>NC_068910.1:164163169-164468752 GCF_023091745.1 Budorcas taxicolor
TAGACTGTATAGAGGGTATATGTATATACACACACACACATATATGTATAGACTGTATAGAGGGTATATGTATATACACACACACATATATGTATAGACTGTATAGAGGGTATATGTATATACACACACACACACATATGTATGTATAGACTGTATAGAGGGTATATATATACACACACACACACACATATATGTATAGACTGTATAGAGGGTATATGTATATATACACACACACACACATATGTATAGACTGTATAGAGGGTGCTCTAACAGTCATTAAATTATAAGTAGGATCCTAGGATAATATTTATTATTGGGGTACTTATATATATATTTAAAACTTCTCATTTTTATACAATTTAAAGATTACTTTCCATTTATAGTTATTACAAAATATTGGGTTCATTTTGGATACAAAATGGACATCACAAAGTCATGTCTCAAGAAGCCATCATTATAAACACTAACTTCTTGATATCATGCTTCTGGGAGACAGGAGAAATTTCAGAGCAAAAGATGTGTCTAAATAACTCTCAACCTGAACTTTTAAAAGGAGAGATGTCTAATAGATTATTTTCTGTTCTGTCATTCCTAAATTTTTCTTCATACTTATCAGGGCCTGCGTGGTCTGTGCCCCATTTTCCTGGCTCTCTGTCTCTCCACCTGCTTGACTTTTCTTTCTGTTTGCACTTGGCTAGGATCTAGTTAGTTGTTTGAATCGTACTGTCACCAAACATTTGACATATTTTTGTCACCTGTCTTTGCTCCTTTGTAATTGTCTCCTCATCCTGAATCCTGAATCTACTCAAAATGTCTCTTGAGTTCCTTAACTACTGATTTTGTTAAGCAAAAGCCCCAAAGCAGTCACTCTGGCCTCCCTTCGGCTGGAGCTTAATGGTCTATCTTCAGAGAATGTTCTTTTCTGACACTCCACCAAGACTCTACCTCTGCTGTGCGGGGACTGTTTCATGGTGATCATCTTACTCCGAAGGTATGTCTCAACTCCCTGTTTCTTAAAGAAAACAATCTATTATGTAAACTCACCTCTCCACACTTCATCTCAAAAATTGTATAAATCTCTGCTAAACTTCTCTTCCTCTATCTTCTTTGATACTCAGGAGAAAGAAGTATCCTGTGCTTTCTTCACCCTAACTCTGGGCTCTTGATCCACATATTTTTAACCATCCTTTTTTTTATTAAAAACCTTTCTTTCTTTAACCCCTCTGGCATTACTTTTATTTATTTTTCTCTCTTTCTGTGAAATTTTCCTGCTCCCTGACTTACACATTTTTTTTCTTTCTGTCCCCAGATAATGTTTACCAGATTTCATTTTCAGAAATTTCCTATTCCTACTCTTTTTCTTTTTATTTTTGTTCCTTATATTTCATGTCTCTAATATCCAACTCTTAAGTTCCGATCTCTCTTCTAATTCTCTACTGTCTATAAATCTCTCAGTTCAGTCGCTCAGTCGTGTCCGACTCTTTGCGACCCCATGAATTGCAGCATGCCAGGGCTCCCTGTCCATCACCAACTCCCGGAGTTCACTCAGACTCATGTCCATCGAATCAGTGATGCCATCCAGCCATCTCATCCTCTGTTGTCCCCTTTTCCTCCTGCCCCCAATCCCTCCCAGCATCAGAGTCTTTTCCAGTGAGTCAACTCTTCGCATGAGGTGGCCAAAGTACTGGAGTTTCAGCTTTAGCATCATTCTTTCCAAAGAACACCCAGGACTGATCTCCTTTGGAATGGACTGGCTGGATCTCCATGCAGTCCAAGGGACTCTACCTGGATGTTAGTTGGTCTTTCAGAGTATTTTTTTTAAGCTCCTACTATGTGCCAGACATTGGGTATATAATGGTGTATGTGACAGATAATTTGCTTATTAATCATAGATATAACAATTTTTGAAATTGTTTATTTTCAAATTTACACCTCTCTCTCTTCCCTTTAGGAAGATTAATAGACAAGGAAATACATAGAAAGCCCTGAGTTTGAGGAGTATCTATACTATGTACTAGCAGTGGGGTCTTAGGAGAGTCACTGATGTTCTGAGTTGTGGTTTTATTAGCACAAAATGGAGATAATGGTATCTATAACCAAGATGGCTCCAGCTATATCAGTCTAGATATCAAATGTCTAGGTAGGAATCTGGTAAGTTCCAAGATCAGTTGACAATAGAAAATATAGGCTTTCACCAGAATTCCCTTCTCTACCACATTAGGAATCCCCACAGCAGTGGTTCATAGTTCACAAATCCATCTAGACTACTGCAGTCTGGACAGCCCTTTTCAAACTTCAAGACCTGTTTTTAGACTCTCCAAACTGTAGCCACGTTTCTCATACAACTTCTCCCATAGTGTGGCCACAGACTTTGCTTTTAATTTCTCCAAGACAACCACTATGAGTTGAATTATGTGCTTCTCAAATTTCTATGTTGAAATGCTAACTTCCACTACATCAGAATGTTTTCTTATTTGGAGATAGAATCTTTGTAGAAGTAATCAAGTTAAAGTGAAGTCATTAGGGTGGACTCTAATCCCATTTGACTCCTTTATAAAAAGGAGAAATTTAGATTCAAAGATACACAAACAGGGAAGGTGTTGTGAAGAGACACAGGGTGAAGATGGCCATCTACAAGTCAAGGCGAGAGGCTGGAATAGATGTTTTCCTCACAGCTCTCAGAGGAAGCCAATCCTGCAGTTGCCTTGATTCTGAACTTCCAAACTACAGAACTGTGAGACAATGGGTTTCTGTTATTTAAGCCACATAGTTTGTGGTAATGTGTTAAGGTAGACTTTGGCAAGTCTATACAAGTAAGACCAACTTTAATGTTTAACTAAAGTCTGCTGCTGCTGGTGCTGCTAAGTCGCTTCAGTCATGTCTGGCTCTGTGTGACCCCATAGACTGCAGCTACTGAAATCTAATATGGGGCTTCCCTGGTGGCTCAGACAGTAAAGAATCTGCCTGCAGCGCAGGAGACCCGGGTTCAATCCCTGGGTGGGGAAGATCCCCTGGAGAAGGGAATGGCTACCCACTCCAGTACTCTTGTCTGGAGAATCCCATGGACAGAGGAGCCTGGTAGGCTATAGTCCATGGGGTTGCAAAGAGTCAGACATGACTAACACCACTAAAATATAATAATAAAAAGGGCTTATGAGGTGAAAAGTAATTTAAAACCTGTTTCCAGGGATGAATATTCCTGGTGTAGGCCATTTCTTGTACTTGGAGTCTTCTGTCTGTTACTGTCCTTAGCTTACCATTATCATGATGTCAGGGCTCACTAATCCTAAAGGGATACCTTTCCCATCTCTATCAGCATTCAGAATCCTCCAACTTTTCCCAGCATAAAAAGAAGATAAGCCAGATTTTCTTCCATCCCCTCTTAGGCTAGATTCCTAGTTACGTTTAGAATCTATAGCAGTAGAGTTCAACCCTCGTTACAAATTCCAGACACCAAAGATATTTTTAATAATGTGGTGGTAGCTTCCATTACGTTATCTCATTACATATGTCTATTCACAGCACAAAGCCTAACAAGTAGAAAATGCTAAATAAGTGACTTATTTTCTTTGTTTGGAAGATATCTGCTCAGCCAGTACCAAATGAGAAAGATTCCTCTGACTTTTTAACTTCCATCCCTCCTATTTCCTTGGTCAGGCCCTTCTCCATGGTGTCTAACCAGTATTTTCTCATTCATCCTTCAGGGTTCCCTTAAATAAATTACATGTAGGTTTCCCAACATATTCAGTTAGAATCAACCATTCCTTATTTTGATTTCCATAATACTATGCAGATTTACACTATAGCCTGCATTACATTGCATTTTCATGTTTTCATCACATTCCTGTCTGTCTTATTAAAATGTGAGTTATGTGACAGTGGCAGGCCATAAGGTCAGTGGACTTATGGTCCAGCCCATAGGACAGTGTCTTGCAACATTTTGGCTTCCGAAGTCCCTAACACATTTCATGGTGCGTATTAATAGTATGCTCTTCCCAGGTAGTGCTAGAGGTAAAGAACCCACCTTCCAATGCAGGAGACATAAGAAATGGGAAGATCCCCTGTCAGAAGGATGGCAACTCACTCCAGTATTCTTACCTGGAGAATTCCATGGACAGAGGAGCCTGGCAGGCTACAGTCCATGGGGTCACAAAGAGTTGGACACAACTGAAGTGACTTAGCACATGCACACACATTAATAGTATATGCTGGATAAATATTATTGAGTTAAATTACATAAATATAGTCAAAGAGGTTCTATGTTATTTCCATTTATCTAATTTTAAATATCTCAGAAATCAGAATTCAATTTCTTAGTCACTCTCGGACTCATTCCTTGTGAGGATCTCAGAGAGGCCATCCTCCTTCCCATCCATGCAGCATAACGAATGATAGGATATCAGTTATTTCTTGAGAAACTTCCCTCTAGAGAAATAAAAATGAGATTTTTAAAATTCACAAGACTGAAAATTCTGTTATCAATTATTCAGTCACATTAATACAACATTACATTTAAAATGTATTCCATTTTCTCTAAAAGGATGAGTCTTCTGATTTCTTAAAGGCATGATTTGCTTATGTGTTAAGTTCATGAATAATTTTATTCTATCAGGATGCATGTATTGAATTAAGGTTCCTGAGTGCTCAGATCATGGATTGAAAGTTCTGAAATACATTTCCCTCAAAATGCTTTCTCTCAATAAAAAGAAAATTACCCATTCAAAATATGTGGTCAGTGCGGAAGAGGAGAAGTTGTACAGGCTCAATAAAAACTTTTGGGTGAACTTACAATTTTATATTTTATTATTCAATGCTGTGATCCTTTTATATTTGAATGAATGAATTATGGTTTCAAACTGATAGCTAAAGATTTTGACAAAATAGATTAGTCAGCTGTATTAGTTTTCCAGAGCTGTTTTAACAAAGTACCATAAACTAGGTGACTCAACATAAGTTTATTTTCTCAAAGTTCTGGAAGCTGGAAGTCCAAAATCAAGGGGTCAGTAGGACCATGCTTTCTTGGAGATTGTGTGGAATTTTTCCTTGCCTCTGCCTAGCTTCTGGCTGTGGTTTATCATCCTTGGTATTCCTCTTCTTGCAGAGCCATCATGCCAATCTTTCCCTCATGTGGCCATCTTTCTCTAAGTGGTATCCTCCTTTCTTGTAAGTAATATTGGATAAAGAACTGGCTCTACTCCTGTGTGATCCTTTGATCTGAAACAGATAGATTGCCAGATGTTTCTCCTGCAAAGATAGGTTTATTTGGGGTCAACAGAATTTCGCTTTGGAATCTGTAACTATGGCAAGCCACATGCAAGTCCTCCAAAGGCAAGGGAAGGAGAATGATTATATATGGGAGAAGAAAGTTGGGAGGGCTGTAGTAAACAAGGAATCCATGATTTTTCATTGGCTGAGTCCTTCCCAGTAAGGAAGAGGAGTCTTTCTTCTTCTGGTTGGGCTCTGCTATTATCTTCACAAAGCATGTAGGCTCCCCCTTCTGATGTCCCAACTTTCTTTAATTGCTATTTTTGTCTATTAAATTTTTCACATGCTCAACCTAATTATATCTGCACTTCAACACTTAACACCTACTGTGCAAAATTTTGTCACTGTAAAAATAAATAAACAAATGCATCTTTGATGGCAAAATTCAGTAAATGTCATGAAAAGAAAATTAATCATAAGAATGCTTGTATATAAGCAACAGTAGGCAAGAGTGCGTGAATGATTATAATTATTGTTAGAGACAGTATAGAAACAGTTCTTCCTCTCTTTGATGCATAACTCATTTAGATTTGAGGCCAATAGGACAGAGCATAGTCTAAAAACACTAGGATGGTTTCTGTGTTTACTATTTGTAACATACTGGATAGCTAATTTTAGACATTATTCTGCAGTTGTATACTGCAGTAATCACATTACTTTTTTCTCAATTTAATATGAAATTGTATAAGCATCTTAATAGTTAGATTTCCTAGGTTGATGAGTCTAACACACCCTTATTATGTATCAGATTCTTCACTGCATAAGAAAAGGTTTGAGATTGTGTTTTTATGATTGTGTATATGTGCCAAGTTGATCATTTAATACATGTAAATAAAGTAAATAAGCAAGAAACTTTCATCTACATCCATTTTAACTTTGTAAAGCATTTAATATTTACATTTTAATACAAAATGCTATAATTCTACAGTCTGACTTGGCTATAAATTGTATTCCACAGATAAGGAAACTGTCAGTCAAAAAGTAAATTGATTGACATTCAGTTAAGTTCTGGGAGACAGGTTAGCTCTCATTTCCCTTGGTTCATATCCTCATGATACTATTAGTTTGCTACTTATTAGAAAATGTATTTCTTGTTCAAAAGCAGAGATTGATTGGGACCCCACTATGAACAATGAACTGAGACACGCAAAATGATAGACAGGATTCCTATTGAGAAGATAGTTGCCACTTGGGTGGGGTGGCGCAAGATTTGCACAAGTTTACTAATAATTAAATACTGAAAGAATGGTATAAGTAAGAACTTCAAGGTTCATGGAAACAGAGAGGAGAGAAGGGAGAGGAAAAACCAGAGACTGGGACTGTATAAACAAAGGCTTCAGTAAAAGGAAGGATTTGAACTAGGCTTGTTGTAAACTTGTTGAGTCTGAAGCTATGCCTATTTCCTTTCTTTGATACCATCACAGTGCATGCATCTGAAAAATAGTAGCTGCTCAATTTGTTGCTTTAATTTGAATAGTCATGATGTTTGGGATGTGTTAGAGAGGGAAAGACTGAAGCCCCAAAGATGTTAAGAAACTACTGCAACAATTCAGGCACTCCAAAGTGAGTGCTTAAGAGAGCAGCTTCACTGGGAATGTAAATGGCAGGTGAAGCAGAAAGACATTTATTGAAGTGTATGACTAAGTACATACATACGGGCTAAGAAGGAATAGATTATTCTGAGGTTTTAAGTTTGACTTTATAGGAAAATGAGAATATATTGACTTATTTTCTTCTTTCGTAGCAGTCCTTAATCTGGGCACCACGGACTTCTAGGATTGTAAAATAGAATTCAGAGTCCCTGAGGCTGTTGAAATTATTAGCAAGTTTATGAGTATTAGGGAGAGTCTTCTTAGTTGTCATTAAGTTTTTGGCAGTCTGAGTCTTTGAACTTGCTAAATACTATACTTTTCTTCAAAAGTATAGTGATAACTGGGATTCCCTGGTGGCTCAGACTATAAAGAATCTGCCTATAATGACAGTCCATGAGGTTAGAAAGAGTCAGACACGACTGAGGAACTAACACTATCACTTTACATTCAGTTTCATAGTGATGACTAAGCAAGAGCCGCAGTTCTTCAAAGAAGCATCCCTCTTTAAAAATATTGACTGATGTGACATCTCACAGTATCTTTTATCAACTGTTGAAACAAGATTATGGAAAATAGAACATAATATTGTAGACCAAGAGCTTTGTCATCTCCTTACTGAAAAACTGTCTTGCCTAAGATTTTTCTCTTACTGTTAAATGAGAGACTGACAATACCTGCCTCTTAGGGTTGTTGCGAGGAGTTTTATGAGAACATGTTTGCTGCATTTTTAGTACTCAGTATATCTTATATTGTTGGTATTGTTTATTATTATTATTCTCATTCAGCTTTAAACTTTCTTGACAATCCATTATAGTGGATTGCTTTCCCTGTTTGCCATGTCTCACTTAATCACCACCATAAATTTGATAGAAATCTATTTTTAACATTTAGGTTACAGTTGAGATGTAGACAGGTAAATGCCTTGCCAGAGGTCATACAACTAGCAAATGGCAGAGTCAAAATTGCAGGAGTCAGGAAACGCTTGTGTAAAGTGGGGCAAGCATGAAGGAGGGCGCAGAACAGAGCAAATGGCCAGTGACATGATGAGCAGCTGGGTAAGTTACGTGAGGCAGTGGTGCCACAGAGACTCAGAAAGAGATCACACATTCCATAGGACATCATGTTCTTGCTGGGCTAGTAATCCATCCCAGGTTGGCCAGCTTCAGATCTCTGAGTGCATGAGTGCGAATGGTGTGTGGGTGAGAGAACATGACCTCAGGGAAAATGAGGTTGGGTGTGAGAGTAGATAAGTTATGACCAGCTGCAGTGGTGATTACAAAGTTTCATTTACTTTAATCTATCATACACTGATACAAAGCAGAATCCAAGTTTACATTGAACATTGTCCAGATAGGTTTCCTATGTGACAGAAAGCATTTTTAATTCAGCTCTCAAGGCCGATAGAATATTTTACACACACACACACACACACACACACACACACACGAAAGTGACCAGAAACTACTATGCCCTCACATAATAGTCCAAGTTGACCACTGTCAAGGATTGTGTTATTTTTTATCCTTGTGGGCAGCCCTAAGACTTGGTTTGGTTGTTTCTAAGCCTGAACCTTTCAGTGATGGCTCAAGGCCACTGTATCAAAACTGGGATTCCAAACAATTAAGGATAGGGACCTTGAAGGAAAACAGCCAAAGACATTTTGTCATACAAGAGTCCTGTGTATAAAGGAGGAGAGACAATAGAAATACACAGTAGGGCCTGCAGATCAGGAGTGAATCTTTCTTCAAACAGAAATTCTAAATTGTTATCCTTTGTTTTCTGCAGCTTGAACTTGTATGAGACCACTTTAAGCACAATGGTTGCATCTATGGCAGTAAATTGCTGCCTTTTAAGAAGGTGTTATAATATTTACATATGCTAAAACTTTCATTTCATGATTGCTTACTTGGTAATTGTCTATTGAGTCTTTTTGCTGCTCATTTTTTAAGCTTTAGCTGTATTCTTTTGACAATTTTAGAGGAGGGTCAGGGAAAAGAAAGAAAATGAACCACATTTAGAATAAATATTAAGAGTCACAAAATTTGGAGGAGGTACATGATTAACACTATACATATATGTATTGGGGCTTCCCAGGTGGTGCTTGTGGTATAGGACCTGACTGCTAGTGCAGGAGACATAAGCAATGTGGTTTGATTCCTGGGTCAGGAAGATCCCCTGGAGAAGGGCATAACAATCTGCTCCAATATTCTTGCCTGGAGAATCCCCTGGACAGAGGAGCCTGTTGGGTTATTGCACAGAGTCAGACACAACTGAAGCGACAGCACAGCATAGCATATATATGAATTGATCGAGATTACGATTTTGAATTATATTTTGACTAGAAGGCAGTGGAGGTTAGCACATTAGCTTTAATTGGAATGGACCTGAGTTTGAACTCTAGCCCTGTCTATCTTGTCCTTGGAAATCAACCTCCTCAAAACCTACACTTTCTTATACGTTAATGGGAATGATAATGCTCACTTCCCAGGGTTTTTTCGTGAAGATTAAAAACTATAATCTATATTAAGAACCTAACACATGGAAGTGCTAATTCACACCTGACTGTTCATGGCTCCAATAATTATGGCTAATTAGAAATTGGCTGTAGATTATATTTTATTAAATGGTTGAATAGGTTTCTATCTCTGTAGGTTTCATTGCACTATATTATGAGTAAGACTGTTACTTAAATGACTGTCTGGTATAATTAGGCCTTATTAGAGGTTGTAATAAGTCTTGCAGTATTCTTGTCATTATTCCCAAATCATTGGACTATTATACTAAAAATAGTCAAGTTACAGATGGACTAGAACATTTATCCTCCACCTTTTAGAAGCCCATACTCTATTCTGTAAAAAAAAAAAGTGTGCTAATTAAAACAGAATAAAAGCACAACCCCAAAGTCTCAAAACCATCATGCTACATATTATCTTTCTTAGCAGGAAGTTAAAAAGAAGTTGAAAATGATTGGCATAAAACAAGTTATTTTCCTTATCAGTAGGTTTTAACGTGCACATTGTGAGTTGTGCCACAATTATGCACAATTATGCTCTGGAATTATGCAATTCCAGTTAGCTAGGGTTCTGAATGAAATAACATCTTCCAAAAGTACATAATAATTTGCCAAGAAATAATTTAGGCCCAGTAAATTTTTGCTACAGCATGTTCATTGTTTTAAAAATTATAATTATTATAAGAAGCTTGTTCAGTATTTGGCAATTAAAAAAATAATCTAATTAGACTGATTGTACAAGCTAATTTCTAGCCCCAGATGTGAGCCTGTTAGCTAAGCAAGGTTCCTGTGCTTAAGCAATCATGTCTGCATCCACACCAGAAGGTACCAACCGGGCAAAGGTCCAGCAAGGGAACAGACAGAGCTCCTGGGGCAGGAACCACGTCCTGGGATTTCCCTGAAGTCGGAAATAGACTTAGCTCCCTGTTGAAGGACTTTATACTCTTTTCTTTCATGAACAAAATTTCCAATCTGGTTATAAAATGTAGATAAATGCTTTTAGCATCTATAAAGTCAATAATCTAGCTTTTTTTTTTTCCTTCCATTTTATTAAAATGGAAGGTGAGTCATAGATTGCAGTTAACATGGAATCATAGAAGGTCAGTGCCTGAGAGGATCTTTGAGATTCTTTGGTGAAGTTCCCTCTTCAGGCAAGTGATGCTTGGAGACTTGCGTAGGACATAGAGTCTTAACTTAGGGCCTTGCATTAGAAGTACTGGCAAGCTCTTTCTTTTTTTCCCCTCCTATAATTTTTTACTCTATTTTACTGGAAAGAAACTTAGTCCCCCTCCCCCTTCAGTCTTTTACCTCTTCTACAGGGCTTATTGGAAAGCTAGATATGTCTGTAAATTGAAGGAAGTCATATCAGCTGTGACAGTGGATATGAAAGGCTCATAGGCTACTAATGCCCCCTTTCTGTACCTCAGTAGCCAGCGATCTTTTTAATGAACTGTTGGCTTCTGTTTCTGCCTCATCTTGGATCTTGGATGCCTGCCAGGAACCATCTTGGATGATGTGAAAAAAAAAAAAAACCTGAGTGTGTACAGTTGCTGGAGGGAAGTTTTACAGTTCTAGGGAAGAAGCCAAATAATCGAAAACTTAGAACTCTTACCCTGTTTTGTTGGGTAATTGTTACCTCAAAAAATAGAGTATTTTCTTCTCCTTTCCCAAGTAACCATTTATCTGGGAAGCAAGTTATTAGCAATTCAAAATTGCTCAGTGGAGTAGTGGGGAAATGGTGTGAAAAATGAGGATAATGAAAACAAAATATTTCACAATAAAATATCTTCCAAGTCATCCATTTTATTAAAAAGAAACCCTTTTGATAGCTAATGTGTACAATGTTTCACAAATTTTCCTCTTCATTTTTTTAAGCAGATTTAAAATAGAACAAAAATTAGACTTCAAAGAAGCTTTGTATTCATTGAATATAACTGAGATATTTAGTGGTGGCTGTGACCTTTCTGGAATAACAGGTAATATGAAAAATTATTCTTATATTATTAAGTAAATATGTCCTCTTAGAAACTGTGTTAACTGACTGATCTTAAAACTGAAAGAGCATTTGGCCCCAGAAATGTCATTGTCATGTCAAGCTGTCTGTAAACAAGCACTCTATTTTGCATTTAAGTAGTTTTACCTAATGAGAGTCAGACAGCATGTTAGAATGTTAGATAAGCTTTCTAACCACACTTACAATGAAACGATGTAGGAAAAGTATTATATGGGGCTTTTATTCCAGCTCTGTTTGTATTTCCTTATCTGAATATTGGAAATTACAAATTTGAGGCTCTCATCTAAGCAGAGCTAATAAAACTCCCAATTTGCAAATGTTAATTTGGTAATATTAGAGCCCGTGAAATAGGCATCTGCAAGCTGTTGGATGATGAACACGGTCTAGAAATTGTAAGGCTGCAGCTTGTAGATTTAGCTTGAGACTGACAACACATCAGAGATGGAGCTTTTATACTAACTGGCACTTGGGAAATTGTGCATGGTTAAGATGCTCTCTTTCACAACAAAGCCCAAGACACTCTTTATTTCTCATCCTGGCAGTACCTACTAGTTCAAAAATAACTAAAGAGAAAAAAAAATGGACGAAGAGGGACAAATTATCCCGCTATTTTAAATTCTTTTAAATTCAGTCTTCTGTTTTATAAAGAAAAAATAAAGTCCTAATGATACAAGCTTGTCTGTCTGATGGGGTTGGATATCCTAACCTAGAATTATTGTGTATTCCTATATAAAATGTGGGCTTTGGAGAGGTATTCATTAACTTATTCACTTATCAATTATGTGGGTAAGTGAACAGAATGAATGAGTTTTCCTGGTGGAGGAGGTGGGTGGGGTACACAGGTGACATAGATGTTCATTATCACCTTCACACATGATTTAGCTGCCTGTTCTCACACTGACAGATAGATCTGACTTCTTTGACAATTTCATCAGCATCAGGAATGAGGCAGTCAAAATTAAATACTGCAACAGGATTCTGTCTAAGTGTGCCCTGGAATGCAGCCACCTTACCAACTTGAAATAAACCAAGCCATTTTTTAAACACTTCTTCCTCTTAAATTTCTTCCTGGCCTTCGGAAGCTCACTTGCTATATCTTGGGCATTTCAAACAGCCACTTGCTCTGCAAATTCCCAGCAATTTGTGACTTCTATAAAATCTCCTTTTACATCAATAAAATAACCCAAAATGCTTTATAAGAGAATTTGTATAAGAGAATAACCCTGAACAGAAAAGAATAAGTGTCCAACATTTTTTGCTCTGAGTTACCTCTTTGAGTTGATTTAACGACTTTGGTTCTGTCTTATTGCTTGATATAGAACAACCACAGCCAAAGCTGGTACTATTTCTAGTCTTTAGGAGAACAGTGAATTAATTCCCTGCTATTAGTACTTTTTGTGCAATAAGCGTTTGCTAGAGGCTATTGTGGTGGTTCAGTGATAAAGAATTCACCTGCCAAGCAAGACATGCAGGTTCGATCCCTGGGTGGGGAACATTCCCTGGCTAAGGAAATGGCAACCCACGCCAGTATTCTTACCTGGGAAATCCCAAGGACAGAGTAGCCTGGCTGGCTACAGTCTGTGGGGGTCTCAAAGAGTCGGAGATGACTGAGTGACTAAAACAACACAAAGGCTACTGTGGATCAGTCCAGTGCTACTGCTATGGGATATTTATACAAAAGAGACACTATCTTATACTCAGATCATCCACAAATTTTGAATGAAATGTTTTTAAAAGAGTTATTTTTGCAACTTTTAGATGAATATTTGACTTCTGTCACCCTTAGTAAAAATTTAGCCTTTCTGAACCTCAATTTTCTAATCTATTAAATAAACAATATATCCCAGTGGCAGAAATAAAAGGACATATATAAATCACCTTGTTCAACATCTGTTCTATAGAAGATGGGCTTCCCTTGCAGCTCAGATGGTAAAGAACACACCTGCAATGTGGGATACCTGGGTTCGATACCTGGGTAGGGAAAATCCCTTGGAGAAGGGAAAGGCTACCCACTCCAGTATTTTGGCCTGGAGAATTCCATGGACTGTATAGTCCATAGGGTTGCAAAGAGTTGGACATGACTGAGTGACTTTCACTATATAGTAGATACTCAGCAAATGTTAAATGCAAAAAGAAAATTGAGCAAATGGCACATTAATATTTACTTGCACATCTTCTAGCAAAGCTACTGGAAGTTTCTTATCCTCTTAACTTGATGAAGACATGCTTGAAATCTTCATAGAGAATTAAGGGAAGAAATGATTACAAAGGTATAGAAATCAGTAAGTTGATGAAGTTCAGATCCTGTGTTCTAATCTAGCATCTTCCAGGTCCTGTTCTTTTTCTAAGACCATGCCCCCTCTGTAGAAGATGGAATACAGAATGTCAAATTGCTCACTATACTAGCCAAAGGCTCATTTGGTTTGGTGCCAGTGGTAAACTGCATGCATGAAATTCTCCACTCATTCCCAATCTGCTATTTGGTCTTCATTCTTTGTATGGGCCGCTCAGTCATCTACTCTGTGCTCTATATGGAAATCCTTATTCTAGGCAGTTGTGGGGAAAAAAATGTGCTTATTTGCATGACCTAAAAAGACCACACTCCTGCATTTTAGTTTAACCACGCTCATGATATGGATGCCCCCCTTTCTCCATCTGAATTGTTTCTATCACTGGACATATTCTTAAACATTGATTTATTTATTTGGCAAGTATTTATTATAAGTCAGCTAGCTATCTGCCAGGCAATTTTCAAGAGTTGAATAAAATCCACAAATTCCCTCTCCTAATGATGTTTACATCTGTTAGGGCAGATGGACGATTAACAAGTTATTAATTAATTAAATGATGAGGTGATAGATGGTATGAATTAACTAAAATAGAGTCATGGGATAAAGAGATTAGATCAGATAAGAGCAGAATTAGACACTGTGGAAAGAGAAGATTGCTTTGAGGAAGTGTCATTTTTATTGAGACCTAAGTAACAGGGGACCCAATCAGGGTAAATTCTGGGAAAAGGGATTTTAAGCAGAGGGACAGATGAGACTAAAGCCTTAATGCTTGACCTTGTAGCTGGAGCTATTGGGTGAGGAAAGGAGGGTAGGAGGTGGGATCAGAGGTAATCAAGGGCCCAGACAAAGTCATCACACGCACAGTCTGGAGTTATTTTTAGGAAGCCATTTTTTATGCAAATCACCCTTTGATGACTTCTCTCTATCTTGCCTGAGGGGATTTACTTTTCTGTAAGCTGTCGGAGATGGTTCCCCTTGACTAAATTATTTCTTCATGAAAGCGTTAGTCACACAATCATGTCCAACTCTTCGCGACCCCATGGACTGTAGCCTGCCAGGCTCCTCTGTCCATGGGATTCTCCAGCCAATAATACTGGAGTGGGTTGCCATGCCCTCCTCCAGGGGATCTTCCTAACCCAGGGATTGAACCCCAGGCTCCTGAATTTCAGAAGATTCTTTACCACCTGAACCACCAGAGTAGCCCGTATTTCTTCATAAACTCCTCTAAACCCTGTTGTCTTGATGGAGTCCACCTGCATCGCATCAGCTTTCTCTCTCAAGAGGGACAAAACACCTTTATCTCCTCTCTCTTCAAGTGTTAAGGCTCGCCTTGCTTTCTTCCACCCTCTCGCCCTCACTGAACCCACCACCACCTTTCTGTTGTTTCTGTGAGGAACGTTGTCAGGTCTATCTGGTCTTGCCGCAGCAGGGACGGCAGATGGCCTCTGAACTTCCGGTTTCACTTCCCCCTTCTCAAGGAGATGCTCCACAGGTCACTATATCAGAAAGGCTTCACACATACATCAGTTTCACCGAGGGGATGAGTGGGGCCTTCTCTCTCAGCTTGTTTCCACAGCAGAACAAAATGTTGTTAGGACACTGTCTTACACTGAGAAATTTGACAGGTTTTAAAGCCTAGCTCTGAAGTGATTTTGGAACAGATGACACAAAAGCCCTATAGACTTTTATCACCTCACCAGTCTTGAAGGAAAGTAAATTTTGTTCTAAACTCAGATCAAAACCCAATACAGAATTTAAAAGGCAAGTTGGCTTTGAGGTTGAAAACATAGGGTGGGATTAATTCATATCTGTAAAGCCTTTTTCATCTTATCTGTAGACCATGACGAAGGGGAGCAAAACCCTTGGTCCACTGAAATATTTCACTTAGTGGGGTACCTGACTTGTGGTTGATCCCCTTCTATCTTTACCTTTCATATCTGAGCTAAACTTGGTCTCTTCATGTTTTCTCTATATCATCTCTGCAAGAACTAAACCTAAACCACCTTTATCTCTAGAAAATTAACCAACTTGGAAAGAATTTTTTTCCCCCTTTTTCTTTGTTCATTTGAAAATGTAATGGGATCCAATAAGTAATGGTTCTGAGTTTTAACCCTTAAATGCACTTTCATGTTTTCTAACAGATTCTTCAGAGGTGTATGTTTCCCGAGTAATGCAACAAGTTTTCTTTGAGATAAATGAAGAAGGCAGTGAAGTTGCAACATCAACTGGTAGGACAAATGATGTCACAGGAAGCCAGAAGGAAGGAATGGGGAAAATGAGCATGAGGATGCTGGCACTTTGTGGCTCTCTGACCTTCTTTTCCCCTCCTGCTGTTCAGTACACTATAGGAAGGGCAAAGTGGTTATTTAAGCTATTTATGCATCTGTGTGGCTGGAGTTTAAGGCAAAAAAAAAAAAAAAAAGAGAGAGAGAGAGAGAGAGAAGGGACTGATATCTACTGATATCTATTTATTTGTGAACTGAATTACCTGCCCAGTAGCAGTCAGGCTCAAACCTGAAATCATGATTGCTCAGGAATATTCACTCTTAAGTGAATTCACTCATTTCATTCTTCCTCTGTACTCTTAGTTCCTCTTTTTCTAATTTGATTCTTGTTGTTGTGTCTATGGCAGTGGCTCTCAAACTTAGCTGTGCGTGAGAGTTAGCTGAAAAGCTTTTAAAAATTCTGTGCCCAGCCTAGAATACTGAATATTGAATATCCAATTGAATATTGAACACCCTAAAATATTGAATCAGTATCTCTGGTGATGAGATTTAGCCTTCAGTATTTTCTTACATTTTCCTAAGTGATGACAATGTGCATTAAAGGTTGAGAACTACTGCTCTCCAGCGACTTGCAGCTTATCCTTGGTACTATGAGTATAATGCATAGACCAGTAGCATCAGCATCATTCTGGAACTTATTAGAAATGCAGAAGCTCGGGCCCAACTCCAGACTGACTGATCCAGCATCTGTATTTTCCAAGGTCTCTTGGTGACTTGTGTGAACATTACAGTTTAGGGGCCGCTCTTTTATATCTCCTTGAACAAGTGGCATTTTGAATAGTATCTATGCTGCATAAAAGTAATACTCAACAAATAATTGGAGAAAAAGCCTTAAATTCAATTAGAAATGGGAAGGCAACTTTAATGAATTCCTCGTAAACGTATTTTAATTTTTCAGACTATTTGGATTTTAGCCAGTATATAAAAGATATATCCTTTTAAATAGTCATATTGTTAAATTTATATCCACATTATTAATTTCTTGATTAATTTATAATGCTATGTAATGCCAATCAGAGAAGGCAATGGCACCCTACTCCAGTACTCTTGCCTGGAAAATCCCATGGGTGGAGGAGCCTGGTAGGCTGCAGTCCATGGTGTCGCTAAGAGTCAGACACTACTGAGCGACTTCACTTTCACTTTTCAGTTTTATGCATTGGAGAAGGAAATGGCAACCCGCTCCAGTGTTCTTGCCTGGAGAATCCCAGGCATGGGGGAGCCTGGTGGGCTTCCATCTATGGGGTTGCACAGAGTCGGACACGACTGAAGTGACTTAGCAGCTAGCAGCAATGCCAATGGATTTTGACTTCTGGGTGGGGCACACTGGGCTCCCTACTGTTTTGTCATCTCCTGAAGGGCTCCTGTATGGGCTATTATAATCCTTAGAGAAATCAAAGGTGGTATTGGGATGAAGTTGCTAGTTCATGTAGACAAATTTTCCACTTGCTTTTACATAGAACTGGAAGAGTCCTTATACATCATTGTCTGATCCTCTCATTATGTTGGTGATAAAACAGACCCATGTGTGGAGCGGTTTGCCTAAGGTCATATTAGTAAGAAACAGTAGGGTTTGGACTGAAACCATATTCCTGACTTCAGGTTCAGAGATCTGCCGTAGCCCAAGGCCTCCCTCTTGTTTTTAGTATAGAGTTCTCTAAGAGGAGGTAACAATCATTAAGGGATCAGCAGTGACCCTGATGTATCACCTTTGTTAGTGTGAGTATTTTGACTTTCAGGCATCTCCTCAGTGGATTTACAAGATACCTGGATAGGAATTAGGAGTTCAAACATTATAAAGTAAATTATCTAATGTAAATAAAAAGTGAGCAGAAAGTTACTGCTTAAAAGATGACATTTTCAGCTGCTTTCACTAAATTGAATCTAGTATCTGGCTTTCTTCTTCATTGAGCATAAAGTGTGAAGTTAGAATTATTCCATGAATAATCCAATATCTTTCCTCTGCTCTTCAATTTTTAGATTTATTCCAAATTTCTCTGTATTTAGAAAATGGTTATTTTTCCACATGTCAGCTCCTCAAACAAAAATGGCCTTTCCTGTCTACAAAAAAAATTGTGAATATTATGGATATATTTTCTTTACTGATCTTTTAATGTGAACATCTAAATAACTCTTGTCTCTATTTCATAGGCATAAACACACCTGTGATTATGAGTCTGTTACGGAATCAATTTATAGCAAATCATCCATTTCTGTTTATTATGAAGAATAACCCAACAGGTACCTTTTTGAGAATTCCCTGGGGGAACTGTTTAAGTTCAATAGACCTAGTCTATTGAATCTGTTAGAATCTTGCTGCTAATCACAGTCTGTTCCAGCTGCAAATGACAGTCTGAAATCATTTGTTCTTTCCATTTATTGAATTTGTTTTAGTTTTTTCCAAAGTTTTTTAGTGACTATTTGTTGAGTGCTTGTTTTGTACTAGGCATTATGTTTTAAGAGATGTCAGTAACCTAATATAGATCAGTACTAGTAATAGTTGCCAAGATAGTTTGTATAGGTGCTGGTGATGTTAAATACCAATCTGTACAGTTAACACCATTCCAATAAGTCAGATATTTGATGAATAAAGCTTTAGAAACTCAAAGAGAGTTGTGTAGTTTGCCTAAATTCATACAGCTGAAAAGTGGCAGAGTGAAAATAAGACCTGTTTGTCTCAGAAGTCAACTTTCTTTCAGTGGGAGTAGAACTCGGAATTTGCACAGTTGTGAAAGGTTTCCTAGGTAGATTCCAAGAATAAGTGACTAGCTATAGGCTCTGAGTGGCAAGGAGGGATCAAACATTATTCCAATTCCCTAATTTGGGCAATTCTAGAAGATTATGCAATTAGGTACAAAAGGTGAGGGTAGTAGTCAGTTGGACTGGCATTACAGACATGGTGGACGCATAAATGCAGATGGTCTGGATAGATGTTTTTGCATCTTATGAAATGAAAGAGGCCAGAAGTGTGGATACTGAGGGAGCTTTCTTTAAGTATATATTTAGGACTCCTCAGGAGTCATAACCTGATGACTGTATACCACTGGAAAAGAGATAATATCTTACTCATTTTTGTATCCAGCTCAGAATTTGGCAAAGTGCCCTGCACTTAATATCAGTATTTCTAGAGATTGAACATTTGGACTTGGGTCCAAGGACCAGTTTCATGAACTAATAATTCTAAGACAAGTCACTATACTTTCTAAGCTATATTTTCCCCACCCTCTATTTGAACATAATATTAGTACTTATGTCATGCTGTGCTGTGCTTAGTTGTGTTCGACTCTTTTCAATCCTGTGGACTGTAGCCAGCCAGGATCCTCTGTCCATGGGGATTGTCCAGGCAAGAATACTGGAGTGGGTTGCCATGCCCTTCTTCAGGGGATCTTTCCATCCCAGGGATCAAACCCAGGTCTCCTGCACTGCAGGTGGTTCTTTACTCTCTGAGCCACCAGTGAAGCCATTATCTCATAGAGGTAAATAAAAGAATATATTAAGCCTGTGACACAGTGCCTGGCACATGATGTTCATTGTGAATACATCAATAAATATACATAAAGGAAGGAATAAAAGTGGAAAAGTTTCTCTAAATGAATTGATTTACATGGAGAAGAGACATAGTTAATTTCAGAAACTGAATCTGTTAGTTTAACTAGCAATACTGATATTATTTACCCCCTAAGGGATATATCAGTCTCTTTTTTTAGGTTGTGTAAAACTAATGCTGAATGACCATTCTGAAAGTTACATCTTGGAAACAATGGGACAGTTTCAGATTTGCTGAGGCTTCAATTCTATAGGGGATGAATCAGTGTTACGACATAGTCGTATGTCATTTGATTTACGCATCCTTAACCTTAGGATATCTCTAATTTCTTACCATTAGTATGTAATTATTGAGTATGCAGAACAGAAAGAACTGAAGCTGCACTGGGCATCAATGCTCAAGGAAATATGGCATTTAGAATAATATCTGACTCTTTATTTTCCAAGTTGATGACTGAGGGGCAAAGGATATGTAATAGCTATCAGTTAAATTGTAGTGAAAATTCAAATGAATTCACTTATTTACTTATTTGTGATAATGCTTAAGTGTCAAGCCCTTAATGACAATTTCCACTGTTTTATGATCTTTATTGTAATGAGACTTTCTAAACTAGGGTTACTCCCCTAAAGTATTGTTTCAAATGAATGGCCACTCATTTATAGGAGGATGTAAATTGTTGCCATATATAATGTAGAATGGCCGATTATCTTAAGACAATACTCGTTCAGTGATTTATTTATTTTTCCTTTCACAAATGAACTGAAGAAATCTTTGGGATTAACGAAGCTGGTGATTTACCAGTGAACTACCAAATGGCATAATGATTTATATAAAATATATTCATTTGACAGTTCCTGAAGTATGAGAATGAATGATTTTAGTTTTAGTAAAACCAATTTTTACCTAGATTTTAAAAATTCCTTTGGTAAAACAACCTTCTTATGTAAAATCCATACATTACTTATATTTTCCTATCAGTATTTAACTTCCTATTATATATACATTTCAGTATGCTCATCCAAACCTTTTACTGAGCCAAACTTCCAGGGAAATGAAGAACAATTCTTCTTCTTTAAGGATGAGGGTATAGGACAGCGTTACAGACTTTCTGAAGAAAGTTGTGAAAAATGCTACATGAAATGTGCCATTTTCCAGAAAGTAGTGAATCATGGTTTTGAAACTGACAGTGCTCCATACATAACAACAAAAAAATATTGTGTTTAGAATTTTTTCAGGTCCTGGGTTGAGGGGAGAAGCGGACTGCAGGGTATTCATTAAAAAAATCTTTTTTTCTAGGCTGTTAGCTTTGGTTATGCTATTGTATTTTTTAGATTATGAACTAAAAAACTGCTTCTGACAGAGATGTTTTATAGCTATATTATTAAATATGAGGGATACCTCTTTAAGAAGGGGGCATGAAAAGTGGAAACAACAATGAATCTGCTTCAGCCTGCCTCTATACCCATTGAAACTATGTCAAGGAAGATTTAACTAATCTGTCCAGTTTAGTAGTGAGTAGATTGGTGATTGCTTGTAGACTTAATTCAAAATGTGGTTCTCCTTGGTGAGAAAAGCAGATTGAAAAGACTTGGACAAATGGCTTTTATGTATTGTCGTATACTTCTGATAGTTTAAAATTTTAAACTATTGTCTTCAATTTATGAGGTTAGTTACTTTAAAAATTCTTCAAACAAGCATTTCTGGTAAGCATTTTAATGCCATAGAATTACAAATATATAAGAGTTATTGTTGATTCCTCTTGTGACTAAATGCAGTATACAGCCTGGGGAAGTTATTTATGTATGCATATTTATCTGAAAAAAAGGAGTATTTGTTTTCTTGTATTGTTGGAATTATTCTGAGATTTTTGTGACAAAGTATTATTAATTATAATCATAAAAAGAAGACAAAAAAAACCTGCTAGAGATTATGTCTATTTCTGTGTTAACTGGCTTTTTTAAGACTGTGTCTTTGGACTGAACAATAAAGAGTTCATGAAGAAGAGCTGTTCCTTTTTACTTCATTTCTGCCATTGTTATTTCAATACTTGTAAGTGTAATGTTCATTCACTTTAAAATTATGTAAAATTTTATTTTGTAACTTTTGAAATGAATCTTTATTACATATGAGTTTAAAGGAGGTAACCCAAAGCAACACGACATTGAGCCATTCAAGCCATTTTATTTACCTTACCCTAGTTGGCAAGAAAGGTGAATGGTTTTTGACATGTCATTTATTTCTGTTTTGTCCTCTAGTTCATAGTTCCTTTTCACTTGAAAAACACAGAATGGCTGGAAACAGGTGTTTACATTTATGCTGTATACTATATCACTTTGGTGAGGATGTAAAGTATGAGAGATGTGAAAATATTGCCTTTAGCAGTAAGCTTTGATTCAGTGCTGAAGGAGGGGAACTGAGAAGCTGCACTTTTAACCCCAAAGGTTTATATTACATGCATAAAGAGATGACTGCTAATGCCTAAATCTAAAGCGTTTCCTATGCTCATCACCATTTTATTACTCTATGTTTGCCTGACTGAGTCTCTATATTTAGAAGAACACCTCTCTGTCACTTTAATTTTGCTTTCCTTTATGAAAAACAGAACTAGTGCATTTTCCATGACAAGCTGTTGTGGATGTTAATATACTTCATAAATGATCAAAAAGTGATTAATAATGATATAGTCATCTATTTTAGAGAAGTGTTATTTTTGTTATTAGAAGTGTTTGTTTGTTATTAGACATTATCAGTTTACTTTATAAGTAAAAAGACTAAATGGCTTGTTAAAACATTAAGAAAAATTGATTATTATCATTTTTTTCTCCAGAAATTCCTAAAGATCTTTTTTTTCTTTTCCTAGATTCAATTTTGCTTATGGGAAGGGTGACAAATCCTGACACAAAAAGGATGAAGGGGAGAGATTTAGATTCACTGTGAATGGGAAGTGCAGCCTTAGAATAGAAGGTTATTCCTGGAAAATAGTTGACCGGCAAAATATCATCAACTATTTTTCTATATATCTTTTTCTGTCTTAAACAGTGGCTGTATTAATCTGTATCGATGAATAAATGAAATTATGCATTAAGTGTTTTTGTGCTTTCTGTATTTTTATAAAGCATATGTGAATACAAAGCAGTGAACTTACATAAAATATTAATATATTAGAACAGTCCATCTATTATATCTTAGATATAAAAGTCCTGTCTTAGATATCAAAGTCTCTATATTCCTACAAAACCAAACTATCTGACTCCCAAGTATAGCACCTTCATCCAGACCATGGGGAATTGAGTCAAGAGAGAGTGCATGTGCTGGTACCTCTCTGGGGTGCCACTTAAGATACCAAGATCCGGTACCTATGATAGTAAATGAACTTTGAATATTTAGTTTATTTTAACTTGGCATTCCATGTGTTATGTTTAATAGTTGCCTTGTTTCAATACATATCAATTTGTTCTTGATTGATGCCTTAAACCTGTGAAAGAAAGTAGAAGCAACAAGAACTTTTTAATAAAGCTTTCCTATACATGAAATTGGCAGCTAAATTAGTGTAATTTAGGAGCCTGACTGTCCATGATTTTATAACACTGAGCTAATGGAAGATTAGAGCCAAGATTGTAATCTACAAATATGAAATGTAACACACTTCCTCTGATGTCAGATGTAAATACCCCCAACAATACTACTTTCAAATGACTTTATATAACATTTCACAGTTTTTCTATTTTCATGTTAGTGACGTAAAGTGTCCTTTTGTTTGTGCTGGCAATTCTCTGCAGAGTTTAATGATAATGGCTTCCCTTTGTTGAGCCCTGATTTTGTGTCAAGGACTGAAGTCAGCACTTTTTGGACATTATGATAAATGCAGGAAAGATCCATGAGCTACTATTACCCATATTCCTGATGAAGAAACTGAAGCTCAAGCACAATATAAGCAGTCAAGGATGCATAACAAATAAGTATGGAGTCTTTACTGTATTTCAAATTTGAGCTCAGGACTGTCTGTATCAGGAGACTGTGACCATAATCATTGAGTCCTTTAAAGTAGTGCAGATTTTCCCCTGAAACTTCATGCTGTCTGGTCTCCAATGTCTAGATGTCCGTCTGTAGCAAAACCTAGAGCAATACTCAAGACCATATGAAGAGAGCTTTACAACGAATTGTGATGGCTTCAAACCATAACATAATCAAAAGTAATGCTAGCTTTCCTAGACTGTAAATTGCATCTTACTTAGATATAACACAGTGAATGCTAATATATATGTTAGTGATATATCACAAGTTTGTTCTTCATCATGGAACTGATTTAAAAATATGTTTCCTTAATTTAGGAAGAAGAGCATAGTACACTATTAAGAGGATAGTAGTTTTATTTTCAGGTGTTTTTCTTGGGTTAGGTAAATTTATACATTCTCTTCCATGTGTTATATGTTAATCTGCTCTGGAGATTCATTCATCCCTTCCACAAATACTTACTGAGCTTCTATGTTCCAGGCACAGTTGTCTCCAACTCTTTGTGACCCCATGGACTGTAGCCCGCCAGGCTCTTCTGTCCAAGGGATTTCCCAGGCAAGAACACTGGAGCAGGCTGCCATTTCTCTCTCCAGAGGATCTTCCTGACCCAGGGATCAAACTTGTCTCCTGCATTGCAGGAGGCGTCTTTACTACTGAACCACCGGGGTAAACCAGTAAACAAAACTGACAAGGTCTCTGACCTGATCAAACTGACAATTTACCAGTGGTAGAAACATAGTAAACCAGTGGAAAAAATAAAGTCGGATAATGAAATAGCAAGGAATTTATAACATCAAGTAATGTAATAAAGTGATTGTCCAGGTTTCACTTTAAGTATACGTTTTCATAATATGTTCCTAATATATACGCTTCTCTTAAGTAAGATCTGTTAAATGTCTGCCTCGGTTTTCCCACTGTGGAGTCCAACTTTGCAATGTTGCTGTTTTCTCTGCCAATTTCATTCTCTACATCTGGTAGGCATTACTTGCCTTACAAAAGGAGATGGTTTAATCTCCTTATAAAAGAGAGTAGCCTTTTGGTGTGGACTCAAGCTTAAAATATCTCCTTTCCCCATTCTGCACATAGTTGCCAGAGCACTTCTAAGATTAAAACCTTAGTCTTCACCTTCATTGCAGTTAACTCAGTGGTTGTTATAGTTACATATTACAAAGGTTAGAAGTGTCTGGAATGTATTTATAATATATATATGTGTATTTATTTATTTATGAAATAAAGTAAGTATGAAATAATTTTCTCTGCCAAGCTATATGAAACCATTAAAATTCACAACAGTATACAATATATGTGGGATAAAAATATTTTCAAATTAATAACTCTTATAAAAGCCTAATACATTATATATATATAAGCTTAATATATCATATATATGATATAATTTCAAAGTTATTAGGAATTAGGTTTCATTGACTTCACACAGTTATAATACATGGGATATTTTAGAGCACAGAATCTATTACATTAGGAAATGGGACCTGGGAGATCAAAGGTCTGAGACAATAAACAATTTCTATTTCAGGGGTGAGGTTTAGAGAAGTCTCTTGAATTGGTTAATAAAAACCTGGAAACCTTGAAAGATACAGAGAAAACTTTAGGGCAAGTTTTATTAGAAGCCAGTGTTTTGGACCTCTGTAAAGAAGATATTTTCTCTCAGGATGGCATCAGATACACCCTATATGGGGTAAGTTGAGATGTGCGTCCTGAGGCCAACTCCATGCTTAGGGTGGGAAAGGGGGTCTACTGAAAGTCTGCTCGTAAGAGCACTGTTTCTCCCTGTGGTTTAATCACTAAGTTGTGTCCAACTCTTGCAACTCCATGGTCTGTAGCCTGCCAGGCTCCTCTGTCCATGGGATGCTTCAGGCAAGAATACTGCCATTTCCTTCTCCAGCGGATCTTCCTGACCCAGGATTCTAATCTGGGTCTCTTGGGTTGCAGGCAGGTTCTTTACTGACTCAGCTACTTTTTTTCTGGCTCCTTGTGTGATCATCTCTTAATCTGAACCCGAAATTTAAGAGATCAAAAATCTAGTTTCCGTCTCTTTTTTGATGCCTCAAGTGACCACCTTAATGTTATAATATAAAGGAAATGAAAGATGATATATTTTTCACTAACATTATATTTTTGGCCTGTCATCTCAATTTTCTGGAACTTCAGTGTCCTCGTTTGTACAGTGAAGGGTTGGACGAATCCTATTTAAGTTCCTTATTCCAAAGTCCTATGTTTGTAAATTTCAGGATTTCTCTACAAAGACACGTTTGGAATTATGTCTTTTGAGTCAACATTGTTTCTATAAGCAGTGTTTTTGCATAAATGAAGCAGAAATCCAGGATGCACTAGAGATTTGGTTCATGATACTATCTTTAACTATTTATACTTATTTCTTTTTATAATTCTATTGGAGTATAGTTGATTTACAACTTTATTAGGTTTAGGTGTACAGTAAAGTGATTCTGTTATTCATATATGGATATTCGTTCTTTTTCAGATAGGTTATAAAAATGATAAAATTTTTTCTTCATAGGTTTGAGATTTAAATTTTAAAAACAGAATGCACATAAAACAATCTTACTACTGTGGCAGAGACTCCTCTCTAGTGAAGGCTTTTGAGCGTGGTTTTGAGATGTTGCTGGACAGTGGGAGCCTAGCTGAGCACTTCGTTTCACCTATCATTGCATTTATCGAAGTGGAGCCTTGTAGTTAGTTCTCCTTAGTGGAATTTGAGTGGAGGTGAGTGTCACTTGTGAGTCTGTTTCTGACTGCTGTCTTCTCTTGTTCCAGCTAGATGCAAATGCTCAAGGCCACCCTAGAAGTCCTATTTAACAGAAGACAGAGGTCTGCTAGCCTGGGTACCTTTGTCATCGTATGTTACAGACCTTGCTGCTGGGTCCAAAGCCAACCAAAAATACCAGCTTGGGACTCATGTAAGCAAGAGTTAGTTCCATTTTCAGGTCCAGTAACAACCTGGAGTTAGGTTGTTAGTGACAATGGTGAGGGTTGATTTGGTACTTTTAAAGTGGTGATTCTACAAAGTAGAGAAAGCATGTGGTGTAACTTGAAATTGCAAAAACAACAACAACACAGACATAGCAGGCTGAAAGCAGCAGAGTTTGTTAAGCTGTGGAACTCTTTGGTAAACTGTTGCTTGTGATAAGCTGGAAAGCAGACCGTGTGTGTACAAACCTAGTATCTAGCCAGAGATGACATTTCACATCTCTCTTGAACTTGGTGGAGTACTGGGTCAGGAAGATTCCCCTGGAGAAGGAAATGGAAAAATTCCAGGACTCTTATCCAAAAAATCCCATGGAAAGAGTAGCCTGATGGGCTACAATCCACGGAATTGCAAAGAGTCAGACATGACTGAGAACTAAGCGTGCATGCACACACACACACACCCCAAGTGGAATATGAGCAGAAATGTCACCTGTTCCCTCTGGCCACAATGATTAGGAAGCAAGTTTGCCTACTTATCTTTCTCTTCTGTCCACCCTGTTTTCTGCATATCAACTCTTAGGATGAAAATGAAAACCTTAGAAGACATCTGGGAGATGGCTTATCTCTGTCAGCCTGCGTCCCTGAATGATTGCATAGATCACAACCATTCTATTCTCTGTTATATCATCCTTGACCAGAGATTCCCACACTGTATTAGGGGCAAGAAATACACCGTACAATGCTAAGCCATGTTAAGTAGGTAGATAGAACTCACAAAAATAATATAATGTTTTCAATACATACGTTCCATGTGTTAACTTGTAGTGTATATTTTCTCATCCTGGCGCTTGAGACTTGGTAAGACAATATTCTGGAATGCTATTTCATTTTGCCTGATTCATGAAAAAACTCAGGAATTATCCAGCACATTTTCTCTAGCGAATTCCTCATCCCTGTGATAAAAGTGTATCTTTACCAAAAGAGAGAAAAGTATATAAAATACAGAAAGCTCACTAATGGGGTGCTTTTCTGGCTGCCACACAACTCTCTTAGTAAAAAAGCAACCTTTACCTCCTAGTTACTCTGTGTGTGTGTGTGTGTGTGTGTGTGTGTGTGTGTGTGTGTGTGGTGGAGATAGGGGCTGGGGGTTGAGGGTATCTTTAAAGATTTGTCCTGAAAAGGTTTTTGACTAATATAAAAAGTAGGCATCCTTTGCTTGCTTGCAAATGATAACTTAAAAGCATGTGCTCAATGCTTCAGAGAAAATGACAAAAAAAATTTGCAAGTATTAGATCTCAACAATCATTTTTGGAGATAAATACACATTATTCTGGATAATAATATGCATATTATATTTGCATTCTTCAGCTTGTCATGGTTTGTATCACATTATTCATATTCTTTGTGTCCATGAAAATATATAGGAAAAAACATTTCTGGCGATTAAGTTTGTTTTATAATTGAGAGCTTATACTCACAGAGATCTTACTATCACTAAGTAATGTATACACAATATCTTACATAATCCTCATATTTTTCTTTCACCCTTTGTAAAATGATAAAATTAAAATCAAAATATTAAGACACTTTGCTCTAGGGCACATGTGGAGTATAAATAACAGAACTGGTATTTGACTTCTAATACATCTACCTGCCAATGTAGGAGACACAGGAGATGCAAGAAACTTGGGTTCTGTCTCTGGGTGGGGAAGATCTCCTGGAGAAGGAAATGGCAACCCACTCCAGTTTTCTTGCCTGGAAAATTCCAATAGACAGAGGAGCCTGGCAGGCTACAGTCCACGGTGTCAAAAAGTTGGACACACAATTTCTGGCTTCTCTGACTCCAGACCTCACTTTTAATTACTAAGCTAGTACTTCTCACACTTCGATTGCATCAGAATCATCTGGAACCCTTGTCAAACCAGATTGTTGGTTCCTGCCTCCAGGGTTTCTGATTTGGGAGGTCTGGATTGAGTCCTAAGTATTTACATTTCTAACAAGTTTTCAGATGGTGCTGATGCTGCTGGTCTGGAAACCATACTTTGAGAACCACTGAAATAGGATATACTTGCTTCTCTTCTATGATCTTTTATTTTTACTTTTTTCTGCTATACTCAGAATGACCTAATAATCAGTATGATCAGAAAGGAACCACGAGAACACATGATTTAAGGAAGAAAGAGGTCAATGGCAAAAGATTACATTAAAATCCAAATGAAAGAAGGTAAATAAATTGCAAAGGTGATGATTCCTCATTGCATGAAGAATGAATGCAAGACTGCAGCCAATATTTAAAGTCTCTTATAAACTAACACCAGATTTCTAGACTAATCTTCACTCATCTGTGCTTGGTCATCCAGCACTTCTACAATCTCTCATCTTGGGTGGTATCTACTAATGGATACTAAAGGATACCTCCTCTGCCTAGAAATGCTTTTCTCTCCCTTCTTGCAAAATCTGTCGAAGGTCTAGTTGTGCTTCAAGATTTAGTCCAAATAGTTCCTTTCCTAAAACAGCCATCCAAGTCTCTCTTGATGTCTACTTCTTCCCACCAAAATTCTTCCCTGTATCATCAAAATTATTGAGTTGTTCAGATAACAATGGGTCCAGGAAGAGTTGCATGTTTTAATTGCACGTAATGAAATTTCATTCATATTTGTTTCCCATAGGATTTAGGAGTCTGCTGCATACTGGTGGTTGCTCAGTGCTGCTGCTTCTGCTAAGTCACTTCAGTCATGTCCGACTCTTTGCAACCCCATGGACTGCAGCCTACCAGGCTCCTCCATCCATGGGATTTTCCAGGCAAGAGTACGGAAGTGGGTTGCCATTGCTTCTCTGGGTTGCTTAGTGAAGGCTCATCAAATCCAAATAATTAAAGAAGATTGTTCAGTTCAGTTCAGTTCAGTTGCTGAGTCGTGTCTGACTCTTTGGGACCCCATGAATCGCAGCATGCCAGGCCTCCCTGTCCATCACCAACTCCCAGAGTTCACTCAGACTCACGTCCATCGAATCAGTGATGCCATCCAGCCATCTCATCCTCTATCGTCCCCTTTTCCTTCTGCCCCCAATCCCTCCCAGCATCAGTCTTTTCCAATGAGTCAACTCTTCGCATCAGGTGGCCAGAGTACTGGAGTTTCAGCTTTAGCATCAGTCCTTCCAAAGAACACCCAGGACTGATCTCCTTTAGAATGGACTGGTTGGATCTCCTTGCAGTCCAAGGGACTCTCAAGAGTCTTCTCCAACACCACAGTTCAAAAGCATCAATTCTTCGGCGCTCAGCTTTCTTCACAGTCCAACTGTCGCATCCATGCATGACCACTGGAAAAACCATAGCCTTGACTAGACGGACCTTTGTTGGCAAAGTAATGTCTCTGCTTTTGAATATGTTATCTAGGTTGGTCATAACTTTTCTTCCAAGGAGTAAGCATCTTTTAATTTCATGGCTGCAATCACCATCTGCAGTGATTTTGGAGCCCCCAAAAATAAAGTCTGATACTGTTTCCACTGTTTTCCCATCTATTTCCCATGAAGTGATGGGACCGGAGGCCATGATCTTCGTTTTCTGAATGTTGAGCTTTAAGCCAACTTTTTCACTTTTCACTCTTCACTTTCACTTTCATCAAGAGGCTTTTTAGTTCCTCTTCACTTTCTGCCATAAGGGTGGTGTCATCTGCATATCTGAGGTTATTGATATTTCTTCTGACAATCTTGATTCTAGCTTGTGCTTCTTCCAGTCCAGCATTTCTCATGATGTACTCTGCATAGAAGTTAAATAAGCAGGGTGACAATATACCGTCTTGATATACTGTTTTTCCTATTTGGAACCAGTCTGTTGTTCCATGTCCAGTTCTAACTGTTGCTTCCTGACCTTCATATACGTTTCTCAAGAGGCAGGTCAGGTGGTTAGAGTCACCAATTCAGGTATATATTTGCCTTATCAGACTGTATGAGGGCCCCCAAATTATAGATAATTGTATAAAGTAGAATTTTTTGACTATGAATAATATTGTTTCCAAAAAAGTAACTTAAAATGACAAAAATTTATTTCTGTATCAGATCAAAGCAGGCTGGAGGTTGTCAGTCCCCAGCTGATATAGAGCTCTCATGACTGTACGAGACTCAGCCTCTTTAGTAACTCCATCTCTGTGGTGGTGTATCTTAGCTCAGGCCGCATCAATGAAACGCCGTAGACTGGGTAGGTTAAACACAGACATTTAATTCTCACAGTTAGTGTGGTTGAGAAATCCACAATTAAAGAGTTCCCTTTACGTGATATGACCTTGTTTTCTACTTGCTTTTCAGCTATTTAATTACAATGGGCTGTGATATTATCTTCACTGGATTCCTTCTGCTTGGGGTTGTTGTCCTTATTGGATTCATGGATTAACATCAAATTTGGACTTTTTGACCACTATTTTTCCAAGCATTTTTTTTTCTCTCCCCACATCTTCTGGACTTCCACTGCCTGTAGGTTAACTGCATTACATCACTCCACAAGACACTGTGGCTTTATGTTTTTCTTTATAAATTAGCGTGCATAGATTCTATTTTAATGTCTTTAAAGTTCAATAAATTTTTGTTCGGCAGAATCTAATCTTCATTGAATTCCATCCAGTGAATTTTTTACTACAATTTTTAGCTCTAAAAGTTTCATTTAAAAAAATATTTTCCGGGCTTCCCTGGTGGCTCAGTGGTAAAGAGTCTGCTTGCCAATGCAGGTGACATGGGTTTGATTCCTGATCTGGGAGGATCCCACATGCCTCAGAGCAACTAAGCTTGTCCACTGCAACTACTGAGGCTGTGCTCTAGAGCCCCAGAGCTGCAGCTACTGAGTCTACACGCTGTAGACCCTGTACTCCAAAAGAGAAGCCATCACAATGAGAAGCTCACACACCACAACAGAGAAGACCCACTTACTGCAACTAGAGAAAAATCCACACAGCAACAAAGACCCAGCACAGCCATAAATAAATAAAATTATGCTTGAAAGTCTTCAATTTTTCTCCAGTTTTTATTTAGGATTCCCTTTAAATCTTTAAATATGTTTATAAAAGCTATTTTGAGTCCTTGTCAGTCCTATTCACTATTATTTTAGGGTCTACTTTTCCATTGGTTGATTTTCTTTTAATTGACAGAGGACATTTTCTGCTTCTTTGCACATGTAGTGATTCTGATTAGATGCTGGGCATTGTTAATATTGTTATTATATTTTGCTGCCTGCCTTTAAAGAGATTTGAGTTTCATTCTAGCAGCTCTAAAATTACTTGCAGATCAGCTTGATATTTTCAAAGCCAAAGACAGGAAATTCAGTTAAGATTCAGAAAATAATAACATGAAAGGGAAGAATGTGATTTACGTGTGAAAGGGTTAAGTCTTCAAAGAACTGGAAACTTCTTACACTGTTTTCCCTGCTGATAGTTAAAGTCAATATAAATAGTTATTTATTTAGTTTTATATCCATATTTTCTCATCTTGTCTCCACTTTGGAAAAAAAAGTCTAGAATTCAACAGAGAATATGTAGATACATATTTTTCCTCCATATCTCCTGCAATTTCACTGCAATCCAGATAGGCTACTTCTCAGGCTATTTCCTGACCTTTAACATCACCTTGAAGAGTGTGCATGCCCAGAGTGGAGAAACGAACAAGAAGGGAACTTTAGATACCTTTGTAAATATCAAATTTAGTGTGGAACTAATCACCTAAGAACAGACAGAATATGATTAAGTGAGTTTGACTCTGGTGCATTTTCAAGAGATTGTTAACAGATGAAATTGAGTTTGATCAGATTATCTAGAGATTATTGAAGAAAGATAATTTGGAAGTTGGGATATTTGAATTTTCTCAAATACACTAAATCACAGAATATATTCTCCTTTTAGAGATGTATCAGTTCAGTTCAGTTCAGTTCAGTCGCTCAGTCGTGTCCGACTCTTTGCGACCCCATGAATCGCAGCATGCCAGGGCTCCCTGTCCATCACCAACTCCCGGAGTTCACTCAGACTCATGTCCATCGAGTCAGTGATGCCATCCAGCCATCTCATCCTCTGTCATCTCCTTCTCCTCCTGCCCCCAATCCCTCCCAGCATCAGGGTCTTTTCCAATGAGTCAACTCTTCGCATGAGGTGGCCAAAGTACTGGAGTTTCAGCTTTAGCATCATTCCTTCCAAAGAAATCCCAGGGCTGATCTCCTTCAGAATGGACTGATTGAATCTCCTTGCAGTCCAAGGGACTCTCAAGAGTCTTATCCAACACCACAGTTCAAAAGCATCAATTCTTTGGCGCTCAGCCTTCTTCACAGTCCAACTCTTACATCCATACATAGAATTCTGCAATTCAATTTTGATTAGTATATTTATTTATGTACTTCTTGTACCAGGAGTGTGTGTATATATATAAATATATATATAAATAATATATACTTATATATGGTAAAAAAATCAGAGAAGGCAATGGCACCCCACTCCAGTACTCTTGCCTGGAAAATCCCATGGATGGAGGAGCCCAGTCTATGGGGTCACGAAGAGTCGGACACAACTGCGCGACTTCCGTTTCACTTTTCACTTTCCACTTTCCTGCATTGCAACCCACTCCACTGTTCTTGCCTGGAGAATCCCAGGGACGGGGGAGCCTGGTGGCTGCCATCTGTGGGGTCACACAGAGTCGGACATGACTGAAGTGACTTAGCAGTAGCATGGTAAAAAATATATCAAACTGAAAAATGCTAGAATAGTCCAGTTCTATATGGGAATATTCAAAAGAAAAAGTGATGCTAATCTTTGAAGAGATTTAATAAAGTAAGTTGCTAATTTATTCATTCTGTCTACCTGATAATGAAAAGTTAACAAACCAGCCCACTATATGAATAGATTATGTAAGCTTTCTCAGATTCAATTTAAATTTCACCAAAGTATATTATGCATTGGCAAATTTAAAGTAAGAAAGTAATTTCCCTTTCAGAAATTAGTAGTGTAAGATGCCACAAATATGTGAATTTGTTCAGATTAGTTAAAAGCCACAGCAAAATCTTGGTTTTGAAAAACTGTTTTATATTTTATGTTTTGACTCTTAATATTGTAATTTTTTAGTGTTTGGCTGTACTTTTCAAAGTATGGTCTGGGAATCCTTGGGAGCAACTGAGACTACATGAGTTCAAGCTATTTTCATAACAACATTATGAAGTTATTTGCCCATTTCACCCTCAGTCTCTCATGCATGTACAGTGAAAATTCCGTGGGATGTGGACAAATGATATAATACTGCAACAGACTGAACCAGACAGATGCAAAACTATAGCTGTCTTCTATTAGATGAGATATAAAAGAGGTATGAATAATGTAATGATATGCTTCTCTTTCCTGTAGTTTTAAAATTTGGAGAACAGTTTTTTAAAATAAAAATATACTATGTAACACATCGTAGATGTTTATTGTCATTTTACTTATTTTGTAAAAACATTTATTTATTTAGTTGGTTGACCTGGGTCTCAGTTTCTGCACATGGAGTGCTTGATCTTTGTTGCAGCATGTGGGATCTTTAGTTTCAGCATATGGGATTCAGCTCCCTATACCAGGGATGGAACTGAGGCCCCCAGCATCAGGAGCATGGAGTTCCAACCACTGGACTACCAGGAAATTCCCATATTATTGCCATTTTAAACTGAATTAATACAATTATTTTTAAAATTGTTCTTTTTTTCCTCTAGTATGAAAAAAACCTTTAAATATTTAAAATTATCTTAAAAGTGTGATTTTTTACATGTAGATAACTTAAAGCCAAAATGCTTACAGACCCCTAGCATACATGTACATAAGCCACATTGACATGAGATAGTTAAAGATTGTGCCATATGTTCAGTTATGTCTGACTCTTTGTGACCTCATGGACTGTAACCCACCAGGCTCCTCTGTCCTTGGAATTTTCTCAGGCAAGAATACTGGATTGGGTTGCCATTTCCTCCTCCAGAGGACCTTCCCAACCCAGGGATCGAAACCATGTCTCCTGTGTCACCTGTGCTGCAGGCAGATTCTTTCCCCGCTGAGCCATTAGTGAAGCCCCTAGTTAAAGATTACAAAAACAAAAACAAATAAATGAGATGAAAAACCAAGAGTATATGACACTGTGGAATAGGTACATCGCAGAGATATGTGTATAACGTGGATAACTATTTCAAGTACTGTCGCATCTCAGTCCCGTGTTTTGTTTTTTTTTTTTTGTCCTACCAGAAAAGGAAACAGAATAGCTATACAATCCTATATGTAATTACAGGATAGACTGACTGCAGAGCATGACTCCAGAGCAGATACTGATCTAGGAAGGGCAACAGAGAATTAATACAATTAAAAAATACATGAGAGTGAATAAGATGGCTGAGGAGTAGGTGTACGTGGAGTACATCTCTCTCCACGGATACATCAGGAATACACCTTCAGACACAGAAGTTCATGCAGAACACCAGCTGAGAGTGGACAGGAGTACCTGACCAGTGGAAAATAATATATAGAACCACACAAAACTCGGTAGGATGAAGGAACTCGGGAGAGAAACAGGAGTGTTACTAGAACTGGACCTGCCCTCAGTGGGTGAAGGAACTAAAGCAGGGATCTGATCCCCACATCAGGGCAGTTGTCTGAATCAGAGGAGAAACATTTAAGGCTGAGAGTGAAACAGCTGATCTGTGGCAGCCTAAATGGAATGAGAATCAGACAGTCCTTGCCGCAGCCATACATACCCTGGACTGGGATGCAGGTCCCCTAGAAGGCAAAGTGGCTGGGAACTGGAGCTTAGGGATGGGAAGAGATTGAGGTGGGAAATGCCTGTGGAGGAAAGCCAGGCAGTCATGGAAGCAAGGCAGTACTTGCTGAGTCATGCATAAGGGGTGGAGCCATCACCATAGCCTCTCTCTCCCCACACACCTTCAAGGGCAGCTGAACAATAGAGAGCCTGGCCCATCAAGAGCCTGAGGCATGGAACTACAGAGTAGGACTCCACCCATGGTGCCCCTTTAAGGGCCTGATGTGTTGATCTACAGAGTAAGACCTTAGCCTCGGGGAGCCCTCTATGTGCCTGACATGATGAACAAAAGGGACCCCAGGCAAGGGAGCCCTCTAAATGCCTGAATGGGTGGAGCTATGGAGAAAGAGTAGCAAAAGAGTCCTTCTGATTGCCAGCTACCAGAGGTTCAAAAAAGACTCTAATAGGGCCATAACTCCAGCAGCTGAGGCAGTCCGTGTTCCTGCACACTTAGTGACACTACAGTCCCCGTGACCCAAGCAGCTGTGCCAAATTCATGCTCAACCCTCACTGGGGCAGAGCTGCCACAGGGGGAAAAAAAAAAAAGTCTTGCATTGGTCTTGTCCAACACTCTGTGACCCTGTGGATTGTGGCCTGCCAGGCTTCTCTGTCAGGGGGGTTCTCCAGGAAAGAATACTGGAGTGTATTGGCCAATATTGGTTGCCATACCCTTCCAGGGCACTATATTTCCTGCTTCCCTAGCCACCAACACCCCTGAGTACCTGTACCTGGTGCTGCCAGAATCCCTGCAACCCAAGCAGCTGTACTACCTCCACACCTGGCCTTCACTGGGGCAGACCCAAGTCCTTCAGGGCAGCCTCAGGAGAAACCCCAGTGGACAACCCACATGCAGAGGTGGAAATAAAACCACAATTGAAACCCAGGGGCAGTGCGGCTAAGGAAGAAGATCCAAAACCTTCCCACCAGCTGTATAAGCTGCAGATTAAAGTCACATCATCAACTAGGCAGACTGTTTACAGAATATATAGAAGGACATTGAGAGTTCCCACAAAAGAAAGCACACTAGTTCTGACAGCTGTGGACAGGGCATTGGAGGCAAGAATACACAGGAGTAGGACCAGATTAGAATCTGAGCTGCCCCCACATCAGGTCCAGAGACTAGCACAGTGTTGGAGGGCATCCTAGGGAGGTGAGGTGGGCTGTGACTCCCAACAAGGGAAAGGATCCTGACAGCAGTGACTCAAGAAAAACATTTATTATTCTTATATTTTGACTTGTTCTATAGTTTCTTTCAGATTTTTCTTTTCTTTTTTCCTTTTCCACCCCGTGTTGTAGTTGTTGATTTTATTGGCACTATGAAATCTAATTAAGCTTTTGAGTTTGTTTGTTTTTCAATCACGCTTTTTATTGTTGTTATAAACTTCTGCCTCTACTTTGGTCTTTTGCAGTTCTGTGGAGTTTTCTTTTTTTTTCTTTCCTCTTCCTTTTTTCTTTTCTTTTTTAATTTTAAATTTTTAAACCTATTATTATTTTTTCTACATTTATTCTTTTGTTTGCTTTTCTTCCTGTTCTTCTCCCCTTCATTAATGCATATGAATCTTCTTTATCTACCTCTATTTAGCTTTACATATCTATTCTTTCTTTCTTTCTTTCCTTTCCTCTCAACATATTTGTTACTTTTGTTTTCATAGCTTTATCCCCCAGTTGGCACCTTGCTTTAGTTTTGTTTTCCAGTTTGTGTTTTCCAGTTAGTTTTGTTCTTAACTGGTAGATATAAGTTTTTGTTTCCTTTGTTCACTGGGTCAATCTATTGTACTTTATTTTTGTTGAACTGTTTTGATTTTGCTTATGGATGTATATGTATATATTTCATTATTTTAATTATTATGTGCATGCTTTTGTAACTGCCATTTGTCTGGAGTTCATCTTTGGTTTCTCATTTTTGGGTATGTGTTTTAATCTCATTTAATGCCATAATACACCACTTGTGGAATCATCGTTCCTGACCAGAAATCAAGCCCTGAGCCTATGAAGTGGGAGCACTGGCTCCAAGACCCTAGATTACCAGAGAACTAACCCTTGGAAGTATCAAATAATAAGAACTCCCACAAAGGAAACCACTTGTATACAAGACCTGGCATCACCAACCACCAGTAACAACCTGTGCAGGATGCCTCATCCAAACAACAAACAAAGCAAAAATACAAACACAATCATCAACCGACCAGATTACTATCTCACTCAGCCTTGCCCATCAGAGGAAGAACAAAACAACAACAACAACAAAAACTCAGCATAAGTCTCATCTGATCCGAAGCTTAAACAAACCACTGCACCAACCTTAGTGGGGTCAGAAACCAAAAGGAAGAAAGGATTCAACCTTGAAGACTGCAAAAAGGAGACCTCAAACACAATAAGTTTAAAAAAAAATAAAGACAGAGAAATACTGCACAAATGAAGGAACAAACTAGAAATATAGAAGTCCAAATAAACGAAGAGGAAATAGCAAACTACCTGAAAAAGAATTCAGAATAAGGATAGTAAAGATGATAAAAAACCTTGAAAACAAAATGGAGAAAATGTGAGAATCAATTAACAAAGACCTAGAAGAATTAAAGAATAAATACACAGAGACAACACAATTACTGAAACTAAAAATACTCTATAAGGAGTCAATACTGGAATATCTGAAGCAGAAGAACGAATCAGTGAGCTGGAAGATAGAATGGTGGAAATAACTTTTGAAGAGCAGAATAAAGTAAAAAGAATAAAAAGAACTAAGGATAGTCTCAGAGACCTCTGGGACAAAATCAAACAAACCCGCATTCGAATTATACCAGGAGAAGAAGAGAAAAACAAAGGGTATGAGAAAAATTTTGAAGGGATTATAGTTGAAAATTTCCCCAGTATGGAAAAGGAAATAGTCAATCAAGTCCAAGAGGTGCAAAGAGTCCAATATGGGATAAACCCAATGAGAAACACGCCAAGACACATACTAATCAAACTAACAAAGATTAAACACAAAGAAAGAAAATTAAAAGAAACAAGGGAAAAGCAACAAGCAACATACAAGGGAAACCCCATACGTTTAACAGCTGATCTTTCAGCAGAAACTCTGCAGGCCAGAAGGGAATGGCAGGATATATTTAAAGTACTGAAAGGGAAAAATCTACAACCAAGATTACTCTACCTGGTAAGGCTCTCATTCAGAATTGATGGAGAAATTAAAAACGTTTCAGACAAGCAGAAGTTAACAATTCAGTACCACCAAACCAGCTTTACAACAATTATTAAAGGGACTTGTATAGTCAAGAAATACAAGAGAAGAAAATGATCTACAAAATCAAACCCCAAACGATTAAGAAAATTGCAATAGGAACATATATATCTATAATTACTTTAAATGTAAATGGATTAAATGCTCCAACCAAAATACACAGATTGGCTGGATGGATAAAAAAACAAGACCCATATATATTCTGTCTAAAAGAAACCTACTTCAGACCTAAAGACACCTACAGACTGAAAGTGAGAGGATGAAAAAATATATTCCATGCAAATGGAAAGCAAAAGAAAGTTGGAGTAGCAATCCTCATATCAGACACAATAAACCTTAAAATAAAAAATATAACAAGAGATAAGGAAGGATACTACATAATGATCAAGGCATCAGTCCAAGAGAAAGTCATAACAAATGTAAATATCGTTGCAATCAACATAGGAGCACCCCAATACATAAGACAAACACTAACAGACATAAAAAGAGAAATTGACAGTAACACAATAATAGTAGGAGACTTTAAGACCCCACTCACACCAATGGAAAGATCATCAAAACAGAAAATTAATAGGGAAACACAAGCCTTAAATGATACATTAGATGAGATGGATCTCATTGATATCTTCAGGACATTCCTTCCAAATGCAGAAGAACACACAGTCTTCTTTAGTGCACATGGAACATTCTCCTGGATATACCACATCTTGAGTCACAAATCAAACCTCAGTAAATTTAAGACAATTGAAATCATATCAAGCTTCTTCTCCAACCACAATGCTTTGAGACTAGATATCAATTACAAGAAAAAAAAAAGCTATAAAAAATGCAAACACATAAAGATTAAACAATACATTTCTAAATAACTAGCAGGTTACTGAAGAAATCAAAAGGGAAATCAAAAAAATTTCTAGAAATAAGTGACAATGAAAACACAACAACTCAAAACCTATGACATGCAGCAAAAGCAGTTCTAAGAGGGAAATTTGTAGCAATACAATCCTACCTCAAGAAACAAGCAAAATAGACAACTTAACTTTACCCCTAAAACAACTGGAAAAAGAAGAACAACCCCCCCCCCCCCCCAAATTAGCAGTAGGAAATAAATCATAAAGATCAGAGCAGAAATAAATGAAAAAGAAATGAAAGAAACAATCGTACAGATGAACAAAACTAAAAGTTGGTTCTTTGAGAAGATAAACAAAATTGACAAAGCTTTAGCCAGACTCAAGAAAAAAAGAGAGAATAATCAAATCAAAATTTGAAATGAAAAAGGAGTGGTTACGACAGACGATGGAGAAATACAAAGGTGTACACTAATATGAACAACTGTATGGCAACAGAATGGGTAACTTGGAAGAAATGGACAGATTCTCAGAAAAGTTCAATCTTCCAAGACTGAACCAGGGAAAAATAGAAATTATGAACAACCCAATTACAAAGCACTGAAAATAAAGCTGTGATCAAATATCTTCCAAAAAATACAAGCCCAGGACCAGATGGCTTCACAGGAGAATTCTGTGAAACATTTAGAGAAGAGCTCAGTTCAGTTCAGTTCAGTTGCTCAGTCATGTCTGACTCTTTGCGACCCCATGAATTGCAGCATGCCAGGCTTCCTTGTCCATCAGCAACTCCCGGAGTTCACTCAGACTCACACCCATTGAGTCAGTGATGTCATCCAGCCATCTCATCCTCTTTCATCCCCTTCTCCTCCTGCCCTCAATCCCTACCAGCATCAGAGTCTTTTCCAATGAGTCAACTCTTTGCATCAGGTGGCCAAAGTACTGGAGTTTCAGCTTTAGCATCATTCCCTCCAAAGAACACCTAGGACTGACCTCCTTTAGAATGGACTGGTTGGATCTCCTTGCAGTCCAAGGGACTCTCAAGAGTCTTCTCCAACACCACAGTTCAAAAGCATCAATTCTTCGGCGCTCAGCTTTCTTCACAGTCCAACTCTCACATCCATACATGACCACTGGAAAAACCATAGCCTTGACTAGACGGACCTTAGTCGGCAAAGTAATGTCTCTGCTTTTGAATACGCTATCTAGGTTGGTCATAACTTTTCTTCCAAGGAGTAAGCGTCTTTTAATTTCATGGCTGCAATCACCATCTGCAGTGATTTTGGAGCCCCCCCAAAATAAAGTCTGACACTGTTTCCACTGTTTCCCCATCCATTTCCCATGAAGTGATGGGACCGGATGCCATGATCTTCGTTTTCTGAATGTTGAGCTTTAAGCCAACTTTTTCACTCTCCTTTTTCACTATCAAGAGGCTTTTTAGTTCCTCTTCACTTTCTGTCATAAGGGTGGTGTCATCTGCATATCTGAGGTTATTGATATTTCTCCTGGCAATTTTAATTCCAGCTTGTGCTTCTTCCAGCCCAGCGTTTCTCATGATGTACTCTGTATATAAGATAAATAAGCAGGGTGACAATATACAGCCTTGACGTACTCCTTTTCTTATTTGGAACCAGTCTGTTGTTCCATGTCCAGTTCTAACTCTTGCTTCCTGACCTGCATATAGGTTTCTCAAGAGGTAGGTTAGGTGGTCTGGTATCCCCATCTCTTTCAGAATTTTCCAGTTTATTGTGATCCACCCAGTCAAAGGCTTTGGCATAGTCAATAAAGCAGAAATAGATGTTTTTTTTTTTTTTTTTTCTGTAACTCTCTTGCTTTTTCAATGATCCAGCCGATGTTGACAATTTGATCTCTGGTTCCTCTGCCTTTTCTAAAATCAGCTTGAACATCAGGAAACTCATGGTTCACATATGGCTGAAGCCTGGCTTGGAGAATTTTGAGCATTACTTTATTAGTGTGGGAAGTGGTCAAACAGGAGATGGCAAGTTGAACGCCAACATTCTAGGAATCAGCAAACTGAAATGGACTGGAATGGGTGAATTTAACTCAGATGACCACTGTATCTACTACTGCAGGCAGGAATCCCTTAGAAGAAATGGAGTAGCCATCATGGTCAACAAAAGAGTCCAAAATGCAGTACTTGGACGCAATGTCAAAAACGACAGAATGATCTCTGTTCATTTCCAAGGCAAACCATTCAATATCACAGTAATCTAAGTCTATGCCCCAACCAGTAACGCTGAAGAAACTGGAGTTGAACAGTTCTATGAAGACATACAAGACCTTTTAGAACTAACACCCAAAAAAGATGTCCTTTTCATTATAGGGCACTGGAATGCAAAAGTAGGAAGTCAAGAAACACCTGGAGTAACAGGCAAATTTGGCCTTGGAATATGGAATGAAGCAGAGCAAAGACTAATAGAGTTTTGCCAAGAAAATGCACTGGTCATAGCAAACACCCTCTTCCAACAACACAAGAGAAGACTCTACACATGGACATCACCAGATGATGAACACCAAAATCAGACTGATTATATTCTTTGTAGCCAAAGATGGAGAAGCTCTATACAGTCAACAAAAACAAGACCAGGAGCTGACTGTGGCTCAGATCATGAATTCCTTATTGCCAAATTCAGACTTCAATTGAAGAAAGTAGGGAAAACCACTAGACCATTCAGGTATGACCTAAATTAAATCCCTTATGATTATACAGTGGAAGTGAGAAATAGATTGAAGGGACTAGATTTGATAGACAGAGTGCCTGATGAACTATGGGTGGAGGTTCATGACATTGTACAGGAGACAGGGATCAAGAGCATCCCCATGGAAAAGAAATGCAAAAAAGCAAAATGTCTGTCTGAGGAGGCCTTACAAATAGCTGTGAAAAGAAGAGAAGTGAAAAACAAAGGAGAAAAGGAAAGATATAAGCATCTGAATGCAGAGTTCCAAAGAATAGCAAGAAGAGATAAGAAAGCCTTCCTCAGCGATCAATGCAAAGAAATATAGGAAAACAACAGAATGGGAAAGACTAGAGATCTCTTCAAGAAAATTAGAGATACCAAGGGAACATTTCATGCAAAGATGGGCTTGATAAAGGACAGAAAATGGATGGACCTAACAGAAGAAGAAGATATTAAGAAGAGGTGGCAAAAATACACAGAAGAACTGTACAAAAAAGAGCTTCATGACCCACGTAATCAGGATGGTGTGATCACTTACCTAGAGCCAGATATCCTGGAATGTGAAGTCAAGTGGGCCTTAGAAAGCATCACTATGAACAAAGATAGTGGAGGTGATGGAGTTCCCGTGGAGATATTTCAAATCCTGAAAGATGCTGCTGTGAAAGTGCTGCATTCAATATGCCAGCTGCCGGGGTCCAGCCCTGGTGGATCCAGGGTGATTTGAAAGTGGGGACGTAGTCGACGTCCTTGGAATAATACATATTTAGAGATTAGAAACGGATACTGTAGTAGGAAATATTAGTGGAGAAAAAGGGAAAAATGGGGAGCAAGAAAGAAGCGACATGGGGGAATCAGTCTTTCTGGAAACTGATCCCATTTCTTTATTTTTGGGTTTGCTTATATACCTTTTGTTACACATAGGGATGAATACAGAGTCACGCGGGGGTCAGCAGTCCTGACCTTTATCAAAATCAGGTGCTTCACATAAAAAGGTCTTAGGGATTTTACATCATCTTCTGGCGATGAGGCCTGCTGACATTTTATGATCCTTTCTTTCTGATAACCAAAAAACTTATTTCTTCCAAGGGTGTTTTTTCTTAAACCAGGCACCACCCTCCAAATAAAGTTACATTCCTATAGGGTGAGGGTGAAGTGAGTTACAATCAAGAAAGGAATTTATTTAACCCAAGGTTAACATGATTAATCTTAAAGGTTAATACTTATTTCTCCTATATGCTTAAAGGTTAATACTTATTTCTCCTATATGCTAGTTATATTCATTATAAGGGCAGGGAATATGGAGATTTAACAGCAAACATCAGCCCAACAAATGAAAATCCTTTCACCAATGCTCCCCTTAAGATCTATTTAGTCTTAAGATAGTGATAAAGTTACATTTTTACATAGCAAGGACACAGTGATTTATAACAAAGTACAGTGATCTATTACAAAAGAGAAAATTCATTAACTCAAAAAGTCTAGTATTGCTCACCTTAAAACTACTATATTTCCTTTTCTGTATTCCAAATACATTGATTAATATATTCCCAGGTGCCTAAGGATATGGAGGCCTGGTGGCAATCACTGACTCAACAATGAGAAAAGCCCTATGCTAATTAAGACTCTCAAAATACTCCAAAACTCTCTGTGCTGTTTATGGTTGAGAGGTAGTAAACAATCATGTGTGTAGTGGCAGGAGTATGGATAATCCTGTCACACAAACTACTCTGTCAGCAGAGAGGTTTGACCTGAGACAACCTTGTCACACCCAGGGCAGGGAATTAGCAGCAATTATTGGCACAACAAATGAAAAAAACCTTCATCAATATAATTCCTAGCCAACCCACTATACTGACAATTTCCCAAAAGAATTTGCCTTTTAGTAAGTCTAAAACATCTCGTGTCTCTTAGGTTGGGAGGCTGTAAACAATCACTTGTGGCCGGAGGAACCTATACAGGTGGGCTAGATAACCTTCAGAGGAGTCCGTAAGCTGAAACACTCTTGTCATGCCCAGGAATTTTTATTGCCTTGGAGCTGCACGTTTACCCCTTCTCCAAGAGAAATGGTGATGGGAGAGAGTGCCCCGTAAAGTCAGAGGTGTAGGTGAGAGCATAAAACAGACTCTGGTTTGGGGGGTAGATGCTTGGGAACAGGGGGTTTCCTGAGGTTTGATCATGTCTTTGCGTATGCCAAGCCTCCTTCCTCATGACCTTTGCCATCAGCAGAGTTCCTCACGCTGGCCCCCGGCAGCCAGCAAATTTGGAAAACTCAGCAGCGGCCACAAGACTGGAAAAGGTCAGTTTTCATTCCAATCCCAAAGAAAGGCAATGTCAAAGAATGCTCAAACTATTGCTCATTATTAGAGAAATACAAATCAAAACTACAATGAGATATTACCTCACACCAGTCAGAATGGCCTTTATCAAAAAGTCCACAAACAAAAAATGCTGGAGAGGAAATGGAGAAAAGAGAAAGAGAATGTTCTTGTACTGGTGGTGGGGATGTAAATTGATACAGCCACTATGGACGACAGTATGGAGATTCCTTAACAAACTAGGAATAAAAGCACCATATGACTCACAATCCCACTCCTAGGCATATACCCTGAGGAAACCAAAATTGAAAAAGACACATGTATCCCATTATTCATTGCAGCACTGTTTACAATAGCTAGAACAGGGAAGCAACCTAGATGTCCCTTGACAGATGAATGGATAAAGAAGTTGTGGTACATATGCAATATTACTCAGCCATAAAAAGCAATGCATTTGAGTCAGTTCTAATGGATGAACCTAGCGCTTATGAAGTAATTCAGAAAGAGAAAGATAAATATTGCATCAGTCAGTCAGTTCAGTCACTCAGTCATGTCCGACTCTTTGCGACCCCATGAATCGCAGCACGCCAGGCCTCCCTGACCATCACCAACTCCCGGAGTTCACTCAGATTCACATCCATTGAGTAGTGGTGTCATCCAGCCATCTCATCCTCTGTCGTCCCCTTCTTCCCCTGCCCCCAATCCCTCCCAGCATCAAAGTCTTTTCCAATGAGTCAACTCTTTGCATCAGGTGGCCAAAATACTGGAGTTTCAGCTTTAGCATCATTCCTTCCAAAGAAATCCCAGGGCTGATCTCCTTCAGAATGGACTAGTTGGATCACCTTGTAGTCCAAGGGACTCTCAAGAGTCTTCTCCAACACCACAGTTCAAAAGCATCAATTCTTCGGTGCTCAGCCTTCTTCACAGTCCAACTCTCACATCCATACATGACTACTGGAAAAACCATAGCCTTGACTAGATGGACTTTGTTGGCAAAGTAATGTCTCTGCTTTTGAATATGTTATCTAGGTTGGTCATAACTTTCCTTCCAGGGAGTAAGTGTCTTTTAATTTCATGGCTGCAATCACCATCTGCAGTGATTTTGGAGCCCCCCAAAAATAAAGTCTGACACCGTTTCCACTGTTTCCCCATCTATTTCCCATGAAGTGATGGGACCAGATGCCATGATCTTTGTTTTCTGAATGTTGAGCTTTAAGCCAACTTTTTCACTCTTCTCTTTCACTTTCATCAAGAGGCTTTTTAGTTCCTCTTCACTTTCTGCCGTAAGGGTGGTGTCATCTGCATATCTGAGGTTCTTGATATTTCTCCCGGAAATCTTGATTTCAGCTTGTGCTTCTTCCAGCCCAGGGTTTCTCATGATGTACTCTGCATAGAAGTTAAATAAGGAGGGTGACAATATATATATAGCCTTGATGTACTCCTTTTCCTATTTGGAACCAGTCTATTGTTCCATGTTCAGTTCTAACTGTTGCTTCCTGACCTGCATACAGGTTTCTCAAGAGGCAGGTCAGGTGGTCTGGTATTCTCATCTCTCTCAGAAATTTCCACAGTTTATTGGGATCCACACAGTCAAAAGCTTTGGCATAGTCAATAACGCAGAAATAGATGTTTTTCTGGAACTCTCTTGCTTTTTCCATGATCCAGCAGATGTTGGCAATTTTATCACTGGTTCCTCTGCCTTTTCTAAAACCAGCCTGAATATCAGGAAGCTCACGGTTCACATATTGCTGAAGCCTGGCTTGGAGAATTTTAAGCATTATTTTACTAGCATGTGAGATGAGTGCAATTGTGTGGTAGTTTGAGCATTCTTTGGCATTGCCTTTCTTTGGGATTGGAATGAAAACTGAACTTTTCCAGTCCTGTGGCCACTGCTGAGTTTTCCAAATTTGCTGGCATATTGAATGCAGCACTTTCACAGCATCATCTTTCAGGATTTGAAATAGCTCCACGGGAATTCCATCACCTCCACTATCTTTGTTCGTAGTGATGCTTTCTAAGGCCCACTTGACTTCACATTCCAGGATGTCTGGCTCTACATGAGTGATCACACCATCGTGATTATCTTGGTCATGAAGATATTTTTTGTACAGTTGTTCTGTGTATTCTTGCCACCTCTTCCTAATATCTTCTGCTTCTATTAGGTCAATACCATTTCTTTCCTTTATCAAGCCCATCTTTGCATGAAATGTTATAGATAGATAGAGTACCTGATGCACTATGGAATGAGGTTCATGACATTGTAGAGGAGACAGGGATCAAGACCATTCCCATGGAAAAGAAATGCAAAAAAGCAGAATGGCTGTCTGGGGAGGCCTTACAAATAGCTATGAAAAGAAGAGAAGTTAAAAGCAAAGAAGAAAAGGAAAGATATAAGCATCTGAATGCAGAGTTCCAAAGAATAGCAAGAAGAGATAAGAAAGCCTTCTTCAGTGATCAGTGCAAAGAAACAGAGGAAAAGAACAGAATGGGAAAGACTAGAGATCTCTTCAAGAAAATTAGAGATACCAAGGGAACATTTCATACAAAATGGGCTCCATAAAGGACAGAAATATTGCATACTAACACATATATATGGAATCTGGAAAAGTGGTACTGAAGAATTTATCTGCAGGGCTTCACTTCATGAGAAATAGATGGGAAAACAGTGGAAACAGTGTCAGACTTTATTTTTTGGTGCTCCAAAATCACTGCAGATGGTGACTGCAGCCATGAAATTAAAAGATGTTTACTCCTTGGAAGGGAAGTTATGACCAACCTAGATAGCATATTCAAAAGCAGAGACATTACTTTGCCTACTAAGGTCCATCTAGTCAAGGCTATGGTTTTTCCAGTGGTCACGTATGGATGTGAGAGTTGGACTGTGAAGAAAGCTGAGCACTGAGGAATTGATGATTTGGAACTGTGGTTTTGAAGACTCTTGAGAGTCCGTTGGACTGCAAGGAGCTCCAACCGGGGAGATCAGCCCTGGGATTTCTTTGGAAGGACTGATGCTAAAGCTGAAACTCCAGTACTTTGGCCACCTCATGCGAAGAGTTGACTCATTGGAAAAGACTCTGATGCTGGGAAAGATTGAGGGCAGGAGGAGAAGGGGACGACAGACGATAAGATGGCTTGATGGCATCACTGACTCAATGGACGTGAGTTTGAGCGAACTCCAGGAGTTGGTGATGGACAGGGAGGCCTGGTGTGCTGCAATTCATGGGGTTGCCCAGAGTCAGACATGACTGAGCAACTGAACTAAACTGAACTGAATGGAGAAACAGCAATAATAGAGAATAGGCTTATGGACATGGGGAAAGGGGAGGAGAGGGTGAGGTGTATGGAGAGAGTAACATGGAAACTTATATTAGCATATGTAAAATAGCTTGTCAATGGGAATTTTCTGTATGTCTCAGAAGACCCAGACAGGGTCTCTGTATCAACCTAGAGTGGTGGGATGTGGAGGGAGATGGGAGGGAGGTTCAAAAAGGAGGGGGTATACGTATACCTATGGCTGATTCATGTTGAGGTCTGAGAGAAAACAACAAAATTCTGTAAAGCAATTATCCTTCAATTAAAACATAAAGTAATTAAAAAATAAAACATAACAAAATACATGGATGTGTATTTCTTCCCCTGAGGAAATATAAAATCATTAAAATGTTTTGTAGAGAACACATATTAAGAGAAAAGCAAGACTAATCTTTGTCTATTCAGTGTTTGCAGAGTTCTTTACAGGGTAAATTAGAAATTCAAGTAATATTTAGTCAAGGCTCCTTGGCTACAGAAACTCACCATATTGAAACAGGAAAAAGGATTTAGGAATAGTTTGATTACCAAGGGAGAAACTGTAACCAACTCTCAGGAAGGATGAGTACTCAGGCGTAACCAACATCTTGTTCAGAGTGTTATTAAATTATCATCCTTCTTTTTGAAACACTGTTTTCTCATCTTTGCTTTTCTTTGGGATCCTGATAAATTCATTTGTCTCTGTAAGTCAGCTTTTTTGCTGCTTCATGCATACAGTTAAGTATATAGTAAGTTCCCACATAAGTTTCCATATTCACAAGCCAACCTACCAGCAGAGGCTGGTTAACATCATTAAATTTCAGTTCCAGATTATTCCAGTTTGTAATAATCTGATTAGCCCTATTTGGGTTATATGTTCAGTCCCGATTAAGCTAGTTATTGTCTACAGATATTTAGGGGCTAATATTCCTAAAGGAACATAAATTAGGTCTCAGAGAAGAGACTTGAGAGCTGGACAAACACTGCCTTTCACTAAAAGTAAGAGAGATGTAATTATATTTTACAGATTTCTACTTATATCTAAGTAACTTAATTACCTTACTCAGAGTCTCAGCCAATCATGAAACCAACCCATAGACACTGCAGCTTCAGTAACTAGCATAATCACTTTTTTTTAAAACATATAATTGTAGGTAACTGTTTTGGTGTAAGGCCCCAGACAGTTCTCTTTATGAAGCTGGGGCTCCCTAAGCAATTGCTATATTATAATGAACTTTCCCTCTTTAGGCACCCGACTCTCACCTAAACTAATCAAAATCTATGTATAAATGGGGGCTGATGCAACCTGAGAAAATAACTGTGGATATCTGTAAGTCTGAAATGGACTCCTGGAGTTGACTTTAAGCATTGGGATCCATGTTTAAAGTATTCCGTTCAGAATGTTCTTTTCCAGAATGCCTCATCAGTGTTGGTGATGTTAGAACTACACCCAACTGCAGTCATAAAATGGAAGGTCTAAATGCCACTCCTTCCTTACAGCCTGACTCAATGGGACATGCCCCATTTGATCTGACAGACAACTGTGGATTCCTTCTAGAATAGCCAAAAAAGCTATAAAGAATGTGGTCCATTCCCTTTCAATCCTGCCTAGAGTATGCTGAAAAAATCCATCTCTCTTCCTTGACTATGCACTTTTATTCCTCTAGTTAAAGGGAGCAATTGGGAGTGGTATTCAAGGTTGCCTGTCTTATCAGTACTGTCTTATGTGTCTCTATGTAAGTACACACTGAATTAAAGGGGAAAAAAACACATTTCTATAGCTCTACACTTGGGACTAGAAAGTCAGATCTTAATTAGACTAATTTAGTAATGAGGGCAATATGACATATGCTGCAGTGATAGTTCTTTTTATAAACAATTCTTTTAAAATTCTCATTTCCAATGCATATCATAGGTAAGCCTGAAATTATTTCTTCCTAGTTTTTCACCAGTCTTGGGGATCTGATTTGATGTGATCAATCCCCATGCCAATGCATAATGTAGCTCACAATATACATGCTCAAGAGGGTCCTTTTCCATATGTTAAGATCAGGTGGTTGTATTAGGAAAGAGGACCAGAACCCAACTTACAAATCTCCTGGTTGCTTACTGCTGCCTTAGATTGGGTATCACAATTAGATCCAGACAAGAGAGTTAGTGTCCCATGATATAAACCTCCTCAGACCAAGGAGTTAAAAGTCTGCAAAACTAAGAGAATGAATCCATCCAGAGGTTGGAACCCTCTCATTTAGATCTTTTAGACCATGCTTTAGATACTCAAAGTCCTAGAATTCACTTCCCAAACAGTCCCAAGCCTTCTTTCCAGGCGAGCGTAGGGCACTGCTGAGAATCTATTTTCTCCAGGAACGGTTGCACAGCTAGAGAGACCATCTTGAGACACAGGAATGGGCCAAAAGACTGGTGTTCACAGGGTGGCAGATGGAGACTGGCTTTACAGGGTGGGATGGGTATGCAACCAGGCTCCCCGCAGAGTGAGGCAGAGGCAGAGTGGAAGAGAAGAGAGTGGGTTACCTCGTTGGGGATGAGGGTCTGGCTCTCTTTTTACCACCATGTTTTGCTAAAGGAACCCAATTAATTCAAGAATTCAAATCTCCTTCCAGGTTACTATGAAAGTTTATTTATTAAGGTAAGAGAATAGATGCTTTTGAACTGTGGTTGTTGGAGAAGACTCTTGAGAGTGCCTTGGACTGCAAGGAGATCCAACCAGTCCATTCTGAAGGAGATCAGCCCTGGGATTTCTTTGGAAGGAATGATGCTAAAGATGAAACTCCAATACTTTGGCCACCTCATGCGAAGAGTTGACTCATTGGAAAAGACTTTGATGCTGGGAGGGATTGGGGGCAGGAGGAGAAGGGGATGACAGAGGATGAGATGGCTGGATGGCATCACCGACTCGGTGGACATGAGTTTGGGTGAACTCCGGGAGTTGGTGATGGACAGGGAGGCCTGGTGTACTGTGATTCATGGGGTCACAAAGAGTCGGACATGACTGAGTGACTGAACTGAACTCAATGAAGAGAATAGATTTGCTTCCCTTAAAATTTTGGCTGGATTTACAACTTTTATTTAAAAGTTGTCAATATTAGACATATTTGTATGTAGGCCTCCATTTGACTCTTCACAGGCACCTGCAAATATTTGCAGTCAGCTTGCTCAGATTCTTGAGAGCTTCCAGACCAAGAAAATGCAAATACTTTATTAATATTTAAGCACTTCTATTTTGCCCTAACTGCATAGTATCCTTCTTACAGGCTGAGCTGGACAGAAAGAGACAAAAATGAAATCCTCTATGATAGGGCAGCTTCAACCAGACTCAGATCAGGCAGCTTGTTTACATCTCTACCCACCCCATAGCTATGTATCAGCCCTTTAAATTCAATCTTCAAAAGCAAGAGAAGGTGAACCTACACTCAGACGGTCAGAGCGTCTGCCTACAATGCGGGCGACCCGGGTTCAGTCTCTGGGTTGGGAAGATTCCCTAGAGAAGGAAATGGCAACCCACTCCAGTACTCTTGCCTTGAAAATCCCATGGACGGAGGAGCCGTGGATGGATGCTACAGTCCATGGGGTCGCAAAGAGTTGGACACGACTGAGCCACTTCACTTTCAGAGAAGGTTGAAAGAGAAAGGGATCAGTATAAGATTCAGAGAACAGCAGACTAAAACCATTCTGTATCTTGAAATATATTTTCTCTATCTACACCTCTCTCTGATTTCTTTGTGAAAAGGCACTGAAATTTGCCATCAAGGTATTATTTGTCTCTCTTGGGCATATATTAAGTCAAGAAACCGCAGGTTGAGTATATTCTTCTATGACTGATTTTGCTGTTATGATCAAGCCCAGAACAAAAATCACTTTCAAGAGTTGTTATAGATGGGTGCCTAGACTTGGCAGACCAAATATACAACTGAAGCTAAGATCATTGTGTGGAGCAAAGAAATACTCTCATGTGGTATCCTTTAGAGAATAATGCTGAAATGAGGTCCATATCTGCCCAGGTGTGCCCTAACTCATTCAAACACAGACTTCCATGAGGGACCAAGGAGAGCCAGGATTGCTTTAATACAGCATCCAAACAGCAGCCTGAATGCTAAAGATTCAAATTTCCTATTATTTTTTATCTGGTAAATTTCACAGTTTTTTTCCTCAATTTAATTTTACAGTATTTTTTATTAAGCCTATAGATATCTCACCATTCATGTGATTTTATGACACCCAATATTAAAGCACAGTTCAGAGGTCAATAAAGTTAGCAATGTCAATATTACTCACTGATGATCTCCTGATGAACTGCCACATTTTCTGGCAGATCAGAGTGTGGATATATTAGCCATATGGTTTGTTTTCCGGCTTGATAGTATATACATCAATGCAGCAATATTAGTGCTCATAAAGCCTAACCTTTGCAGGGCTCACTCTGTGTGTAAGCAGGTTAGGTGGCTGCAAACCTTTCCTACTCCTAATATTGTAAAACACCGACTCCCATACATGTCATTGCACTGAAACCAGTGCTAAATGCTAGAGCTAGATAGACATGGTTTTTCCCTTTGAATCATTAGCACTAGGAGAGTAACAGATGTGTCTGACTTGCTACTGTGTGGGGAATTCTTGTAACAGAGCTGCTCCTTGTCATTAAGTAACTAGGTCTCTGGACCACCTGTGTTAAAAATGCAAATGCAAATGAAACTCACTGGTCTATTAACATCTGTATTAGTTAGGTAAAGGCTTAATAGCTATAAAATATAGTAGGTACCAAATACAAGGACTTTAAAAGATCTGCCATTTCCTAGGAAAAGTCTTCATCTCCACAATACAGGCTGAATTGCAGACAAGTCCATATTCTGGCTGGGGGCAAGGGAAAAGAACAGATGTCTAGGGCAGGCAATTTTCCTTTAAACTAATGAGGTAGAAATTGCACTTATCACTTCCATAAATATTCCATTGATGCTAAGTAAGTCACATCCCAGCTGCAAAAGAGTCTGTTAAAGCAGTGGTCTAGCTAGGTAACCATACACTCAGTTTGAATCATGTTACTGTGGAACTGACTTTTTGCTGCCCCATAGACTGTAGCCCAACAGGCTCCTCTGTCCACCGGATTTTGCAGGCAAGAATACTAGAGTGGGTTGCCACGCCCTCCTCCAGGGTATCTTTCCAACACAGGGATTGAACCCACGTCTCTTGCGTCTCCTGTATTGGCAGGTGGACTCTTTACCAGAATAGGAGTGTAGATTTTGATAGAGCAGCAGCAGTATCCACCACAGAATCCTTCGGAACATTTTTGGTATAGTTAATTCAATAAAGCAGCTACTGCTTTAGTGAAATCTTGAAAGTATGGGACATACAGCCAGAATATTCGTAATGGGAAGACAGTGAGTAAGCCCTCCGCAGGCTAGTTGGGGCTGATTGTGAGTTGGGTATGAGGAGGCAATTGCAGTTGCCTGAAATAAGTTTAGGGGAGAATACAGTAGCAAAGATAAATTCGGAGGCACTAGGAGGGATCACCTTGGGGCACAATGGAGATGTTACACTGAGCTGGTAGGACCAGGTCCGGATCTTTCCAGAGCTGTCTGAAAGCATTTCAGTAGTTATAGCACATGGATAGGGGCTTCCCTGCTTGTCCAGTGGCTAAGACTCCCCGCTCCCAATGTAGGAGGCCCAGATTCAAGCACGGGTCAGGAAACTAGATCCGGCATGCCACAACTAAGGCCTGGTGCAGCTGAATAAATATTTTTAAAAAGCATGGATAAAAATAATAAAAAGCTTGTATATTATTTTCACAAATCTTGTTGAATCTGTATTTGCCTCAATGATTGGAAAATTTATATAGGTACAGACATCACCTTTGGGCATTTCTTCTATATGAAAATGTTTTAGCATTAATTTGAAGATCCTCTGGAGAAGGAATACTCCAATATGCTTGCCTGGAGAATTCCATGGACAAAGGAGCCTGGCAGGCTACAGTCCAAGGTTTGCAGAGAGTAGGACATGACTGAGAGACTATCACTTTCACTTGCCTTAGAAAAATTCATTTTAAAATAATGCATTACACTTGGAGAGATTTAATATTCTTTCTTTCTGCTATCATTATTTGCATTATGTTAGAGAAATTTAAAAAATAGAGGGTTGTGTATTTATACTTATACACTTTTGAAGTTTTTGAAATGCTGGATGCTGCTGGGATTCTGTGGTTATGTGATGATCTGGCGCCACCCAGCAGACCAGTTGAACATTGATTCAGTGGACACTTAGGGCACAGAGCGGAGTGAGCAGGCACAAGGCACTCCTAGTGGTGGACTGGCTGGCAGAACTTTGAGCTTCAAAAGCGACAGCCTGTCTGTCCTTCACGTTCTTGTTCCTGTCAGTGGGCAGAGAGGCCATTCAGGAATTCCTAGGAGAAAAGTGATCTCTTGAGTTAGATTATTATTTTTCAAATACTGTCTTACCCACAAAATTAAAACTTTTCCAACTTGCATAATTCTTTACCCTCTTTGCAGAAATAATGTTAGTATTTAGGTCTTGGTTGCCACTCCTCAAAGTCCTTTCTTCTCTCTTCTTCCTTTCCTGGAGATCAAAGTAGAAAAACTGAGAGAGCTCCTTGATTTGCAGTGAAATCTGAAATGTAAGACCTTTCCTAGATATATCCCTGGTGCTCATATCAAGGGTTATTTTAAGGAGAAACATATGAAAAGGTTTATAATTTAGATTTTTTCTAACGTTTACATCTTTTCTACATACCCTTTCAATCTCATGAGCTCCCTGGAAAGTGTTTCCATTGTATGAAGGTGTGTTAAACCTGTCCACTGTTGGGAAGAATGCAAGTTGGCTTTTGCCCAAATTGCCTTTGAGTGTTTATTGATATTCTTCCTATAAATGTAAGCTTTTCCTCAATGCTTCACACAGAGGAGCTGCTTATTAAAGCCTGTTATCAAGGGCTAATTATATCTGAAGATGTCACTTAGGTTGAAAATCAACATAACATAAAGGGAGATATGATAAGCTCTTTTCCAGTTGGGAAGACTCTATTGGTTGCTTAAGTGGGAGAAAGTGACTACGACATCTTTCTCACCATATACTTTTTAATTGTTGGTGACAATGATTCACTTCTTCAATTACTACTTTCAGGTCAGGAGTTCCCATTCTGTTTAAAAGTCAAGCTCCCAAAAAGAACAGATACTAACTCTTTCTTCACCTTATCTCTCATTCAGTCTGCAATTCAGTGCCATGAGGTTTCCGTCTCACCACTTCATGAAAGTATTCGATTACAGTTCAGGAGTGATCTCTATTCCCCAAATGATTGAATGTGCTTTAGTTTTCATTCTCTTGCAACATTTAGTTCCCTTGGACACTATCCTCATCTCAAATTAATCTCTCTTTTTTATGTGTGTGACAAACTTTATCATTTCATTCTTTCCTTGTTTTTTTGTTTGTTTTTTTTTGCTTTTTAAAAAATTCAACAGGAACATAGAATGCCAAAGAGATTGTGTCAAGTGGCTTCCTAATTAGTGTATTATTATTGTTGTTGTTATTTTGGTCACACCATGCAGCAAGTGGGGCATGGGAGCTTAGTTCCCTGACTAGGGACTGAGCCCAGGCCCCTTGCAATGGAAATGCAGAGTCTTAACTATTGGAACACCATGTAAGTCCTTCTTTGTTTCCTTCTTAGTCTCCATCTCAGGATGGTTATCTTCTGTCTACCTTTTTTAATGACAGAAATCAAGAGTTCTGCCACTTCTTTTTCTCATTGAGCTTTTTTGACAATTCCAATGAATTCAGTCGCTGCAATTGTATCTAACTGGACCTCTTCCCTGTTCTCCAAACACATAATTGGAACTCTGTAAATGACAATTACTGTCATTTATAGTATTAACAAAATATTTGTTAAGAAATATTCACAAGATACTTACTAAATGAGTGACTAAATGAATGAGTGAATGAATGAACAATAGCTGTCGCGCTTCAGTTAAGTTTTCAACAGCTTTAGCTTTTACTTGGATTATCTCTATAAATTACCTTTTCTTGTATCTGAGATTTGCTCATTCTCATCAGTTTAACAATGACTCTTAATACAAGGTTTTGAATGTAGCCACATTGACCTATGACAATACCCTGAATATTTAAGAACAATATATTTCTGGTGTCTCACTTCTTCTCAATTTTTTCTAAAAGGTTGTAAATATCAGATATCTAAATCTAAACTTTGATGTGCTATCATAACTATTTAGATTAAAAAGGGAAGGATTTACAGTAAATACTAACCAGCAGCGACTATAAGCATTCATTAAATTTTTATATAATTGATGTAAACATATTATATAATAAATTCACTAGATATAGAAAAATATTTCTTAGCTAATACAACATACATAGCACTATTTATGGCCTGTAATTTTCAAGTTTGTAAAAACCCAGACAATATTTTTCTGAAGAACTGGGGATTTTTATTTTCCACAGTAAAAGCGTGTTACTGACTATGTTATCGTGTCCTTCAGAGAATCTTATCCTTTTTATGTTTGTCTTAGACTGACTATAGTCTATCTGACATTTCGAGATAAAATCAGTTTGCATTTCACAGTTATAGTCAAGTTATCCCTTTTTGCTATGATAAAATATTGAAAAGAAAAAAAAAAAAAACCCAAAACCTCGTAAGGCATCCTGACACATCTACACATTTCTAAAAAATAAACAAAATGAGAATTTGAGAGCCTACAAATCAATTTTCTATTGTAGAGATTCATTATTTGTTATCTCGCTTGACTGAACAGCTCTATGGCTGAACAAGAATTAGATCTCATTCATTTTTTCATCTTCTTAGAGCACATTCATGCAACACGGTGCCAGGATGAAATGGGCCCACTCTCAACCATGTGGATTTTTCTCTTATACAACAGGACGCCACTGTTGCAGGAAGGGGGACCTCTTCCAGGGCCTGAAACTGGGCTCTTGTCTAACACTCAGAAATGAACTGTCCAAGGAGACACATGTGCTGACAAAGCAAGAGATTTTACTGGGAAAGGGCACCTGGGTGGAGAGCAGTAGGGTAAGGGAACCCAGAAGAACAGCTCTGCCTCGTGGCTCGCAGTCTCGGGTTTTATGGGATTAGTTTCTGGGTTGTCTTCGGCCAATCATCCTGACTCAGAGTCCTTCCTGGTGGCGCGTGCATCACTCAGCCAAGATGTTATTGAGAGGGATTCTGGGAGGTGGATGGACATATGGTATCTCCTTTTGACTTTTCCCAAATTCTTCTGGTTAGTGGTGGCTTATTAGTTTCGTATTCCTAATTAGGATCTCCTGTCATAAAACAACTCATGCGAATGGTTACTAGAGAGCCTGGCCAGGGTGGGCGGTTTCAGACAGTGTGCTTCCCCTAACACCACCAGTCCAAATGTGCTTTGTTTCTTTTCTCCCTAACCTCGTTTCTTGATTGTCCTCATCTGAAATTTGCAATTTGCTGAGTTTAAATTCATTCTCATTTTACATGCAAACACAACCTTCTTTTTTTGCCAGTGAGTTTCGGTTTAGTATTTAGAAAACCACATAAGATTTTTCCTCCCAAATGCTGCTGATTCAGCAGGGCATTTTTCCTTTTGAAAGGCAAAACCATTTCGAGTGAAAGTTCTCCTAAAGATGATTTGTTTTTTCTTAGCCTTATAAGTTTTGTCATGGTCTGCATTTCTCTTGGAATAAAAGGCTCCCTCCTGCCTTTCCCCTTTATTTATTGTCTGCTGTACTAACAATAGTTTTCTTGGAAGCAGAGAAATTTCTTACCTTCTGACTTCTTGCTGGTCAACACAACTCTTTACTTTGACATGTTACATTGGGGAATGAAATATTAATATATGAGACTAGGTACTGTTTCAAGGAAGACAAAGTTAGGAAATAACACATATCTAATAATTTTCTCTTGACCTGGGAAAGGAAAAGTGTGTGTGTGTGTGTGTGTGTGTGTGTATGATGTGTGTGTGTCTGTGTGCGTGTGCGTATGTTAGAATGGGAAAGGGAGTAGTTTAACATTTCCATGAGTCATCCATACAGTATACAAGAGGTGACTGGTGTATCTTTGCAGACCTAGGGCATAGCTCTTCCTCAGTCAAATGAAACTTGGCAATTTAATTGGTGGCTTGAAGGGAAAAAAATGAAAAATGCCAAGAAATTGAAATGAGGGAAGACCAGTGAGATGTAGAAGTTTGTGGAAAGGGGCCAGATTTCTACCAGCAAGAATCTCTGTGCTTAAAAAATATCTCATCAGTTTTGCAGGCAAGTAACTGAGTTTCTCATGTTTATAAATGAGATACTCAAGAATTTAATGAGTAAAAAAAAAAGGTAAGCAGAGTCATGCTTTCCATATGAGACTACAGCACATCGCCTTCCTCCCGGTCTTTCCTCTTCAGTAACAACAACCAAATCTGACACTGTGATATTTTATTTAAGTCTTGCAAAAAGCAGAGACAATTGGTGATAGTTGAAATTCTTTGAGGTCATTTTGCTATATTTCAGTCTTCTTTACGCTTTGCTCTTTGAAAAAAAAAAAAAAACGACAACAAAGATTGCTAATGTTATTTTTCCAATTAAAGCGTTCATTTGCAAAACCCTAATGACTTTAGTGTATCATCATCATTGTGTTCATTTTAAAAGGACTTTGCCATTGGCACACTCTCAATCATAAATCATAAATATTTATAACATGCCCAGGCATTCATGACTAGGTTCAACAAGATGTGCGTGTGTGCATGCTAAGTCGCTTCAATCCTGTCTGAATCTTTGTGACCCTCTGAACTGTAGCTCACCAGGCTCCTCTGTTGATGGAATTCTCCAGGCAAGAATACTGGAGTGGGTTGCTGTCCTCCAGGGGATCTTCCTGACTCAGGACAGAACCCACGTCTTTTATGTCTTTTGCATCAGCAAGCAGGTTCTTTATCACTAGAGCCACCTGAGAAGCCCCTTCAACAAGGCAAAGCAAAACAAAATAAGCTGCTAATTCTTAAAATAGGTCAAATCTGTGCATAAAATATAACAAGAATCTCTAGGTTTGTGAATCTCAATTTTGCCTACTTATTTGAAATTGTGTATGGGTCCATTTGGATATCACTTTGACATATAAATAAATAAACACACATACATATGAATGTGTATACACATATATAAAATATTTCTTTGTATACAAATAAAATACATTTCAAATGTGATCGAATTAAGATATTTATGGAACTTTTTTTTGTTAGTCGTGAAGCCTTGTCTGACTTTTTGTGACGCCACAGACTTTAGCCCACCAGGCTCCACTGTCCATGGGATTTCCCAGGCAAAAGTACTGGAGTGGGTAGCCGTTTTCCTTCTCCAGGGTATTATCCTGGCCCAGGGATAGAATCCTCATCTCTTGCGTTGGCAGGCGGATTCTTACAACTGAGCCACCAGGGAAGCCCATGGATAGCATATCTTTTCAAATGTTGATGAATGGTCCATCGGCCTCAGAATTATCTAAGGCTTCCACTAGATAATTGGCTTCTTAAGCTTTGTGCCATGGGATCTTTTTCCCCTTAATCCGTAGAGGACTGGCATTTTTGTTCTATGATCTGCACAATGAAACAAGTCCTCTAACCATGGAGATTAGGTGTTGCAGCAATGTCAAATGGTTCAGAAAATTTCTAGTCTCTTTCTCTCGTTACCTTCTTTCTCCCAGGACTGAACAAACATTTTTTCTAGTTCACACTGGTTCTTTGAGTCACACTGAATAAGCAGGCTTGTGAAGGTCCTAATTAGTCAGGACTTCATGGGATGAGCTTAAAGGATTGACATTGTTAACAAGTCCCCGGGTGATATAAATGCGCTCTAAAATTTAAGTATTATTGCCTTCAGATAAATCTAAATATTGTCATTTCTTTTAATCACAAACTCAGGGAACCTAATAGCAATTATAGTACTTCATAGAGCAAAAGAATTTGTATGTAGTAGGGAATTTGCTCCACAATCAAGCACATGTTCTCTCAACCACAGTCATATTAGCTCTCTGATAGTCAGTGTCCAAGCACTGCACTTATCTTGTACCATCTGAAGACCCCCATTCTTTTCATTAGACACATTTGGTCTTCTTTTTTTTTTTTTTTTAACTTCCTTGGATTTCAAAGTATTGCATCAGATGATTCATCTCTCCATCTGCATTTCTTTTACTTATTTTTCCATGCTAATTATGTGCATTATTCTGGCTCTAAGTTTCCCTGGTGGCTCAGTGGTAAAGAATTCACCTGTCAATGCAGGAGACATGAGTTCAGTTCTTATGTCAGGAAGATCCCCTAGAGAAGGAAATGCAACCTACTCCAGTATTCTTGCCTGGAGAATTCCATGAACTGAGGAGCCTGGTGGGCTACAGTTCATGGGGTGAAAAAAAGTCAGCCATGATTTTCAACCTTATCTCTGTTGTATATTTTGACACATACTTTATCCCTCAGTGATTTTATCCGTTGTGGTGACTTCCTTCTATCCCCTCTATATGAACAATCCCAGTTTCTCCAATTATAATTCTGTGTATATTCTTTCCATTACTCCACTATAAGATAAGCATTCTTCAAGCTCTTTTTTCTTTCTCATATGTCCACATTACTTTGAACAAAGGTGTCCAGCACATAGCATAAGTGTGTATCATTAAAACACTCACCGAATACAGTGCTTGCTACTATTTTATGTATACGACCTTGTCTTCCCGACTCTTTGTTGACTGAAAGACCAATAATAGAATATATTACACTTTGAAATGGTAAAGGATGTTGTCTTAGTGATACTTAACATTGTCTAGGAGTTTGGAAAAAAGTCACTTTGAAACAGTTTCCCAGGGTTCATTTTTTTCTGATCATAACAATTAACAATATCCTTGTATTTATTACAGAATATAGATCCTGTAGTCTATAGGTCTCCAGGAGATTCTGATTCAGTAGATCTGATGTGGGACCAGGAAACTTTAACAAACACCCCAAGAAACACACATGTAAGGTGTCTTTCATTCAAATAGTCTAGAATTCTATTGTAGACACCTGGACCATGAGGAATATATCTTTAATGGCTGTATCAGAGTTAACATTTTACTGAGAATAGAAAGGATATTCAATGTTGATTTAATTATTCATTGGTGAGCATTCTGAAAGATCCCCAGCCTTCAATTCATGTGCATAGTTTACATGCATAGTTTACACAGTTTATGCCAGTGTTCTTTTAGATGTATTGCCAAAAAAAATTATTGTGATTTTCCAAACATTTCACAGTTTACAAAGTATTTTTATTATTTGCTCTGTTGAGAACTTCATCCCAACCAGATGAAGTTGTTAAAGCACTATTACTGATATTTTACAAATGTGAAACTTAGGGATGTCAAGCGGAGAAGGCAATGGGACCCCACTCCAGGACTCTTGCCTGGAAAATCCCATGGACGGAGGAGCCTGGAAGGCTGCAGTCCATGGGGTCGCTGAGGGTTGGGCACGACTGAGTAACTTCACTTTCACTTTTCACTTTCCTGCATTGGAGAAGGAAATGGCAACCCACTCTAGTTTTCTTGCCTGGAGAATCCCAGGGACAAGGGAGCCTGGTGAGCTGCCGGCTATGGGGTTGCACAGAGTCAGACACGACTGAAGTGACTTAGCAGTAGCAGTAGCAGGGATGTCAAGAACCAGCCCTTTGTACACTCAGCTACTATATCCAGAATCCAAATTTGAATTCAGATCTTAGGATTCTTAACTCTATGATCTTTCTGTGGTGTCAGGCTGTTAACACTAGTAATCCTGTCTATACTTACTGTACACCAAGCAAAAGAAAATTCATAGCCTTATTCCTGCATAAAAAGATCAGTATTATGGGTGAAACCAGCTAGGACCAAAATCGATAACAATTACATACAAAATGTGAGAACAAAAGAGGAATAATATTCAAGAACTTTTTTTTTCCTAAGAAAAAATTTTAGCAATTCCTAATTAACCAAAGAAAATACCTATCCAGAATAATCTGCAAATTCCTGTATCTCATCATTTTTCCATTATAGTTTTTGCCTTCATTCTTCTAAATGGCAAGGGAAGGTTGGGGAAGTGAATACTAGGGAGTAAGTGAGAAAATCTTAGGTCTTCTTAAAGAGGGTGAATCAATCGGAATTGAAAGGATAATTGAATCAGAAGCTAGTTTTAATATGTCTTTATTTCCTCCTGTGGCTCAAGACTGAAATTAACTGATGGCTGGGTCCCCATCTTCTTTGACCTTCCCTCAGGGCGATGCTTTCTCATGTGGTCCCTGGACCATTGCAGGTACTTGTAAAATTCTTGAGGTCCACCTCTTATCCATTAAATCAGAATTTCCAGGACTGGGTCCTTGATATTTATGCACACTTGAGTCTGAAATTCTGCCAGAGAGAGATTAACCTGCTTTTGTATGCAGGTACAAACCTTCTTGAGAGCTAGTTCCCCATGGAGAAATCAAATTGTGGCAACTTTTTGTAGCATGTATTAGAATGGATGAGCATTAATGAAGACTTGTTTGTTTAATGCACGTAGCATTTTGTCTCAGAGGAGTTGAAGTATCAGACGTTTATCTGGCTTTTTTGATGGCAGAAAAAACGAGTTTGAGAGGTGAAAAGACAGAGCAGCATTTTTTTTTCACTAAGCCAACTGTTATTTTCTATTTAATCTCATTAATCTGCATATTTCTTGGAAGATAAGCAACTATATTCTTTGACAAGATTATTAAATTCTAAATTGTATGCTACTTGTATTAGATACAATCAGAAAAGAGAATAGCGCCTAAACAAATACTTTCCAAAAAATTTCCAGTGGGAATAAAATATTTTTGTCTTCAAATAGTAAATATTGCTTAGTCACAAGCTATATAAAACTGGAGAAAATGTAAAAAAGATAAAGTTGAGAAATGTTTTAAAATGTTAAGCTATGGTACAACTCCACCCAATGGATTTCTGTTGAATTTCACTTGGGCTGAGAAATTCAATATATATTACATGCCATTTGAATTTATATTTGATCACAAACATTTGATCATTAATTATGTGAAAATTAAATGATTAGTGATATGGATAGAGAAAGGGCTGGAAAAAATACATCCGGATATAAATAGGTTGTGATAAATGTGGAAAATTTGGAGTGAATATATTTTCTATTTAAAAATAATGTTTCTACATTTTTCACCTATCTGCCTATATCTATGTACCTATATGTAAACCTAATGGTAAAAACTGTTGATAACATTAAGTAGAAGAAAGAAACATTTTACAAAGTGCTAACGGGCAGGTTTTAGGACCCATCGTCTACATGATAAAAAGGTTATACTGTTTAGATCTTACACCATGTTTTTAATTGGTTGTGACTTGTAATCTAATAGTTCAATAAAAATAGAAGTGAGATAATTGCATTTTACTTCCACCTTTTCCATTAATTTGGTTGGCTCTTATAGGCCAATAATTTAATATCTCTACTTCGGTTTCCTCTTCAGTGAAATGAGGACAACCACATTAGATTTTCTTTTTCTTTTAACTTTAGCATGAAGAATTAATTGAGGCAATGGCTGGAGAGAATTGGAAGTATATGAAGAAAATATTCATTAATATTCTGCAAGGTAGTAACATTACTTTTTTTCTTGGACCATTATGGAAATACTCTCAATCTGATATTCTTGAAAACTAAGCCCAAATAAATAATGCTAAAAAACCCAAGATTGTGATAAAATCAATAAAAATGAATAAAATGAGTGGCAATGGAGATTTGTTTAACTGGGCATGAGAAATAATTGCATGAATTAACTTCATGAATCAGTTAAGACTTAAGCTGCTAAAAATAAATTCAAATGTAGTGGCTTAAATAAGAAATAAGTTAAATAATTTTTCCTTTTTATGTAAGAGTCTGTTTGGAGATGAGTATTCAGATTGGTGACTCACTTACATTCCATTGGTAAGAATTTAGTCAGACAGCCATACCTAGCTTTTGGAGAGGCTGGGAAATGTAATTTCTAAGTAGTTTACTGTATTTCCAGGGAAAAAAGGGTAAAAGAATTTTTTGTTTTGCTTTAGGTTAACATGCGTTATGCTAGTGATGATATATTTAGCATAGGCTCTGAAAGTAGTTTGTGAAATCGCTGTATCACCAGATAGAAACCACATCTTAAATTTACTCTCTAGGGTATCTCATCTCATCCCTTGCTTTAAATTCCATCCATATGTTGATGATTCCCAAAATTTATATTTCCAGCTTTGATTATTGCTGAAAATATACTAGAGAGTTACAGTGAATAGTTTGCTCATCCATCCACTTGAATGTCAAATCAGATAATGGCACCAATATCCATCCAAAATCTAGAAGCCAGATTAGATTTTTCCCCATTTACGTGAAAACAATCTCTGAGTTTCCACCCTCACTTTCTTCCATTTGTAACAAAACTCTGGGTTTTAGATGGACACCTGGTCTCCCAGCTACAGAGTATATTTCCAGCTTCCCTTTGCAGTCAGATGTGGTCACATGACCAAGTGCTGTTTAAAGGGATATAGACTGAAGCCAAGCAATTTCAAGGTCATGTCCACAAAACAAGTGGTGGTAAACTGAATTGTCATACTTGTACATAAATATTTATAGAAACTTTATTGTAAGAGATAAAAATCTAGATACAATCAAATGTTCTTTAAAAGGTGAGTGAATAAAAAATTGTGGTATATCTATCAAGCGAAATGATTCTCAGCAGCAAAAGGGAACAAACTGCTGATAAACACATCAACACACAAAAGTGTCAAAAACATGCTGAGTGAAAGAAGTTTTACACAGAAACATACAAACTTTATATTTACACTTTTAGTAAATTCAAGAATAGAAAAAATTATTCCACAGTGGAAGAGAACAGATCACTGACTGAAAGTATTAACTTCAGAGGCAAACAGGAGCTTTGGGGAAATGATATATATTTTCTGTACAATGATTTTAGTGATAGTTATGTGCATATATTTATCAAAACTCATTGGATGTAAACTTAAAATATGTGTATTTTATTGTACTGTGTGTGTGTGTGTGTGTGTGTGCGCGCGCGCTCGGTTGCTTAATCATGTCTGATTCTTTTTGACCCTATAGACTGTAGCCCACCAGGCTCTTCTGTCCATGGAATTTTTCAGACAAGAATACTGGAATGGGTTACCGTTTCCTATTCTAGGGGATCTTCCTGACCCAGAGATTGAACCCACTTTTCTGGTATCTCCTATATTAGCAGGCAGATCCTTTACCACTGGGAAGACCACTATATATATCAGTTCAGTTATATATATATATATATATATATATATATATATATATATATATGTATATATATAGTGGTAGCTCAACTGGTAAAGAATCCATCTGCAATGCAGGAAACCCTGGTTCATTTCTTGGGTTGGGAAGATCTCCTGGAGAACAGATAGACTACCCACTCTAGTATTCCTGGGCTTCCCTGATGGCTCAAATGGTAAAGAATCCACCTGCAATGTGGGAGACCTGGCTTTGATCCCTGGGTTGGGAAGATTCCCTGGGGGAGGGTATGGCAACTTGTTCCAGTATTCTTGCCTGCAGAATCCCCATGGACAGAGAAGTCTGGTGGGCTACAGTGCATGGGGTCACAAAGAATTGGACATGACTGGGAAACTAAGCCAGATATATGCATGCATGTATGTATGTATGTGTATATATATATATATATATATATATATATATATATATGGACACAGCACTATATGTGTATATACATGTATATATATTGATAAATTTGGGTGAAAGAAAAATGACCTTGTTTAGAGACCAAATGGTAAAAATTAAAAATCAATCATGTTGAAAAGAAGTACTTCACAGAACTAGAAATACAAATGGCCATTAGAAAATGTTTAAACTCACTATGAAGTAAACGAAAATTTAAGATTTGCAAATTTATGATTTTCTCATATCAACTGCTACAAAAACAAACAGAAGATTCTGATATCTGGTCTGATGAGCTTCTTCTGGCAAGAAGTTTGGAAGTCACCATTCAGTCCTAACAACAATTAAAAAGCTGAGAAAGTGAAAAATCAACAGTGTTTTTTAGATCCATAAGAGAAATGAGGTCACAGGGCAAGCCACTGCTCCCCAGATTACAGAGACCTATCAGCAAATACAGAGAATCACAACTTTCTGGACCAGAAACATCCTGGGGAACCAGTGCCAGGGTCAGGAAATCAGAACTGTGATTGAAGAATTGCAAGAGGTACAGTGTAGACAACTCAGAAAAGTAAAAAACTCCAGAGGGACCCAGTCATTGGAGGGACCCCACACTTTTGTGTGTTTTAACTTCTGAAATGTTACCAGGTTCTCATAGTGAATATTGGAGGAAAACCCCTCAAGCTTTTGGCAAGGGGAGGGGAAAAGTTATTTTAAAATATACCAGAGCTTTTAGTTCTTCAGAAGATCTACCCTTAGGGACAGTTATTTAGTCAGAGTCTAACCTGCTGGGATTTTTGCGGAGTCTAACTCACCTGGGGGAAGGGAAATAGCTCCAGATGACGGGTCATTCTGTCCTAGCTGAAGGGGAGGTAGGGCGACTGAGAAGCGTATGGGACGTTCACAGTCCAGAGTGTTAAAGTATGTGAGGCAAAACTGGAAAAACTGAAAGCAGAAATATATAAGTTGATTATTATGGTTGGAGACTTCAACACTTCTCTATCTGAAGTAGATAAGTTCAGGAGGCAAAAAATCAGTAAGGACAGACTGAACTCATCAACATTATCAGTCAGCTGGATATAAAGGACATCAATAGACTGCTTCATACAACAAGGGCAGAATGCACATTCTTCTAAAGCACACATGGATTTTCACCAAGATAGACCACATTCTAGGCCATAAAATACACATTAATACATTTAAAACAATAGAAATCATACAGTGTCTGCTCTCAAACCATAAAGAAGCTAAACTAGAAATCAATAATGGGATGATTGCTGGAAAATCTTCAAATACTTAAAGATTAAACAACACACTCTAAATAACACATAGGTCAAAGAAGGAATATAAGCAAAATGAAAACATATATTTTGAGCCAAATGAAAAATTAGACACAATTTATCAATAATTGTGGGATGCAGTGAATGCAGTGTTTAGGAGGGAAATTTCCAGCATTCAATGTATACATTGGGAGAATGTAATACTTATGGGATCTAAAATCAATTATCTAAGTTTCTACCTTAGGAATCTAAAGAAAAAAATAAGGCAAAATTAAATCCAAAGTAAAAAGAAGAAAAGAAATGATAAGAATTAAAGCAGAAATCAATAAAATTGAAAATGGAAATCAACAGAGAAAATAAGTGGAACAAATAGCTGGTTCTTTGAAATGATCAATAAAACCAAAGTCTCTATCTAAGCTACCTAAGGAAAAATGAGAGAACAACTCTATGTCCACAGATTTGATAACCTAGATGAAATGGACCAGTTTCTTGAAAGACAAAATTTGGCAACACACAGAGCAGACTATCTGATAGGCCTGCTGCTAAGTCATTTCAGTCGTGTCCGACTCTGTGCGACCCCATAGACAGCAGCCCACCAGGCTCCCCCGTCCCTGGGATTCTCCAGGCAAGAACACCGGAGTGGGTTGCCATTTCCTCCTCCAATGCATGAAAGTGAAAAGTGAAAGTGAAGTCACTCAGTTGTGTCTGACTCTTGGGGACCCCATGGACTGCAGCCTACCAGGCTCCTTCATCCATGGGATTTTCCAGGCAAGAGTACTGGAGTGGGGTGCCATTGCCTTCTCCTATTAAACAAATGAGTCAATAATTAATAAACTTTCAAAACTGAAAGCAACACATTTCACTGGTGAATTCCACTATACATTTAAGGAAGAAATTATACCACTCTTGTACAATTTCTTTCAGAAGGGCAGCACAGGCACTACTTTAATTCATTCTGTGAGGCTAGCATTACCCTAATAACAAAAACCAGAAAAGGACATTATAGGAAAAGAAAACTATCAACTAATATCTCGCATGATATAAATGTAAAAATTCCATCTTTGGATCCATAAATATTGGAGATCATCCCTTTTCCTCAACTTTTACTCTAATTCCAAGTCCACTAATGAATTTGTCATATAGATATTTGATCCTTATTTTCATTTTAATTCTGCTAGGCCAGTATTATCTGCCTGAACCAGGGTCTGCTGCATTGCAGGACTATTCTTTACCAACTGAGCTACCAGTGAAGCCTCACTATGGCTATTGCCCCTTAATTAGTCTCTCCTTTGCCAGAGTTGTATGACTGTCATTTCTTTTATCCCATTTCTACTTCTCCTAAGTTCCTTTCAAGTTTCACTAATGCTGGCATTTTCAGATTCTCGAAACTTACCACGGGCTTCCCCGATGGCTCAGTGGGTAAAGAATTCACTCTTCAAGGCAGGAGACTCAGGAGATGTGGGCTCAATCCCTGGGTCAGGAAGATCCCCTGGAGGAGGAAATGGCAACCCACTCCAGTATTCGTGCATGAAAAATCCCATGGATAGAGGAGCCTGGTGGGCTGCAGTCCAAAGAGTTGCAAAGAGTCAAACACAACTGAACAGCAGAACAGCAAACTTAGCATATTCTGACTCCTCACGGGGAAGTTTGCATGTTTTTTTTTTTCCCTACCCACAACATGCCCTAATTTTCTGCACTCCCCTGATCAAATCTGGAGTTCCTACTCAACATCTGAGTCAAATCAAAATCATTTAGGCTAAGAAATTTTTCTTGAACTTTCAACTGTTGTGTTAATTTCCTTCCTCTGTGCTTCTATAGTATTATGTTCTCACACAGTTTTAGTAATTAATATTCTGAGTTTCTTGTCTGTATCTCCTGTCTTTTCTGCAATAGCAGAATACAAATTTATCCTGCTCATCCTTGTAGCCATTATTTATCCAGGTAACTGGGACAAAATATGTTCTCAAGAAGTATTTGGTTGATGTCTACACCTTCATGAAAGCTAGCTACATTATATACATATGGTTTTTTGAATCATTGCAAAGATGGATAATACATAGGTCATGTTAACTCACAGTAAGCATAAGAATGGTAAGTCTAGTTTGTTCTACAGTGGAGAGAGTTGCGACAATTCCTTCAGGATGTTTTGGGAGCAACTTCTGTAAAAGGTAAGGCTGTTATAAAATGTTTCACAAAATCCAATGAAAAATCTGCCCTTGGGGATCAGAGCCATAGGATAAAGTTGATGAAAGAAAATTATTGTTAGACATCTCATGTCAAACAAACCTAATAACTCTTGTTTTGTTCCTCCCAGCTTGAGCGCATAAGAGAAAAAATGCAAATTTTCCAAATGAAGTAGAACTAACAGTGCATAAATCTCAAGAAGACAGTAGATACACTTATTAAAACTTGGCAAAGATCAAAATGAATGTCGTTTTCTCAGAAATGTCAGCTTTTTTTCTTTTTAAGATTAGCTTTTTCCTAAAGCTACATCAATTATAAATAATTGCTACAAAACTAGCACTGCTAATCTTAAAGAAAATAAACTAAGAAATTAAACTAATTAAAAAATAAACAAAAGGTTTTTATCCTTTTTTGATAGAATGGCTTCAAAATATGCCAAATGACCTTCCTACCTTTGTATATGTAGGAATATTAATTTAAAATTATGAGAGACATGGATTAATGTTCAACCATTGTTTAAAATAATTCCCTGGAAATCTAACTTTGGACTTATAAAAGAAGTAGGGGTTTCCCTGGTGGCTCAGGTGGTAAAGAATCTGCCTGCAATGTAGGAGACCGTGGTTCAATCCCTGGGTTGGAAAGATCCCTTGGAGAAGGGAAAGGCTACCCATTCCAGTATTCTTGCCTGGAGAATTCCATGGATAGTGGAGATTGGTGGGCTACAGTCCACAGGATCACAAAGAGTCAGACACGATTGAGTGCCTAGTTACTTTAGTACTACAATTCTAACAGTCATTGTAGTCAAGATTTTTTTTTTCTGTGCAACTGAAACTAAGCTATGCCAGTTTAAGTGATAAAGGGGAATTTAAGATTATTAGAGTATATCATGGAACCCAAAGGCTAGAATGTCGCTAGTTCTCAGGAAAGGGAACACTTCTATAAAATTCACTCCTTTCTGTCTTTTTAAAATTCCTTTTGTCTTTTCTTCCATTTTTTTTTCTTTCATTTTTTTCCTTTCATTTGTCCACATGGCAGAATATTGCTAACCCAAGAATCGCTTTCTCAGTCTGAAATCTACATTATCACAAGAAAGAATCTTGTTTGAATTTATTTATTTATGGACTCAGTCCATTAAATCATTACCAGCATGGCCCAGGATTGTGCAGGAAAACTCAAAAGCTCACAAATTGTTGGCTTCAAAAGCTCACAAATGGTTGCCAGGCAAAGGGAGGGAAATGAGGGGCAGATTATGGGTATCAGTCAGTCAGTCAGTCAGTTCATTCTCTCAGTTGTGTCCGACTCTTTGCGACCCCATGAACCGCAGCATGCCAGGCCTCCCTGTTCATCACCAACTCCCGGAGTTCACTCAGACTCACATCCATCGAGTCGGTGATGCCAACCAGCCATCTCATCCTCTGTCATCCCATTCTTCTCCTGCCCCCAATCCCTCCCAGTATCAGAGTCTTTTCCAGTGAGCCAACTCTTCACATGAGGTGGCCAAAGTACTGGAGTTTCAGCTTTAGCATCATTCCTTCCAAAGAAATCCCAGGGCTGATCTCCCTCAGAATGGACTGGTTGGATCTCCTTGCAGTCCAAGGGACTCTCAAGAGTCTTCTCCAACACCACAGTTCAAAAGCATCAATTCTTCAGTGCTCAGCTTTCTTCACAGTCCAAATCTCACATCCATACATGACCACTGGAAAAACCATAGCCTTGACTAGATGGACCTTTGTTGGCAAAGTAATGTCTCTGCTTTTGAATATGCTATGTAGGTTGGTCATAACTTTTCTTCCAAGGAGTAAGTGTCTTTAAATTTCATGGCTGCAATCACCATCTGCAGTGATTTTGGAGCCCCCCAAAATGAAGTCTGACACTGTTTTCACTGGCTCCTCATTTATTTCCCATGAAGTGATAGGACCAGATGCCATGATTTTAGTTTTCTAAGTGTTGAGCTTTAAGCCAACTTTTTCACTTTCCTCTTTCACTTTCATCAAGAGGTTCTTTAGTTCCTCTTCACTTTCTGTCATAAGGGTGGTGTCATCTGCATATCTGAGGTTATCGATATTTCTCCCGGCAATCTTGATTCCAGCTTGTGCTTCTTCCAGCCCAGCGTTTCTCATGATGTACTCTGCATAGAAGTTAAATAAGGAGGGTGACAATATACAGCCTTGGAGTACTCCTTTTCCTATTTGGAATCAGTCTATTGTTCCATGTCCAGTTTTAACTGTTGCCTCCTGACCTGCATATAGGTTTCTCAAGAGGCAGGTCAGGTGGTCTTGTTATTCGCATCTCTTTCAGAATTTTCCACAGTTTATTGGGATCCACACAGTCAAAGGCTTTGCATAGTCAATAAAGCAGAAATAGATGTTTTTCTGGAATTCTCTTGCTTTTTCCATGATCCTGCGGATATTGGCAATTTGATCTCTGGTTCCTCTGCCTTTTCTAAAACCAGCTTGAACATCTGGAAGTTCATGGTTCATGTATTGCTGAAGCCTGGCTTGGAGAATATTGAACATTACTTTACTAGCGTGGGAGACGAGTACAATTGTATGGTAGTTTGAGCATTCTTTGGCATTGCTTTTCTTTGGGATTGGAAAGAAAACCGACATTTTCCAGTCCTGTGGCCACTGCTGAGTCTTCCAAATTTGCTGGCATATTGAATGCAGCACTTTCACAGCATCATCTTTCAGGATTTGAAACAGCTCACCTGGAATTCCATCACCTCCACCAGCTTTGTTTGTAGTGATGCTTTCTAAGGCCCACTTGACTTCACATTCTAGGATGTCTGGCTCTAGGTGAGTGATCATACCATCATGATTATCTTGGTCGTGAAGATCTTTTTTTGTATAGTTCTTATGTGTATTCTTGCTACCTCTTCTTAATATCTTTTGCTGCTGTTAGGCCCATAGCATTTCTGTCCTTTATCGAGCCCATCTTTGCATGAAATGTTCCCTTGGTATCTCTAATTTTCTTGAAAAGATCTGTGGTCTTTCCCATTCTGTTGTTTTCCTCTGTTTCTTTGCCTTGATCGCTGAGAAAGGCTTTCTTATCTCTCCTTGCTATTCTTTGGAACTCTGCATTCAGATGCTTATACATTTCCTTTTCTCCTTTGCTTTTCGCTTCTTTTCTTATACTTTATTGTTATTGTTTTTCAGTAGCTAAGTAGTGTCTGACTCTTTGTGACCCCATGGACTGTGGCATGCCGGGCTTCCCTGTCCTTCCCTATTTCCTGGAGTATGATCAAACTCATGTTGATAAAGTGGTGATGCCAGCCAACCATCTCATGCTGTGTCTTCCCCTTCTCCTCTTGTCCTCAGTCTTTCCCAGTATCAGGGTCATTTCCAATGATTTGGCTCTTCACATCAGGTGGCCAAACTGTGGGAGCTTCAGCTTTCCTATCAGTCCTTCCAATGTATATTCAGGGTTGATTTCCTTTAGGATTAACTGGCTTTTCTCCTTGCAGGCAAGGGACTCTCAAGAGTCTTCTCTAACACGATAGTTCAAAAGCATCAATTCTTTGGCATTCAGCCTTCTTTATGATCTAACTCTTACATCCATACACTACTACTGGAAAAACCACAGCTTTGACTATTATCGACGTTTGCTGGCAGCAAAGAGATGTCTCTGTTTTTCAATATACTGTTTAGGTTTGTCATAGCTTTTCTTCCAAGGAGTGAGCATCAGTCTTTAGATGAAACCAAAAAATACTAACCTCATATTAAATTGGAAAGTGTAGAGAAAAACAAAATAAAATAATTTTTTGTTCAAATAGAGTTTTTTTTTCTAAAAACCTCATCACCTGAATTCTCTCTTTGCCTGCTCTGAACTTCTTCACCTAAGCTGAGTGTAGGTTTATTTATATTGGTAACATGTTTCAGAGACCAATGGCAATTCTTCTTTTTTTTTTTTTTTAACAATTACTTTAGTGCATGCTTCTCAATGGTAAAATATGAATGACACTGAGAATAACTGAGAATCACATTAATACATTCATGCATGGTGCCATGTTCATTTGTGAGGACCTTGCAATGAACACTGCAAGATAAAAAGGCCAAGTATTGGTTTCATATCCATCTATTTTAGGTATGGTGGATGAATAGCTCTATCAAATCCAGCTCCTCCATAGTTTTTTGAATGCTCCTGGGACATTTTTAACTCCTCCTTTAGCTGTGGTTACTCTCTATATGTTGATGGCATGACCAGACACTCTAATATACATGACCCATCACTTTCCCTGCAACTCGACCTAATTTTACTTTTGAGATAACAATTGGACACAATAAAAATATTTCTGATCGCTATCTCAAGATTATAAACTTGAAAAGTGAACTCATTTCTGTGCCATCTCTGTGGTCCTCATTCTGTGAACTGTTCCCTGTTTGACATTCACGTTTCTTCAGTCTTCAGATCCTGCTGGAGTTTATGAAATCCCCTTGAATCTCTTTCCTTTGACCTGTGCCCTCTGCATCGATTTATTCCAGACTCATCATTTCTATGTTAGACTAATATAACCATACTTTAAATATGTCTTTTTCTCTCCATTTTATCCTTTGGCTCTATTTGCATTTCAGCATGCTGAGATGACTACTTTGTTTTTAAAAAATTTTTTGTTGTTTCCACTGTGAACAGTGTAATGTCTGAGGTGCTTTTAAATTTGACTCTAGCACAGCTTTTTATCTTATCTCCCTGCCATGTATATTATGTCTGGACCAACCAGAACTTCTGGCTATGCCACACATGTCTCTCTCCCATACTTTGTGAATATAGTACTTGCTACATTACATATTAATTATTTGTGATGTCTTACTTTCCTCAATAGACAATGGGTTCCTCAAAGGCAGAGATACAGCCTTTGTTCCTGTTTGTATCCACTTTTAGGCAGTGTCAACAATAGAGCACGTGTTGAATAAATACTGGTTGAAAACGACATGCCCATTGAAAAAGCTTATATATTTATTTTTCAACTGGGAAAGGACTATACATTGAAGGAAGCAAGAATTTATCATATGCCCTGATGATTTTCCTCCACTTGTGAAACATCAGTAATCGTTGCCTTGTGTTATGGAAATTCATTTGCTGAAGAATTTTATGCCATGGGTGACTGCCAGAAGTTACAATGCTGAGAAAAATTACAAAAAGGACAATGTCACACCTTAACTATAAGTTTCTTCTTTTTCCTTTTTAGTCCTTAAGATATGTCTAAATACATTTATACCATACTAATTTATGTTTTTAAAAATCTTTTTGTAATTTTATGTTGTCTTTAAAGCTTGGCTATCCTTGACAATTTGAAAAATCCCATACATATGTAATAGGATGTTATAGCCTCTGTCTGCCTGGGCATGAGGAAAGTAGATGTTCCATTTCAAAGTAAGGCTAAATTTCAGGACTTGCAAAAAGGAGATGATAGAAAATCTGTTTTATAATCCTGATTTGATTATCAGCTTCTGCCTGTAATAAACTTTGGGGAACCAAGAGTGGAGTGGATATTGAAAGAGGACTTTTGATAAGTTTCTGCTCTGTCATGTGCCCCATCTCCCTTCAGAAGAGGAAAGCTTGGTACCCACTATCAAAATATAACTTCAGAAATTAAGACCATGATGTTCTATAAATATATTAATAGAATTTACATGTTTATTTAATTCATAAGGGAAGGAACCACCAGGATGGTTAAACTGGTTCAAAACCCTAAATGCAAATGATGTGAAAATTGTAGATGGAAAAAAACCTACCAGTTAATATATTACTTTACAGAATGAGCTTTATGACTAGTAAATAATACTCACACAAAGGAATATTTTCCTAAAGGATAAGATAACCTTTGAGTGGGCTTTTAGAGTGTATCTGAAATGACATGTAGTTATTCCTTTAAATGATTTCCAAGTTTCAGACAAGTTTAAATGATGTCCCTGACCATCATTTAAAGCCTGGCAAGATGTACATCAGTGGGTCCGTGCAGTTGGGGACACAGTGGGCTGGTTTTATATTCCATCTGAGGAGTCAGAAGTACAATTGCTAAGCTGGAAGTTTGCTGGTGTTTGAGGCAAAGAGAGATGACCATGCTGGCTGTCCTGCATTCCCACAGTGTGGCAGGGAAAGTATGAGAGAGCATTTTCTGTAGGTCTGACATGGAACATGCAAAAATGTAAGAGAAAGTAGGTCATTTAAAATTCTCTCCAGGAGAACCACTGAGATCCTGCAGAGAGAAACAGAATGATCAGTTGATGCCTAGGCGTTCAGTAAGCAAAGGTCTAAGAGTGCATGGCGTGCATCCATAGCAAGGCAGATAAGAGGTCCTCAGTGGATGTGGGGGGTGTGTGTGGATGTGGTCTCTGGGGAATGATATACTTTCAACACCTATGAGGCTCACACCAGGCAAGGCAGGACTTTTTTGTTTTAACCCTTACCCTTTCCTGTGATCCTAAGGTAGGCAATCAGTAACACTAAAACATGAATGGATGATGCAAAATGGAAATTCAAGCTCTTCTTAAGGGTTCTGTGACTCCAGGCTTTCCTGCATTCAGGAGGCCCAACCACTGTGGAAAAGAAAAGCCTTAGTGCTAAGTCACATGTGGAGTTTTGACAATTATGTGGGGCTGAACCTTGTTATTACTCATCGAAGAGCTTTCATTACCTGTGAGGGACTAGGAAGTCCTGAGAACCGCCACAGTTTCCCTCCAGATAGTGCCAACCAAGTGCAAAATAATGTTACTTGATGAGTTGGGCTTGCTTAACGGAAGTTATGTGTTTGTGGGGTGTGTGTGTGTGTGTGTGTGTGTGTGTGTGTGAGAGAGAGAGAGAGAGAGAGAGAGAAAATGAATGTATCTTTTCAAGCATGACCTTGCAGTTATTTTTTGAAATCAGTTAGGTCTGTGCTCTCAATTTCTTCACAGTTAATTTTTATCTTTTTAAATTGACTATCTCCAGTTCAGAAAACTTGCATTCAGATCTTGTCTTCAGATCAACACAATAAAGCATGGATTTGCCAAAATCCTCAGGAATCCCATTCCCTCCTTTGATATAGACGTGGCAAACTATTTGCAGAATAGTGTGTCAGTTTTGCTGGTATGTCAGTTAAATGTACTCTGCTTCAGCAGAAAGGATATTCTCTCTCTAGAGGTGTTACTCCTTTTACATGTTCAGTTTGTCACGAATCATGTTTTGAAAGACAAGCACATCCTGTTTTCCACTTTACGATGTAACTTGGCATGGGATTGTTTTCTGGCTCTGTTTTGCTTTGCATAAGCGTGCATGAACTAAGATATTTTCCTAAATATAAGTATGATAATGTCCATCTAAAGTTTTTGAAAAGTGCCAGAATAATTTATACTATATTTTTATGAGTTTAATTTTCTATTGCTCCATCAATATGTTGTAAAACTCATTTTTGAAGTAAAATCAGTGCTGTACAGAAGTGAGTAGGGTTTTTACACAACAGACTGCTCTAGATTGAGTTGGAATTGAAGTTTGTTTACTGCCCCCTCTGTCTGGAATGCTTCTTGCCTTGACTGCTGCATGTCTTCCTCTATTATTCAGAGACTTCTCTGATAATCTAACCTAATTTGAACTCTTAATTATTTCCTATTTCTTGATCCTGCTTATTCTTCAAAGCCCCTGACCACTAATTATATGTTTGTTTATTGTCAAATAAAATGTACATTTGACAACAGGAGGGACTATGTTTTCTTCACAGCAGTATTTTCAGAACCTGGAACAATGTTTTCAGGACCTGGAACTCAAGAAATATTTGTTGAATAAATAAATAAATGAATGGATGAATGAATGAAGAGAAGAATGCTAGAAATAACTTTCCAGGGAATTCAAAGAGCACAGCTGCCTGAAAAATACAGTCTTGCACAAGAAACTTCTAGTAGTATTACACATTCACTTGAAATTTGTCATTGCACTAGATTTAAAGGAAGGACTTGGTAAATTTATACCATGAGCACTAAGATAACCACCATAGCTGCAAAATTACCACTATTTTTCAACCATTTAGCATCTACTGTGGTTTAATGCTAAAAACTTAAATACATTGTTTCATTTAATCTTTCATGTTACAACATATGTGGGCTAAACCAATGGTTACCTTATGTAACCAGTTAAACTGGGCCTTACAACTGACTCAAGATCCCACAGCAGGTGAATTGTGGCAGGACCAGGATTCAAGCTTAACTCTCTCCTCATTTCTAAGCCCAGTCATAGCTGCATAGCTATCATTGTCTTTTCTCATCTATGCTGGTTATAATCTTATACTGTTGAATCTACCAAGTGAAAACATTTGATGTGTTCTTAAATAGATATTGACAGGCACATTAATGTGGAAAGCAGTGTTGCAAGAGTTAGTATTTCAGCTATTGCTGAGGAGTTGAGATTATTAGTCCAGTAATAAGATACAGTGTGGATAAACAGACATTTTTTAGACTGACTGCAGAACAAACCCCTGATGGCTCAGACGGTAAAGAGTTTGCCTGCAATGCAGGAGACCTGGGTTCAATCCCTGGTTTGGGAAGATCCCTGGAGGAGGGCATGTCAACTCACTCCAGTATTCTTGCCTGGAGAATCCCCATGGACAGAGGAGCCTGGGGAGCTATATTGTCCATGGGGTCACAAAGAGTTGGACATGAATGAGAGACTAAGCCCAGCTCAGCAGAACAAACCAGACATCCTACTTGCAGCGTAAGTAAAACCAGAGATTAGAAACTACAGCATATTTCCTGCTGCTGCTGCTGTAAAAACAGAGATTAAAAACTACAGCATATTTAGGAAGCCAAAAATAAGTTCACCACCGGTGACTCTCTGGAAGGAAAAGTTGAGAAGTGTGTTGATTCTCTCTCTCTCTCTCTCTCTCTCAACTATTACACCCCCGCCCCCATGTGTTGTATATTTGATGTAAGGAAAAGAGCGTTTTAGGCTTGTCCAAGACTTAGATTCTAGTCCTGACTTTGCCAATAAGCAACTGAACAGAATGTATGTGAGTGTTCTAAACTGCTTGGGTTAATTCTTCGTGAGTCTGCCATTTGCTAGCTCTGTAATTTTGTGCTGTTACTCAAACTTTCTAGAATATAGCAGGGGCTCAGTGTTAGCCAACTGTTACCCACTCGGGCACAAGGGCACAAAGCTTACAGTACCTGCCCTTTCCCTTTTCTCTTTCTCTTCCGCTCTCCCCTTCTTCCTCCTATTCTAAAGGGCTCTCTTGCTCCCTCTGCGGGCCGACGGCCACAGTACCAAGCCTTTTGGTTGCTATGGGTACCGAGGTAACGCGGTAACCAAGGAGACCAAGGCGGAAGCTTTGGGCTGCTGGCTGCGGCTTGCTAGGGTGACGCCGACGTCTGGGGGCTCCAGGTGGGTCGGCTGCTTGCGGTGGCGGCGGGCGGTGGGCTTCGCAGTCGGCTTAGCGGGCAGCGCGCTGGGTCTGGGTGGTGCAGGAGCGGGCGGGACCGCAGGAAAGGAGACTGGACTCCGGGGAAGCCGGGGGAGGGGGGATGGTGCAGGCCCAGCAGGTGTTAGTTGAGCACCTGCCGTGTGTCTTACACTGGGCCAAGCACGCGGGCTGCAGGAAGTGGCCTGACTTCCGCAGTTGAGCATCTTTTCTCCAAACAAAAGACTTTTCAGGCAGTGATGCTATTGGATTCATGAATGAGGGTGAACCCCAGATAGTGAAACTTGGGGCTTCTTCACATCACTTGTACCCTTTCTATAATGCAGACTGAAGAATGAAGTCTTTTGAATGAAGTCTTGAATCTTGAAAAATTTAGTTCCCTGACAAATCATTTTCACGCCCCTTTTGTAACCTTCCTTCTGCCTGGGCAGCCACATGCAGGCACTTCATTCTTAGAAGTCAACTCTTCCCAAGTAAAGATCTCGGTGAGCGGTGACAGATTCCTGAGAAATCTGAAGCTGTGGAAGTTTTTTCTTCCTCCAGTCAGCGTTAGAGGAGCTCAGATATATACGTTCACTTACATGTGTTTATATATGCAGAGGTTGCAAGACGTTGAAAAAGTATAAAGTTGGCTACCCAGGATTAGAACTATGCTAACTATGTTTATGGAAGACGAAACACATACACACCCAAACATACGCACACACACCCAAACATACACACACACACCCAAACATACACACAAACCTACCTCTGCTTCCCTCTAGCACCTTGTCTAGAGTGCTAGAGGTCTGTCCTGACCTCCCATAATATTGCCAGCTGTGTCACAAATCAATTATTTGAAAGAATCTCGGTCCTTTATTTTCTTCAAATCGCTTAATACTTCCCACATTTACTTGCTTTTAAATTTTTTCCTACCTCCATCAGAGTATAAGTTTAATGAGGGTTAGTACTATCCTTGCCTGGTTCACTTTGTTCCTCAGTGCTTTACCTGGTATATGACACATGGAAAAAAAACAAAATGATCTGTTGAAGTAGAAAAGAGGGTGTGTTTGTTTTAAATTTTTTTTCCATTGGGTAGATTATTCATTGAATTTAAAGCAGTGGGAAAGAATTAAATACTAAAAACTAGCACATTGTTGGAGAAGGCAATGGCACCCCACTCCAGTACTCTTGCCTGGAAAATCCATGGACGGAGGAGCCTGGTAGGCTGCAGTCCATGGTGTTGCTAAGAGTCGGACACGACTGAGCGACTTCACTTTCACTTTTCACTTTCTTGCATTGGAGAAGGAAATGGCAACCCACTCCAGTGTTCTTGCCTGGAGAATCCCAGGGACGGGTTTAGCCTGGTGGGCTGCCGTCTGTGGGGTCACACAGTCGGACACGACTGAAGTGACTTAGCAGCAGCAGCACATTATTACTGATAGTACACTGTGGGCACTCTACTAATTGCTGGGGATTCAAAGTTCAGTGGTAGGTCTGCCTTCAAATATTTGGGATACTTGGGGAAATAACCTTTATATAAGCAAAGCAGCAAAAAAATAAATAAATAACATAAGATAGCATATAGTAGCAAATGAGTGTAATACACATTATTACACATGTTCTTACAGGACAGAATCTCACTTCTAATGGAAGAAACCTTCATGATAGAGGTGGCCTTTGAACTGGGCACTGACAAATAAGGGTGATGGGCTGAAAAAGTGGAAAATAATGCATAAGGCTTAGGAAGGTTGGAATGTATAATGGAGGATCTTAACTACTAAGCAGAGTAGCTAGGTATTTTTTCCTTGTGTTTGGGGGGAACTATTTAGAGACTAAATACATGGGAGCAATTTGACATGCACTAGGGTTTCAGTGGTGTCTAAATAAATTGCTGTAGAATTTAGAAAATAGTTGTGGTTAAACAGTTCTTTTTATGACAGGTTAAGTTACAATAGTGGGAAAAATTTGAATGATATAGATTAGTGATTTTAAGTTGTAGATTTTAAGTCCAAAGAGGATCTAACAGGACTGAGAATAAAATCATAATTTCTGGTTTGTCACCAATCTTTGATGGGTGCCTTAATTTTTCTAGGCCTGAAAGATATTCACAAGAGAACACCTTGGATAACAGCGGCATGTATGAGAATGGATGGGAGAAAGAGACTATCAATATATAAAAGGACTTAAGTTTCTGAAAGGTATGGTTTATAAAGTTATAACATTATATGTAATCATATAAAGTTTTTGTTGCTATAGAGGTAATAATAATTACCTAGTACTTTATTATTGTGCCTTTCAAATGACTTTTTAAGCTCCAGAAGAGTTTAAGTCTGCCCCAGAGGCTCATTATGTTAAAAACAGACTTGAAATCAGAGCAGCTATGAATAAAGCCGAGCCTTGCTGCTCCCCTCACTCACTTCTCAAGGTAGTTTCTAAGACTACCCCTTTCCCTGAACCCTGAGCTCTCTGAAGCCCTTTAGGAGCTCACAGCTTTATAGCCACGAATCAGAGACTTTTGTTCTATATTCTGCAAATTAGGGAGGAGGAGGCCCACAGCATCTTACACTGGATAAACAAAGAGGCTCAGACCCCTCTTACACAAAGGTCTCTTGAGTGTAAACTCGGTATCTTTTAATATTATCATTTTTATTTTATATAAGAAATATATTAAAATGTAGTTCATTTACAGTGTTGTGTTGATTTTCAGGTGTACAGCAAAATAATTCACACATATATATATATATATATGCTCTTTTTTAGATCCTTTCCATTATAGGTTATTACAAGATATTGAGTATAGTTTTCTGCGCTATGCAGTAGGTCCTTGTTGGTAATCTATTTTGTATATAGTAGTCTGTATATTTTATCCTTTCTCTTACCCTTTCCCTTTTGGTAACCATAAGTTTGTTTTCTATGTCTGTGGGTCTCTTTCTGTTTTGTAAGCAAGTTCATTTGTATCATTTTTTTAGATTCCACATATAAGTGATATCATATGATGTTTGTCTTTTTTTCTCCCTGGAGACTCAGACAGTAAAATTTCTGCCTGCGAAGAGATGCAGGTTCGTTCCCTGGGTCAGGAAGATTACCCTGGAGAAGGGAATTGCTACCCACTCCAGTATTCTTGCCTGAAGAATTCTATGGACAAAGGAGCCTGGTGGGCTACAGTCCACGGGGTCGCAAAGAGCTACACACTGCTGAGCGACTAACACTTTCACTACTTCACTTACCATTATAACCTCTAGGTCCACTTCATTCCTTTTTTATGGCTAGTAACATCCCATTGTCATTTTCACAGAACTTCTTTTCAGTTTTAGAAATTATTTTAAAAGGATATCTTACCCCTTGATGTAAAGCCGAACTTTTTCACATAGAAGGTAAAAAAAGGGTGACTTGGGTACCATTTAGTGCTGTGAGGGAGTGCTTAATTATCTTAATTGGCTGAAATATTGAATGCAGCCATGGTATTAATCCCTGATTTGCTTTCAGAGCCCATGGTAGGAGAAAATGACATGTACTTATTTAGTAGGCCACTCAAGCACAAGATATTATGGTATGGATGTGCGTTTATAGTCCTTTCTTTAGCTTTTAAAAAAGATGTTAATTTTAAAATATTATATATAACATAATATTATATTTTAATATTAAAATATATTGCATATGTAATACATATGTATTTAAAATAAGGATCATATCAGACAGATAAAATATTACCATTTTTTATTAATTTAAGCAGTTTTAATTAAATTCATTTTCATTTAATATTTCTTGCTTAGGTCTGTAATTCTTAGTACTATGGTAAGCATTTTAATCTATTCAAAACAGCTTGCTTATTAGACCCCTTTAGTGTGTGCTAGAGTGAGGAAAAATCCTTATTTATTGACTTTTAAATCTTCAGGTCTAAGATTATCTGGATGGTTAGAAGAATCAACTAACCTTAGAAAAGATAAGTTTTCTATTACATGAAAACAGTGGTTTCCCAAATAGCCCATTCTGCCAATGGTGTGATGGTAAATTGTCTTTGCCAAGGGCAACTTTTGAATACTTTGAGTTTCCATTAGTAAATTTCTTGGTTCCATTTTGTGGTGGCAGGCCTAGACCTTTGGATTACTTTCCCAAAGTGGGAACTTATGAAAAAGGATCATTTAGAACATCATAGGCTGGAGGGTTCCCTTTTCTCCACTTCCTCTCCAGAATACATTGTTTGTAGATTATTTTGATGATGGCCATTCTGACTGGTGTAGGTGATACCTTTACTGTTGTAGCTTTGATTTGCAGTGCTGCACTCAATATGCCAGCAAATTTGGAAAACTCAGCAGTGGCCACAGGACTGGAAAAGGTCAGTTTTCTTTCCGATCCCAAAGAAAGGCAATGTTAAAGAATGCTCAAACTACCACACATTTGTACTCATCTCATACGCTAGTAAAGTAATGCTCTAAATTCTCCAAGCCAGGCTTCAGCAGTATGTGAACCGTGAACTTCCAGATGTTCAAGCTGGTTTTAGAAAAGGCAGAGGAACCAGAGATCAAATTGCCAACATCTACTGGATCATGGAAAAAGCAAGAGAGTTTCAGAAAAACATTTATTTCTGCTTTATTGACTATGCCAAACCCTTTGACTATGTGGATCACAATAACCTGTGGAAAATTCTGAAAGAGATGGGAGTATCAGACCACCTGACCTGCCTCTTGAGAAACCTGTATGCAGGTCAGGAAGCCACAGTTAGAACTGGACATGGAACAACAGACTGGTTCCAAATAGGAAAAGGAGTACGTCAAGGCTGTATATTGTCACCCTGCTTATTTAACTTCTATGCAGAGTACATAATGAGAAATGCTGGGCTGGAAGAAACACAAGCTGGAATGAAGATTGCCAGGAGAAATATCAATAACCTCAGATATGCAGATGACACCACCCTTATGGCAGAAAGTGAAGAGGAACTAAAGAACCTCTTGATGAAAGTGAAAGAGGAGAGTGAAAACATTGGCTTAAAGCTCAACATTCAGAAAACGAAGATCATGGCATCTGGTCCCATCACTTCATGGGAAATAGATGAGGAAACAGTGGAAACAGTGTCAGACTTTATTTTTGGGGGGGCTCCAAAATCACTGCAGATGGTGATTGCAGCCATGAAATTAAAAGACACTTACTCCTTGGAAGGAAAGCTATGACCAACCTAGATAGTATATTGAAAAGCAGAGATATTACTTTGCCAACAAAGGTCCATCTAGTCAAGGCTATGGATTTTCCAGTGGTTATGTATGGATGTGAGAGTTGGACTGTCAAGAAAGCTGAGCACCGAAAAATTGATGGTTTTAAACTGTGGTGTTGGAGAAGACTCTTGAGAGTCCCTTGGACTGCAAGGAGATCCAACCAGTCCATCCTAAAGGAGATCAGTCCTGGGTGTTCATTGGAAGGACTGATGCTGAAGCTGAAACTCCAGTACTTTGGCCACCTCATGTGAAGAGGTCTTGACTCATTGGAAAAGACTTTGATGCTGGGAGGGATTGGGGGCAGGAGGAGAAGGGGACAACAGCGGATGAGATTGCTGGATGGCATCACCAACTCGATGGACATGAGTTTGAGCGAACTCTGGGAGTTGGTAATGGACAGGGAAGCCTGGTGTGCTGTGATTCATGGGATCATAAAGAGTCGGATACAACTGAGCGACTGAACTGGACTGAACTGAACTGAACTGAATAATGAGCAATATTGATAATCTTTTCATGTATTTTTTGGCCATCTGTCTATTGGTGGGAATGCAAACTGATGTAGTCATTATGGAAAACTGTATGGAGATTCCATAAAAAACTAGGAATAAATCTACCATGACCCAGGAATTCCTCTACTGGGCATATACCCTGAGAAAACCACAATTGTAAAGGACACATGTACCCCAGTGTTCACTGGAGCAATATTTACAATAGTCAGCACATAGAAGCAACCTAGATGTCCATGAGAGATGAATGGATAAAGAAGTGATGATGCTTTTATACAATGGAAAGTTAGCTATAAAAAAGGAAAGCATTTGAGTCAATGTAGTGAGGTAGATGAACCTAGAGCCTCTTATACAGAGTGAAGTCAGAAAAACAAGTATCATACGATAACACATATATATGGAATCTAGAAAAATGGTACTGATGAACCTAGCAGAGAACAGACTTGTGGACACAACAGGGGAAGGTGAGGGTGGGATGAACTAAGAAAGTAGTATTGAGATGCATACACTATCATGTGTAAAATACTGGGAAGGTGCTGAATAACACAGGGAGCCCAGCCTGGTGATCTGTGATGACCTAGAGGCGCAGAATGGGGAGAGGGAAGGGAGGCTCAGGAGGGAAGGGACATATACATATAATTATGATTAATTTGCATTGTTGGATGACCAAAATCACCACAACACTGTAAATTGATTTTTTACCAATTAAAAAATAAATAAAAAGAGAAACAAAAACAAACAAAATACATGAGCCATTCTGGGTCATATTGTATATATGTATCTGGGGGAGAACAAAGTTGAGGACAGAAAAATGATGCAGTCTAATAAATCAGGTAACGAGAAAACTTTCCAAGCAACTACTGAAATTTTGCTATTAAGTTATAAGAAAAAAATATTGATCAAAGGACATATGGAATTATGAGGTTTGCATAATAGTTTATCTGTATTCCCTGGTTCCGTTAGGAGACTAAAGTTTTGTGCTTTGCTATTCTTCCTGCTCGCGTTGTTATATCCTTGTTGTCCCAGGAAAGGTAACTAATTCTCTGTTGGTTTTAGGAAAGGAAATAGGCAGAACAGCATGACTCACAATTATATTTTTCCTTTTTTCTTCATGTGAGAAAATTGACTCATGTGTGTGACTTGATAAAACCTTTAATTGAGAAGAAGCCTTACTAATTGCATTCAGTGAAGTGAAATGCCCACTGAATAAGCCTATTTATTGGTTAAGTAACATTATCAGCAGAGCTCTAAATCTGAATTATCTTACCCTAATGAAATTTACAGATTTTTCTTTCATTTATTTCTGTCTTCATGTATCCGTTCAGCTTTATGCCTAATGTGCATACACATATAAAATTGCATTGCATATATCAATGCATAAATGAAACTAAGGCAATTTAAGTTATTGTAATTAATCAGACATATTAATTTGGGGGATTCTTTTTTTTAATGGTAATGATAATGATTACATTATGGAACTTTTCATGGAAAACTTACTGACAGCAGATTGAGGATCTGGCAGTTGGATTTCTGATAAAAACCAAAAAAGGATATATAGAATATGTTACTCTATGTTCTAGAATTTTTTAAAAGATATCTTTTGTAGCCTCTGTTTGATAGAAATGAGACGAAAGTTTTACCTACACAGAAAGGATAGGAGCAAACCAAACTTGGTTTTTCATTCCTGTGATTTCTTTAGTTCTCTTTGACACTGATTTCAGCTTTGAAATACAGGATCGGGTGGTGGATAAATGAGTCTGAGTTTGATGTCTCTCCTAGTACTTTCTCCTTTCAGAATGTCCCACGGTATTGTCTTTATTTGTGTGATTTTTCCCTTTGATTGTGAGCTCTTTGAGGGAAGAAACCATGTCTTATTTACCATTGTGACTTCAGGACTCGCAATATGCCTCAGAAAGGAGCAGCTGAATTACTGTTGATTGAAGGCGCAAATAAACCTAGTCTTATGATAGAGGCATTACATTACTTACAATGTAAAATTATGTTGTATAATTCCATTTTGGAATTCTCTTCAAAGAATAAATTCCTTCAGAATTTTCCCAAAGTAGTAAAAATCTACCCTTCCAGGCTCGATTTGATTTCTGGAGGCAGAGTAATTTGAAACTAGATTTGAGTGAACAGAATAGTTGCTCCTGCTGGACAGTATCATTTTTAGTTTTGAAGGAGGAATAGCAAAGTAGATTTGTTTGTTTGTGAACTCAGCAGACAGTCTCAAAACAGACATTCCAAAAATGTTTTGATCAGTGGTTGCATCATTGAAATTATAAAATAATCCCCCAGAGATTTGATTCATTCGATTGTGTGGACTTTAACGTTACAATAGATTTACATTTGATTACTCCTATTTTATTACACTTGATACTCTATTTACTCAGGGTTGGGAAGATCCCCTCGAGAAGGGAAAGGCTACCCACTCCAGTATTCTGGCTTGGGAAATTCCATGGACTGTATAGTCCACGGGGTCACAAAGAGTCAGACATGACTGAGCGACTTTCACTTCACTCACTGCTACTCTGATGCCGTCTCTCCTGAGTCTTTGAGCAAAGCTTCCAGATTTATTTCCTGTTCTTCCTTATAAAATTTTCACACTGAATTAAGTAAGTCAGACAAAGAAGGAGAAATATCATATAACATCCTTTATACGTGGAATCTAAAAAGAAGTGATACAAATGAACTTACTTACAAAACAGAAAGAGACCTACAGACTTGAAGAACTAACTTATGGTTTCAGGGGTGGAGAACGGATGGGAGAAAGGGATAGTTGGGGAGTTTGAGGTGGATATATACACACTGCTGTGTTTAAAATGGATAACCAACAAGGACCTACTGTATAGCACATGGAGCTCTGTTCAATGCTGTGTGGTGGCCTGGATGGGATGGAGTTTGGGGGAGAATGGTTACACGTATATATGTGGCTCGGTCCCTTCGCTGTTCACCTGAGAGTGTCACAACATTGTTCGTTAATCCACTATACTTCAGTGCAAAATAGAAGGTTAAAAAAAAAAAAAGTTTTATCAGGGACTCTCATTAGCTACATTCTGTATTCTGCATTCCAAATGCTTTAACTAGGCACTTAAGTCACCCATATTGGGCCTCAGCCTATGTTTCCAAATTTACCACCTACTTTCCCCTCTGCATTCAAGAGCTGCTTTCCCCCCCGCAGTGAGCAAAGTTCATCCAATCCACATGTGCATATATTAGCCTCCTTTCACATTAAAGCCCCAGGTTAAATGCTAGCCAGCTTGATCTCTGCTTTGGCTCCCTTCTTATATCTGTACATTTCATAGCCTTTTGTAATTCCTACCTTGTTTTATGGTGTTTATATATAGATCTTTTGTGCCCTGTTTGACTCTACACTATGTGAGCCAGAAAGCAGATCTTCTCCTTGAGTCCTTCATATCTCTCAGTTTAGTGCTGTGCGTATAATAGAGCCTGAATAAATATTTGTAGGGGTTATGAGCACATATATAAAATGATGGTATCAGATAGTTTAAGCATTTATACTATGGACTCTATGATATTGCCTCTTATATTTAAGAGTGTCTGAACTTTGAAAGTTTTTATTCATGTAAAAATCTAATAATTGTGCATATTCTGTGCTTAGTTGCTCAGTTGTGTCCAACTCTTTTGTGACCCCATGGACTGCAGCCTGCCAGGTGCCTCTGTCCTTGGGGATTCTCCAGGCAAGAATAGTGGAGTGGATTGCCATGCCCTCTTCCAAGGGATCTTCCCAACCCGGGAATTGAACCCAGGTCTCCCACATTGTGGGCGGATTCTTTACCAACTGAGCCACCACGGAAGCTCAGTAGTTGTGCATGCGATTCAGTAATTCAGCGTTACAGAGTAAATGATTCTAGAACCCCGAATAACTAGGATACTCAGGAAATAGGGTGTTCTGAATAATTTAATTTTCTGGTTAACTTGGAGTTAGGCAAAAAATCTTTTTTTGTTTCATTTCTTGTTGAAAAATTCTTTCTAAATATGCTAATTTCTGATTGTAGGCAGAGTATTGTTACAGTTTTTTGATAAATGAGATTATTAGACTGCCTTAGGGTAATTACTGCATACCTTAATTCTTATTTTACATTATCTCATATATATATATATATATACACACACACAAAGTTTTTGATCTTGAATTGTGTTTCTAAGGTTCTTTTCACTATATTTAGCTCTGGATTTTATTTTTGGCTGGGAACAAATATCTGATATGTATATTTTTGTAATCTTAATCATAGAAAGAGTCAGAATATGTGCTCTTTTTTGTTTTAATGAATTTATTCTTCACTTTCAGTTGAATGTTTCCACAGTCTTGTGCTTTGTAATTTTTGGTAAAATTTTTGTTCCATCAGATATGTTATAGCTATAGCTATATTAGTATGTAAATATTTGTATAACTTATATTTAGCATATATAATAATTTCTTGTTGCTTAACCTTTGATTTGACCTCTTCTCTCAAAATTATTTCTGGTTTAAAAGTTTTCCTGAATTATATGTAGTTTCAAATTTGTAATGTAATCGTTTTACCTCTGAAGTAATTCTTTTGCCTTTATTACTTTTTCAGAAGTTTTCAAAAATCACAATAATCTTTAGGTAATACTAAGAAAATCATGAACACCAAAGATTTTGTGGTTCTTCCACGGGGAAAACCTGGAAATTCTGTAAAGCTAAAATATAAGTAAGTACATATATGTTTATTACTTAAGTAGAAGCAGTTGCTAAAGTTTCTATATATTATAATTTAAATACTTTTGATGTGAAACTGTTAGAGTTGAAGTTAAAATTTGTCAATTCTCATCTTCATTTTCTTCACATTGTTCTATTTTTATAAGAGAGTAGGTTTGAAATATTATAAATCTATCATGGTTTAAAATGAGGACTAAAAATATTTATGTCACAAGAATCTATGCGAATTGGGATCATCAACTATTGAAGCAATTTAACAGACAGTTACTAATTTTACTAACACTTATTCAAAATTATAAAAGAATCACCCTGAAGAACTGAAAGAAGTTGAATTTGAGAGAGACTGTCAAGGTGAGAAACCTTTAAACAGGGAAAAGAAATCACTAACTACACTGAGCCTTGACTAGACGGATCTTTGTTGGCAAAGTAATGTCTCTGCTTTTGAACATGCTATCTAGGGTGATCATAACTTTCCTTCTAAGGAGTAAGCATCTTTTAATTTCATGGCTGCAGTCACCATCTGCAGTGATTTCGGATCCCCCCAAAATAAAGTCTGATACTGTTTCCACTGTTTTCTCATCTATTTCCCATGAAGTGATGGGACCGGATGCCATGATCTTCATTTTCTGAATGTTGAGCTTTAAGCCAATGTTTTCACTCTCCTCTTTCACTTTGATCAAGAGGCTTTTTAGTTCCTCCTCACTTTCTGCCATAAGGGTGGTGTCATCTGCATATCTGAGGTTATTGATATTTCTCCCAGCAATCTTGATTCCAGCTTGTGCTTCTTCCAGCCCAGTGTTTCTCATGATGTACTCTGCATAGAAGTTAAATAAGCAGGGTGACAATATACAGCCTTGGAGTACTCCTTTTCCTATTTGGAACCAGTCTGTTGTTCCATGTCCAGTTCTAACTGTTGCTTGCTGATCTGCATACAGGTTTCTCAAGAGGCAGGTCAGGTAATGTAATGTATCTATTTCAGTGCTACTCTCTCAGTGTGTATACCAATGGCTGATTCATGCTGATATATGGCAGAAACCAACATAACATTGTAAAGCAATTATCCTCTCATTAAAAAGTTCTAATGAGGTGGATGAAACTGGAGCCTATTATACAGAGTGAAGTAAGCCAGAAAGAAAAACACCAATACAGTATACTAATGCATATATATGGGATTTAGAAAGATGGTAACAATAACCATGTATGCAAGACAGCAAAAGAGACACAGATGTATAGAACAGTCTTTTGGACTCTGTGGGAGAGGGAGAGGGTGGGATGACTTGGGAGAATGGCATTGAAACATGTACAATATCATATATGAAACGAATCGCCAGTCCAGGTTCAATGCGATACTGGATGCTGGGGGCTGGTGCACTGGGATGACCCAGAGGGATGGTACGGGGAGGGAGGAGGGAGGGGGGTTCAGGATGGGGAACACGTGTATATCTGTGGTGGATTCATGTTGATGTATGGCAAAACCAATACAATATTGTAAAGTAATTAACCTTCAATTAAAATAAATAAATTTATATTAAAAAAAGAAAGACATTTAAAAAAAATATAAAAAAGTATATCAATGACTACCTTTGCACTTTGCAATGTTAAAGGACATTATGTTGAATCAGTTCTCCTAGGAAGGGTACCTTCTGTCCTAAATTGACTGGAAGATGCATTCAGCCTGAACCAAGCAATTCTGGGTATTGTGGGAATTTCAGGACTTGTAGGGGTACCAAAGGGTTCAATGTACTCTTCCCCTTTGAGGTTATCTAGAGTCACTGGAAATTTCCAAGGCCTTCCTCTCAAATATTATTCAGGACCAGCCAGCATGGGCTATGGGCGGAGTATTGATTTTTTAATTTTAGTTTCTGAGTTCCTTGATCCAGATCAATAGTACTGTGGTTACTTCGTGTCTTTAGAGCTTTTCTAACTCTCACTTCACCTTTGAGATATTGTGTGTAAAAGCGTTGTGTCAACTGCAAGATGTTATATGGCATTATCGTTATTAGGTTTATTAGCTTTTGGTAGGGAATGGAGCTATCTAATTGCTAGTATTGCCAATTTTCCTTTTTTTAATGCAAAAGAAATGGGCCATGCATTTTGGCGATCTGTTTTAAGTCTGTGTGTATTTACCTTTAAACATTCATTCAGCATTTGTTAAGTACATATATTCTACACACTGTGCTAAGGAATGACAGATACGAAAGGAGGAAGTCACAGTCTTTGCCCTCAGGTAGCTTGTGGAGGAGGTGAATATATAAAATTGTATCTTCAAAGTCATGTGAAATGTGGTGTGATATTAAAACACAGGCAATTATGAGAACATAGCCCAAACTGCTAGGGCAGAGGTGAGGAGGTCTTCAAATTTTGCCTGAAAGATGCAGTTACTTGGGTGGTTACTGGGTGAAATGTGTGCAAAGGCACACAGACACGTAGTCTGGGGTCTTTCAGGCATAGCCAGTTCGCTAAGATGTATAGAACAAAATTGGAGAGAATTGCAAGTCGCCTAGTTAATAAATTAACTTGTATGCCACACTAAGGAGTTTTGGATTTGTCTTGGAGATGAGGGGGCGTCCCTGTTCCCTGGCCTGTATGTCTCCTAGGTTTACCCATGATTCACAACCTATAGAGACTAGGCTTGGATCCCCCATTCTAAGGTCATTGCTCTGGAGTTTCTTTTCTTGCCCTTTTCTTGTTCCAAGTTTTTTTTTGTTTGTTTGTTTGACATTGTCTTCAGAAGTGTCTTAATGTTGTCTGACATGTTAGAGTTCTCCAACTCCTCTCTCTGTTTCCCAGCCTCCACACAGTTTTAGTGGCTTGTTTCTGCCTCTCAGATTTGCTGCGTTGACATGGTCTCTGTAGGATCAACTTCAGCTGCCCTTCTGGGTCTGCTGTCTCCAGGAGGAATCTTCTATCTTGTTCCAGACCCACAGAATCCCACAGAATCAATATGACCACTTGGTCAGGAGGCCAGTTCCTTTTTTTAACCACAGTGAGAACTTCCAAAACATTAAAATTTTGTAAGCAAATAAGTGACACAGTCACATTTGTGCTTTTGAACTCTTCCTCTGGAGGCCATGTAGAAAGTGTTGTAAGCCACTGAGACGTTGGGCCAGTTAATTCTGAACTGTGCCCACAGCCCACCCCAGAGTGACCTCTATCAGGAAACAGCTCCTAGGATTAGCTCAGGTTCCTTCCTTTTCCCTTCCCTGATCAATCTTTAAGTCCAGTTAATTTTGTTTCCTTATAGTTCTCGAATGTTGCCATTTTTGTCCCCACTGTCTCCATCTAGTCAGAGCAGCACAATATTAGGTTTATGGAAATAGTCTCCTAACTGACTTCCTTACTCTCAGCTTTGCACCCTCTAATTAATGTTCCATTATACAGCCAGAGTGATGGTTCTTAAATGCAAGTCTGATCAATCCTCAATTCTCTTAAAACTTTTTAAAGATTCTTACTGCTCATGGAGTACAAATCCCAGTTTCTCATCACAGCCACAGCTCCTCATGATGCGGCCACTGTCCACCTTAGCAGTTCCATTTCTTGTCACTTTCCCCTTCATTTGCTTAATGTCTGGGGATGTGGAACTCCTAGTTCCTGGACCCATACCACTCTTTTCTATTTGTGCCTGCACTTTTCTTTCTTCCTGGAATACTGCTCTCACCACCTCCCTTTGACCGGCTAGGTCCTTTCATCCCTTAGGGCTCAGCTTAGTCTTCACTCCCTTCAGGAGCAGTTCCGATCCCCCCAGGGGCTAGGAATGTGCCCTTACATGCTCAGGTATCTCCCTGTACTTTTTCAATGAAAGCACCGTTACACTATACTTCAGTTACCGTCATGCTTGTCTGTGTTCCTTTCTATAATGGAAGCTCCATTGGGTCCCACATCCTGTCACTTACAAGTGCTTGTTTGTAGTTAGGGCTGAGTTACTCCTTGTGGAACAAATATAATGAAAATAATGCCTCTCTTTCTCAGTTTCTTCATCCACTTCTCTGAACCCTCTGTATAGCTTTTGCCTCCTCTTACTTTCCATTTATCTCCCTGGACTTGGGGTCATATCTTTGACTCACTTGCTCTTTGGTGACTGCTCGCTACCTCTGAATTATTTCCCTTTCTTATCTTCTTTATTTTTATTTTGGTTCCTTGCCATAGCACACATATCCAAGTAGCCCACATTGCTTAATTATAGTAAAGCACCAATGAAATAATGAAGAGATTTAAACTCATGATGGATAATGAAAGCTAGAGAACTAGGTTGGTTTACTTCTAAAAAACAGAGAGAGTGAGTGACTAATGCTGACAAGGGACCAGAGTTGTAAGACAAAGGAAATCAAGCTGTCAAAAGCCTGATGAGATTAAGACAGTATTACAGAATCTTTTGTACAGGAATCTGTTAGAAGGCTCTGCTCTATCCTCAGGAAGTTTTCTTTTTGTTGCTTTCCTTTGTGGAAACAGTCAGTGGTGCTTGCCTCAGTTTCCATTTATCCCTTTGATGGCTTATCAACCAAAACTCTTAACAGGTGCTTTTATTCTAATAGGCTCTTCTCTCTTTCTCTCAAGCAAGCTCTTCTCTCTTTCTTTCTTTTGTATTGTACATACATGGCATAAAGGTAGAAATTTATTGAAGTTTTCCAAGATGATTTATTTAGCAAAAATATGTATTCTGCTTATACAGAATAGTTATTTTAAACACTGTGATTCAAACTACTTGAATCCTTTGAAGGCAGTATGAAAATTAGAAAATGATTTTCAATTTATTTTCTATTTATGTGTCATGGGTATTTGTGCATATATAAAGACATAGCTCATGCATAAAGTGAATATGTGATGTGAAACTTCTAGCAATGTAATATGAAAAATAAAAGTCCAAAGTCTGAAGTTATACCTTGCTTGAGGAGAATATTAATTGATGGCAAATGCTAGCTTTAGAAACTGTATTTCAAAGACAAAAAAGGAAATAGTTAAAATATGCTATCATATATTTATTACTCCTAATTTTAATTAATTTTTTTAATTAAGGAAAAATAGGACTATAAAATTATTTTGCCTTTTTTCTTTTTTGGGAAGGGTTTGTTTGTTTACCTCAAATGGAATTTTACATTTAAATCATCTGCACTTAAATCTTGTTCAGAAATGCTCAAGAATTGAGAATGGAGAAAGTACAACTAGAGCTGGAGAACCAAGAGATGGAAAAGAAACTACAAGAGTTCCAATCAACAAAGAACAAAGAAAAGGAAGAACGAAGGTGGGTGACATTTTTAAAGAATTTTAGATAAATAAACTGATTTCCTTACTATAAGCTGAGGTCCTTCTGTCAAGAACTGTTTTATGTTTATGTCAGGAACTTCCAATTCTTCACTGGTGACTCAGACAGTAAAGAATCTACCTGTAATGCAGGAAAGCCGGTTTCGATCCCTGGGTCAGGAAGATCCCCTGGAGAGGGGAATGGCAACCAACTCCAGTATTCTTGCCTGGAGAATTCCATGGAGAGGAGCCTGGCAAGCTACAGTCCCTGGGGTAGCAAAGAGTCAAACATGACTGAGCGACTAACATGTTCACTTTTTTTTTCCTTCCAGTGATGATCTGTCCTGAATGAATCCTTTTTGGATTTTACTGATGAACAAGCAATATTAATTTGCCCCTCATTTTTCTAATTGTGTTCCCTTCCTCCAAACCTTATTTGGTCTTGGACACGTGTCTGCTAAGTCGCTTCAGTTGTGTCTGACTCTTTGCAACTCTATGGACTATAGCCCATCAGGCTCCTCTGTCCGTAGGATTCTCCAGGCAAGAATGCTGGAGTGGGTTTGCCATGCCTTCCTCCAGGGACCTTTCTGACCAAGGGATCAAACCCACCTCTTTCATGTCTCCTGCATTGACAGGAGTTTTCTTTACCACGAATGCCGCCTAGGAAGCCCACACTTTCTTATTTCTCTTTTTACAGTACTCTTCTTAACCAGTTATAGTTTGGAATGTTGGGGCTTCCCAGATGGCTCAAAGAATCTGTCTGCCAATGCAGGAGACATAAAAGACGTAGGTTTGACCCCTGGGTTGGGAAGATCCCCTGGAGTAGGAAATGGCAACCTGCTCCAGTATTCTTTCTTAGAAAATTCCATGGACAGAGTAGCCTGGTGGGCAGGCTACAGTCCATGGGGCCACAAAGAGTTGGGAACAACTGAATGACTGAGCACCCACATATTGAGAACAGCAGTGCAGAGTTTCTCTTTGCTCCCATAAAAGTGTCATCAACAGGTGACTGCCGGTTTATGAGCAGCATATTTTTATGTATTAAAAGACTTTGGGGATAGGGATTTACGTGCACACAGATAAGAGTTTTCAGACCCTCAAGTATGTTTGAAATATTGTTAGCAAATATGCTTTAGCTGAAATTTTATTAGTGAGAACTCTCTAATAATTATGCTTGCATACTTATACTAACTTTATGGAGAATTTTGCTGTGTTGTAAGAATAATAAATATAATTAAAATCAAGTATAACTGATAGTTATATAATGGAAATGATCTCTTCTCTCCAGGCTGACCCCCAGCCCATTTTGCAGTACCTCTTTTAACAATTAAAATGTTTGTCCCCACAAATATCTTTGTACAAGCCTGTATATATGTGTGTGTGTGTGTGTGTGTATGTGTATGTATGTGTGTAGGTTTGTATTTGACATGTCTGTTACACTTTTACAAGTGAGGTCATCTATAAAACTATGTGAATGGATTCACATGCTACTTTTCTCCTTGCTATTTTTGCCACTCTTGCCACATCAGCACACGGTGATCTCATTGTTTTAATTAGTGCATAATATTTCTTTGTGTGGATACAATAGCACTTATTTTTCAGATCTTTATTAAATTTTTAGTATTTTGTGATTATATATGCTGTCATGAATATGCTTCTGCATATATTTTTGCTTATACATGTAAAAGTATCTATGGGATAAATTCCTACACTTGTAATTTTAGATCAGAGTATATGGCAGCTTACCTTTTGGTGGATACTGGAGAACTTTTCTTTCCAATAGACTGTGAAAGTGTCTAACTTTTTTCCTGTGGAAAATGAGGGTGCATTCATATACTTTTGGTGTTGTTAAAAGTCTGGTAGCCAGACCCTGTGTATTCAATTTGCTTTGTTTAGTACTCAGGTGATGATCATCAAATATCTGTGAAGGACCTTCTGAACTATTAAAGAAAATTCAGAAGTTTATTATAGTTTCAGTAGTATTTATCTTTAGAGAATAAGTCTTTGCAAAAATGTTTATGACAGAGCTAAGTCGCTTGAGCTGTGTCTGACTTTTTGCAACTCTATGGACTGTAGCACCCACTAAGCTCCTCTGTCCATGGGGATTCTCCAGGCAAGAATACAGGAGTGGGTTGTCATACCCTCCTCCAGGGGATCTTTCCAACCCAGGTATCAAAGCAACGCCTCTTATGTCTCTTGCATTGGCAGGCAGGTTCTTTACCACTAGTGCCACCTGGAAGCCTTCATGATATACACACATCTAATAAGCAGAGCACTGGCTTTTTTTTTTTTTTTTTTTTAAGAAAAACTAATTTTATATTGGAGAGCATTGGTTTAATCAAAGATATTTCAATGAGGTACATCATCCCAGGTGACAAAGTTTATTGTGTGTCTTGGTGTTCTTATCCTAATGATCCAACGGCCAGTTCTCTCATTTTTATTGTTATTTTTGGGTTTTTGTTTTCTTTTTATTTTTTTGTAAACTTCATTGCTTTGGACATTGTTTGGGCTCCTCAGCGGACCGCGAATATATCTGTAAAATGGAGTTCCTGAAATTAGCTCCCAGGAGTAAGTTTCCATTAGTGGAGGAACCTTTTCTAGATGTTTTCAAAAGTGTTCTAAAGCTTGGCTGAGTTTTCAGAATACTAAAATGCTTTTCTAAGGTCACATAGATAGTAAATGTCATAGCCCAAATGAGAACCTGCCACTCACTGGTCAGGAAGATGGAAGTTTGGTTTTCCAGTCTTGGTTTTATTATTTATTATCTCTGTGACCTTGGGCAACTTTTTTTCTCATTATTGTTTAAAATGGGACTTGGGCTACCTGCTCTGTTGACTTCAGAGGATTTTGTGAGGCTCAAATGAAAGTGCTTTGAAACTATAAAATGAAACCTTTTGCCTTCTTAGCAATCTCTGTTACCTTTCACTGTGGGAACTAATTTGAAGTCTTAATAAGGCATTCATCACATAGTCGATCTGCTGAATTTGGGGGCATATTGCTTTGCTTCCTTTTTCTCTTTACATTTGTGAACACTTAGCTTTTAAAACTACATGGCAATCTTTAAAATTTCTTATAAATCAGTAAAACTATCTTTAGTCATTGTAAATGTCTTTAAAAATGAAATTCTTCATCTGTGTTTGGACATTTCACTTTTATTCATTTCTTTTCAAAACTTCCAAATATAGTAGAGTTATATTTTAGAATTACTGAGGCTATTGTGGCATTATTGATATTTCATTTTCATTTTATGGTGGTCTGTTACATGTTAACAACTGAATTTCCATTTCCTGAAACAGGGAAAATATATTTATTTTCATTAAAAGGAGAAATGTATTTAGTAATTACATTTTGTCTTCCATTGATATATATTGAAGGTCAAGTGGATATCATTGGAAATCTGGACAAGTGGGCAAATTGGGTAATCAATCATACACAATGTCACAAAATAAAGGAAATGTTATTAAGGTAAGAGAACACTATTTGATTCTCAAGCAGTTTGCTAAGAATATATAAATTATTTTTTCAGAATTTGCCTTCCCTTCCATACTTAAGAACCAACAATTCTTATTTTTAAAAGCTTTGCATATTATTGGATTTTGATTAAATTTTATGAGCTAATATGCAACTTTCACTGTTCAGATATGTTTTTGTTTTTCATCTGCATGTTGAATTTTAAAAATTCACCTTCAGTTGAATTTTTCTAAATTCAGTTTCTCCTTTCAGTTCAGTTCTGGTTTTCAAGTTTGGGAAGTAGAACTACATAGTTCTGTATTAAAGTGAAAGTGAGGTTATTTGATATAACAAGTGACAGACTTTTTCTGCCTTTTTATTGTATCACATTTATTCAATATGTTCATGTTCTGCTTGAATAATAATTATTCTTAAGTTGCTGATTCCCTGTGTGAAGATACCCGAGGGAAAACTGCTTTAAAATTTCCCAGCTATAGAATTTCTTTATCTTTACTGTGTATTTTAAAAATGACATTACGTTATATTTAAGGTTAAAAGCCAAGGAGTATCCTTATGTAATGAAAACTGTTTTGCTTCTGTATTCTTTAGTACAAGATCCGTGACTTTGTAAGTTTTAACTTATATAGCTTTTTCCTTTTTATATACCTATCATTAAACTTTCATTGGACCAGTTGGCATCTACAGATATCTTATTCGGCACTTCTAGCCTTTTTGGCTTTGGAAAGGCATTTTATTCTTTACTGTTTTTCTCTTACAGAGATATGTGACTTTAATTTTTGAGTTAAAAGTTTTATAATCCACTTTGCATTTTTCATTATCTTTCTGAGACATTGTTCCAGGCTTTAGATGTTGTTGTAAATACATTAAAAGTGCTGACTCTTTGTGATTATTGATTTATTTATTCAATAGCATTTATAAGTTCCTTCTTTGTCTCATAGTGAATTGTCCTTGTTCTCAAGGAGATCCTTATGTAATGTAGAAGACAAGGCACATATGAAAATATCTATAGGAAAAGTCACTATGTAATTTTTGCCATTTAGTGTATGAATCGTTTATGCTTGGGAAATGATAGTTTACCTCTAAAATATTTGAGAGTGTGCTAGATATATTTGTTAGGAAAATTGATGAATAAGTCATAATGCCAGTTCCCATAAACCTCATAATTGAGTAGGAGGGTGAAAGCATGGGGTAGGGTGGGGAGGCACAGAAGGTGGGAGATAAAGGAAGATTGGACAGGATGGGAGGAGGACTGAAAACCAGACTCCGAGTCTTGACTTTTTTCACTGGGTGAATGGAATTCCCTAAGAGTTTTGAAGCCAAGTTTAAGGTAATGATGTGTATTGGCTGATCTTCTCAACATCCAGTGCATTTGGACTTTGTAAGTAGAGTATAGAGCAAGTGATATTCACATTCTTTTGATCATGTACCATATCAATAAAGAATTCATTTTGAGAATGAACTTTCTATCCACAATTTTTTATTTGCTTGTAGATATCATTTATTTATATGCATACTAATTTACTAATATGTCATATGCATTGTAACACAAAATATGGAAATTAATCAAGGATGATGTAAATATGAAGAGATGTTTCTTTTTCTCTCTTTGGTCTTCTCCTGAGCTCCCTCAGGCATGCATGTATGCTACTTTTGAGGCCACTGGTACAGAAACAGAGGGACTACTTATAAGACTATCAAAAGGTCAGATGAGAAAAGTTTGAATTAGAATGTAGCAGAAGAAATATAAAGGAAACATGGAACCAAACACAATGAGAAAGGAAAGGAGGAAGTAAAATATATAAGTGATATTCCAGAATGAATTGCCTAGGAGATGGAGCTGGAGAAAATTGCCTAAATAATGGAGCTGGAGAAAATTTTCTGGTGTTTAAGATTTAGGCTTCTTCCCTCTCTTTCTTTACCCAGACCTATTGAAGTATGGTTGGCTAATAAAATTATATTTAAAGAGTACAACATGATGGTTTGATATACATATACATTGTGAATGGATTTCCCCCATTGAGTTAACTACCATATCCACATTTGCTTTATTTTTTATAAGAATATTTAAGTTCTACTCGTGACAAATATCAAAGACTTGGAGTTTTGTTTGCACTCTAATGTGCTGGCTGAAGCTGAGAGAGTAACTGTGGCCCCTAAGAATTTATAAAAAAGGAGAAGAAAGGTGTGAAGGATAGAGGGCAGGTATGAAGCATAAAGCTCAGAAAATATGGAGGCAAAGAAAACTTTAATATTTGCTCATTACCTGTTTTTTTTACGAACCAACTGTGCTTTTCTTGTTTTATCTCTTTGAGTCCTTGTATCACTCTTAAGAGACAGTTGCTCTTTTTCACAGTTCCACAGATGAAGTCATTTAACACTAAAAAAGTTGAATAACTTGCTTATGTCGAAGGTCAGGGCCAAGGTTTGGAATGCAGGTTTTCAGGCTAGTTCTAAGATAATTTGCCAGCCCTCTAGTGAAAGGAGCCTGAGAAGAGAAAGAATGGGAGAAATAGAGTCAAAATAATGTAATTTCAAACGAGATAAAAGTCAAAGAGAACATCTTTAGAAAAAAATAGAGAAGTCAACCTTGACGGATGTATTTGTAATGAAAAAAGTTGAGTATAGTTTTATTTGGATGTTTTTCAGCTGGGGGCAGTTTTGTCCCCCAGGAGACACTTGGCAATGTCGGGGCATATATTTTGCTATCACCACCGAGAGGGATATTTTTGACTAATGGTGTGTAATGGCTACAAGTCAGGAGTACTGCTGAACATTAAACAATGAGTTGGGCAGCCCTCATAACAGAGAATTATTTGGCCTAAAATAGTGGTACCAAGGTCACAGAATCCTGTGCTAGACAATATAGATTAAAGTCCTGACTCATCTAATTAATTTTGTGATTTTAGACAAAAATGTAACCTTTTTAGACAAAAATCTAACCTGTAACCTTTCTTGGTCTTATGTTACCATGTTTGTAAACATGCATAACAGTACTTGCTGACTACTGCACAGAGTTTCGAGCAGTGCATGAGATAATATGTATGAGACCAATTGTAACATGAACTGAAAATCATGTTAAAATGGTTATTTACAGAGAATGAGAATTTTTAAAAATGATACATTTGATTTGATGGTTGGGTTGTCATCAGATGTAAGAATTTATTTCAAGTTGTTGAAAAAGAAAGACAGGTGGCAACGAGTAAAGGCTAAAGTTTCAGTGAACATGAGAGCAAAGGGCGACCTGTCAAGGATTTAAGAGGCTCAAGGAAATACTTTATTATGTGGGAGACGATGTGAGCCATTTTGTAGCTGAGGGATAGGTTGACTAGTGGAGGAAACACTGAAGATGAAATAAGAGAGGTGCCAGTTGCTTGGGGTTTTGAAGAGGTGGCTCCTTGAGGAGGGCTTGACCAAGGGAAAGAAGGCACGTTTCCTTGAGACAGGAAAGATGGAAAACAGGTTACAGTAATGGTACATTTTTAGAGGTTACTTTTGACAGGCAGTGAGGCAGAAAGCTGCAGAAAAATCTTTTATAGGAAAACCTCAACCTTCTTAGTAAATTTGAAGGCAAGATCAACTGTTCATATTAAGGAAGGGAAATGGGGGTGAATTTGAGTTATTGGGAATGGAGAAGATCTGGAGTTGCCACTGTGGGAATTACATTTGAAGTTTAGTAGCAAATGAGCAAATAGGTTGCTGAAGAGCCATAGGAGCCCAGTAGGCTTGTTTAGCCTGGATTTGTAGAGGACCCAGTAACTAATGGGGCTTCCCTGGTGGCTAACATAGTTAAGAATCTGCCACTTGTGTGGGAGATCCAGGTTCAATCCCTGGGTCAGGAAGATCCCCTGGAGAAGTGAATGGCAACCTACTCCAGTATTCTTGCCTAGAGAATTTCATGGACAGAGGAACCTGACAGGCTACACAGTCTAAGGTGTCACAAAGAGTTGTATACAACTGAGCAACTAACACTTTCAGTTGCTATTATTTCATCTCAGTGATAGGTAGTTATGGGATGTCTAAAAGGAAGGAGGTAAGGAGATTGTGGTTAGCACTCAGAGAAACTCTGAGTTTGGGATTTTGAAGGTGTGGCCATTCAGCTTGCTGCTTAGGTCCAAGGTCTGGTCATAATGGTCAGGGGGCTGAAGAGGCACTTTAGATATGCACAGCAGTCAGTGTGTAGGAGGGTTTTCAGCATCAGGATGTCAGGTGAACACAGGCATTGAGTCTCCAAGACCATCACCTGAGAGAAGTGATGGAGAGAAATACTGAGCAGACTGCTGAGGTTCAGGTGGAAGAGGATTCAGGGTACTGGTGAAGGCAGTGAGTGGATGGTGGGAACTTCAGTAGAGGCAACTTGGCTGAATGATGAGAGCAGAACAGTGTTCTGGAAGCAGCACTGAGGAGCAAACAGAGAGAACATTTTCCTTCTCTCTGGGTGAGAGCAAGGGAATAGAAATGTAGCTAGTCCCTCTGGAGAGTCCTGTGGAGAAGGTTGTGTGTGAGAAAGGTGTGTCCAGTTACTGTGAACTTTTGGAAGAGATATGTTAAGGAAAGGTTTAATGCAGTTAAGTGACTATTTAATAAGGGTTTCATGGAAGCGTGGGGCAGCCTGGATGGAAGGAAAAGTAGTGGAGAATGGCAAAGGTTAAGTAGCTAATTGGACTAAGAATGAGACTGTTGGAAAAAGTGGCTTGTGGAAGGAGCGTGGACCCAGCATGGCAGTTTAGGACATTAGTGGCAGTTTGCAGGCATTTGTGAATGCTAGGGAGGCCGATGAAGACAGCAGAGTCTGACCCCAATGGCCCAGAGGATATGTCTGAACCTCTAAGCTGTCCTGGACCCTGATGGGACCCCTTTAGCATCTCCTGGTGGAGGCATCAGTTGGCTAATGAGGTATATAGCTTCAGTATATTGAATTCCTGATGTTTTATGTATACACACATAGGCATATCCATATATATATATATGGATGTATGTATATGCATGTGTATGTGTTCTCAGCCATGTGAGCATTGAGTCCTGTGAGCATATTGTCCATGGGGATCACTGTTTGTGATCCCACTAGGCTCCTTTCTCCATGGAATTTTCCAGGCAAGAATACTGAAATGGGTTGCCATTTGCTACTCCAGAGGATCTTCCTGACCTGGGGACTGAACCCATGTCTCTTGTACCTCCTGCATTGGCAGGCAGATTTCCACTTTGCTACCTGGTAAGCTTTTGGAGTAGGATTGGACCAGGGATACACACATATGCACGAACACCTGTGTTTGGGTGTGTGTGTGTGTGTGTGTGTGTGTGTGTGTGTGTATCCCTGGTCCAACCCTACTTCACACTCATCTTTTTTCCCAATAGATAAAAATCAGACTTGGGAGGCAATTCTATTTACCTAAAAATAACAAGCTAGTAGTTTGTTCACTGAAATATTGTATGCAGTTTGATTCATTTGAAGTAAATATGGCTGTACTCACAGAGCTGAAAAATATTCACCAGAACAAGAACAAGCTACAATACGTCCCTAATAATGGGTTCATTCTGCTTTAGTATGTCCATTCTGCCCAGGTAGCCTATAACCACATGTTTCAATGTATCCTTAAGGTAATAATATTGGAGAATTTGGTTATGAAAACTGGGATTAAATTATCTGTAACTTGCATAACACTGCCAGTTTACAAATAAAAGTGTTATTCACGTTAAAAATGATTATTTCAATTCTATTTTCTAGTCTGCTGTGTTTGGTACATAGCATCTGAGCAGCTCTTTAAAGAATGTGAGAAAACAAATGCTCTTTTGAAGCAAAACCACTGGATTTACTGAGAATAATTAGGCCTAAATTTTCAAAGATGACTGCAGTGGTACAAGCTGTAGACATAGAGGCGACCATTGTTCTCATACTCTCATGTGCGAATTGGGCAATTGAGCATGGAAATTGAAAATTGAAAATAAGGCGTGAATTGACAGTGTGTGTGTAAGTGTGCACCATGCTCTGTGAATGTCTTTGTACTTCAGATCTTGGATTTAATAAGACCGAAGCAGGTACTTGCAATCAGCAAGTCTGTTTCATTTCTTAAAATTTGAAGATCCGAGGATTTTAGGCAATTATTTATTTGAAATACCTAGCCATAATTCTGTGTACTCAATTTTTTTGGCTACACCTTGGGAAAGTCCGGGACAACAAATAATATATTTGAAAAAGGCTATGTCTATGATGCTTAAATGCGTAGTTTTCTAAATTGGGCAAATACAGATAATAATGTTAGCTTTTTACAGTTTTGTGAGCAGAATAGCTCAGTCAGAATTCAGTTTAGATTCAGTCTACACAAATATTAGACTTTGTGTGTTTCAGAAAGATCAGAGATGGAAAAGGCATACTGAGCCTTTATAATATTTAAAAGCTAGTGCTTTCCTAAAATCATTTCATAGAGATGTGTAACTTTTGTTTAAAGATAACTTATGACATTTTCTTCTGAAAATTGGCCAATATATGTTTCGAAAATATATTTTCTTTTTGTGAATTTTCTCTTGATTTAATTGAAAGCTCTATATTTGCAGTAAAGATGATCTCCTATTATATTATTCTTTGAAAATGTTTGTTTTGTTCAAGATGCAGGAAAATGTTATGGTTTTATAGTACTTTTGTTAGTCACTTAAACTTTGAATTATACCTGAAAAATAGTATCTATTTTGTTAACACAGTTTTCTGCTGGAAAAGTGAAATTAAAATTACTGAAGGAGCAACTTCAAGGTAAACAGTTTACACTGTATTATTAGGTATTATAGATATAATTATTTTTTTAACCTTTGAATTACATAGAAAGTTGAAGTTATAAGACTATTCATGTAGCATAATGACTCTAAACCCCAAAATGTTGACTCTTTATCTGTGATATTCAAAATATATTTTATCTGTGTTTTGGGGGAGGGCACTTATTTTATATCAAAAATCAATTTAGGATATGACTATAATAATAGCATTTTTGAAAGATGAGGACTTACATAACATTGTTCCTTAAACTTTATTAATATAATATCTTAAACAGGATGAAAATTCTAGCAGTATAAAATTATAAATTGAAATTTTACTCTAGGAAATTGAAAGAACATTGAAAATTGCTTTTTAAAAAGAATTTAAAAATGGCAAAAACAAATTTTGAATTTATGGTAATTCTAAAAGAAATGAGATTTTTTAATATAGGATAAACATTTAATTTGAGTAATTAAGATGATTTGATAGAATATGTTCTAGAAATACATATAACATTTATTGTAGAAGTTGTTCTGTATTGGCTTCAGTTTCATCCAGAAATGGGACAGAACGCTATAGGAATTCTATCCAAAGCACAGTCTTTAAAATTTTGTAATTTTATGTGTCTGGTTCGATTGAGCTTACAGCAGAATGTATATGGGTGGATGTTTGTGGCCCCGTGGTCACAGGGGGTGGGAGGGAGATTGTGGGCTCCCCAGTCTATTGGGGAGATTAGACTTGGCTACATGCCATTCTTATTGGGCACCTGATATGTATACACTATTTGAGAATATAGAAATGTGCATAATTTCCTTACTTTATCAATCAGAAAACTGAACATTGTATTTTAATGTGATTGGTCTTTGTTTATTTTTCCTTTCAGGACCGGTGAAACAACCACTAAATTATAAAATGGCAAATTCCTCTGAAAGTGACAAACCCAAGATAAAAGGGAAGGTTTGCGGGCAGTGTGAGAACAAAGCTGCTCTGCTAGTACGTACACTGGGATAAAATCTTGGAGCAGAACTCTCACATGGGCTCATACACTTGTCCCGACTTAAGCTGCTTTGGTAGCCACGCACTTTTCCTTCATGACCCTTGCTAAGAGTGAATTGTGCAGGCTGCTGGGAAAGGCCAGTGCTAAACGATGCACTGAATCTCAGCTTCTCATTCCTGTTTAAGAACATGACCTAACTCTTGTCCTCTCTCCCTTGAATCATGCCTATCAGCACGCAAATATGCTGCATTATTTCCCAAACCAAAGAAGAAATTCTTCTTTGATCCCCAGATCTCCTCTTGCATCCCTTTCAGTAACACTTCTGAAGAGTTGTCTGCACTTAATATCATTGTATTCTCTCCTCCCATTCTTTTTTTAAAAATTGAGTTATAATTTACCTACTGTGAAATGGGCAGATCTTAAATGTATATGTCCCCATCATAATACCCCAGAAGTTTCCTCTGTACCTTTTCCAATTAATTCCCTTTACAAAGCCAACTACAATTTTGATTTTTAGCAGCATACCTTATTCGTGCTAAACTTATTCTTGGAATTTATATAAATGGAATGATATGGTATATTTTTTCTGTGTAAGGCTTTCTTGTTTTTTTTTTTTTTTGTATTCTTGCCCCTGAGTTTTGGATTTCCACAGGGCTTAGTCCTCAACCTCTTCTGTAGTCTATGTGGTTCTTTAGTCATTAAGTCATGTCTGACTCTTTAGTGACCTAGTCCATGGGACTTTCCAAGCTAGAATATTACAGTGGGTTGCCATTTCCTTCTCCAGGGGATCTTCCTGACCCAGAGATCAAACTTGTGTCTCCTGCATTGACAGCCAGATTCTTTACTACTGAGCCAGCAGGGAAGCCAGTCTATCTGTACTTACTGTTTGAATAGTTTCATCTACTCTCTTGGCTTTAGAGACCATCGCTATTTTGATGGTTCCCAAACTTATTACCACATCTCTAATTAATATTTCCCCCCTGAACTTTCAACTCAGATACTTGGATGGCTAACAAAAATCACTAATTTAACATGTTAAAAGCTCAACTCTTCAGATCTCCCCAACAAATTTTTTCCTTACCAAGTTCTCATATCAATAAAGGTCGATTCGAACTACAGCCTTTTATAAAACAGAAACAGCTGAGTTGTACTGTCTAGTTCTGTGAAGCTGCCTCATTCATCAGTGCAACATTTATCGCTCTTTAGTGTTTTTATTTTCTGTTTACCTACGATGTAAACTTCATGAGCGTATGGACTTTAGTTTTCTTCATTGCTCTGTGCCCACCACCTAGAATTATGCCTGCAATTTACTAGGTACTCAGCCCCCACTTGTTGAATGTGTCTATTTCTTTAGGGTTTCCCCAGTGGCTCAAAGGGTAAAGAATCCGCTTTAATTCGGAAGACATAGGAGGTGTGGGCTCAGTCCCTGGTTTGGAAAGATCCCCTGGAGGAGGAAATGGCAATACATTCCAGTATTTTTGCTTGAAAAATTCCATGGACAGAGGAGCCTGGAAGGCTATAGTCCATGGGCCCACAAAGAGTTGGACACGACTGAGTGACTAAGCACAAGACACGAGCACACACATTTCTTTAGAGCGTTTCTGTTATTGAAAACGTTATCATTGAAGCTAACTGAAAGAAAGATATCCAATATCTTTTGCAATTAAAATATCACACACACTTTGGAAGCAGTTTTTTCTCCAAAGAATGCAATGGTTATAACTAATATTTGTGGGTTACTATAACTAATATTTATTATAATTTCAGAGAATTTAGCTGTAATCACTTCTGATTTAAGATTGTATTACTGGCCTTATTTCATGGGAATTTTAACTGAACTCAGAGATTTAGAATTCTTTCTAGTAAAGAGTTAATAATACTAAATGTAAAACCCTGGCTCTTGGTATAATGCTGTTACTATTATACAATACTTCTTTTCGTCTTACTGATGTAATGGTGGACAATAATTTGAGGAAGTTTAGAAAGTTATACCTACCCAGAAATGTTTCGAAAATATAAGCCAGTGCTAATATTCCTGAAGCTTGAAATATGAAAGCTAAAAGGGACTTAAGGGCAGAACTGAATTGTTTGAATCCACTGTTCATGATCTGAAAATCATTTGGCTTAGGAGCTATGAGTCAATATTTCTTATGACTTCTTTTCTATGTTGAACACTGTATAAAGACCATGGAATCTGAAAAAAATGGCACATGTAGATAAGACTTGACTTGGAAATAAAAAATCTGTTTTTCCAGGGAGAAGGAAAAGCAAGCAAAGGACATTCCGGACAGTATACATGGCACCTGCTTTGGCTGGGAAGCAGATGAGGGTGACAGTGTACAGTGATTACAAAACTGATCTGCCTGAAAACTGCTGTAAATAGAAGCCAGGATTTAGGCTCTAACTTAAGAAAGGATATTGTTTGATTTTAAATGAAAATAACATCCCATCATACTTTTTAAAGCACAATATTATTATTATTATTTTAATTTCAAGCTTGGCAAATGTAATGAACTCTGTAGTGTTGAATTCTAAGGTTACCTTATGTTCTTAGCTTCCATCATTCTAGATGGTCATGCTGATTGGATAATCAGAGTCAATCTCTCTCTATCTTATGGCATGACCTTCATCAGGGAAGATCATATAGGGATGGGAGGTAGGGATTAAGAGCTTGCCTTTTGGAGGTTGGCATTCAACTTTACCTGTTGTTAGCTCTGTGACCTTTAGCAAATGACTTAATTCTTTTATATTTCTGTTTTCTCATTTGTAAAATGGGATAAAATGGATAACAGTAGTCTAGACCTCAGAGTTATTGAAGATAATGGTTAATGCATGTGAAGTATTTAGCATTGTGCCTAGCACATTAAGAGAAGGTAGTAAATTGTATGCCTTTTTTGTTGGCACATTATATATATATTGTCTTCATATATATTAGTGGTAAAAATAAACCCCTCAATTTGCAGATTCCTTATTTTGAAAAGAAATTCCAGAGGCTTTTGGCTGTTTTTTTATGGCAAAAGGGAAATGGATAGTTGAAAATTACTTATTAATTTGACAAATGTGGATAATTTAATTAAACTCAGATGGACTCTGAAGTCATAGCATAACTGACCCAGCCTTGATCAAATTAAAAAGTGATATGCTAGAACTGCACTTGGGTATTCCATCACTGATGAATCATCTGTGGTGGAATGAAGTCCTTATCTGTGTTTTTGCCAGCTATACCAACTGCCTAAAAAGATTTTCCAGTTGTTGGTCATTTTCCCCCATTTTTAAATCCATTATGGATTTAAATCCATTATTTTAAATCCATTAAACCCATTTTTTAAAATCCAAATATGCTTTTATAACAAAATATATAAGCTTGCTCTGTGACTCCAGCTTTGATCTTCCACTACAATATCCCTTTGGTTACTTTCATGAAAAATCTATTGTTAGCAAATATTTGGCCTAGAATTATATGCTCAAGGCTTCCCTTGTGGCTCAGATGGTAAAGAGTCTGCTTGCAATGCAGGAGACCCAGGTTTGATCCCTGAGTTGGGAAGATCCCCGGAGAAGGAAATGGCAACTCAGTCAAGTACTCTTGCCTGGAAAATCCCATGGGTGGAGGAGCCTGGCAGGCTACAGTCCATGGGGTCGCAAAGAGCTGGACATGATGGAGCAACTTCACTTTCACTGTATGCTCAGACTGACACTCAGTCGTCTATATTACATTGCAAAAATGGTGCCCAATATTTATGAGACAGTCATTAAAATATCAGCTGGTATGTTGTAGAATACATTTTGAAACCATTAATACAATACTACTTCCATATGTGTATGTGAAATTATAGCTTTTAATTTTGTACTTAAAAATTATGTATTTAGTTGTTTGTATCTTCATTTATTTGAGACTATAGCTATTGAAACAAGAGTTGACAAGCTATAACCATTTCCTATACCGGGGATAGTACTTATTTTTCTTCCACTAAAATTATAAATCCAATTTTGTGTAGCTATAATCACACTTTTGACAAATGCACTTGAATTTTGATAAATACTAGACCATGCCATCATTTTACATATTGGATTTATTTTATTGCATTTTATCAAGGTTTTCCCATAAATGATTAGTACTGCAATCAATGGTCAATGATGAATCATTAGTAATGTGGATATGGGTAAGAGTTTAAGTTTTAAGTCAGACCCTGGGGTTGAAATCCTGGCCCCATTAGCTGTATGATCGGACAAATTCTCAATCATTATATTCCTTTGTTGCCTCATCTTCACAATGGAGGTACAATGGTCATGCCAACCTTATGGGGTTCTTGTTAGAATTAAATGAGATGGAACACATGAAGCCCTTAGAACAATGAGTAAGTGCTCCCCGAATGCTGTGAATATTGTTATTTGATTGGACTCTTCCTTTTTAGTTTCATTTTAGTTACATAAAATTAGTCACACTTTTAACACTTTTTGGGTAGTTTCCCTAACCAGTTCATGTTTAATAAACATGGCTACATTATTGTAGGTAACTGCATCATCATATGGGAATTTGCAATACAATTTTAAAAAATTAATGGACTCCTTTTGAGTTTTATTTTATTTATTTTTCATTGAGGTATAGTTGATTTACAATGTTGTGTTAGTTTCAGGTATACAGCAAAATGATTTAGTTATATACATATATATATATTTAGTTATATATGTGTATATATATATTTTTCAGATTTTTTCCCTTTATAGGTTATTAAAAATACTGAGTATAATTCTCTGTCTATACAGTAGGTCTTTGTTGGTTATCTATTTTATACCTGGCAGTGTGTATCTGTTAGTACCAAGCTCCTAATTTAACCTCTCACCTTCCCCTAAGTTTAGTCTACTTTTTTTCATCCATACACTCTAACCCCTTTTTACTCACTGTGTGGTCTGCATCCAACAGCTGGTGGACATCACCTGGGAGCTTGTTAGAATGCAGGATCTCAATCCCGTTCAGACTTCCCAAACCAGAGTGTGCACTGTAGCTAATTCCCAGGAGATTCATACACATGGTTTGAGAAGCGTCACCGCTGAACTGCACGTCAGGCTCCCACTGAGCCGAACGAGGCAGAAGACGCTGACGTGTCGCTCCCCAGGCTGCTCCAGCTGCTTTATGCTTATTGTACCCTGATACAATGAGAGAAGAATGAGGGGAGCAGATTGGTGGGCATCCTAAAGGCGGAGGCAATGAGAGAAAGCTGAAGGGAGTGTGAGCTTCTTGACACAGGCTTCCTGACTGTCTCCAACTCTCGCGCTTTCTTATTTGTGCTGTCAGTTATTCTCAACCTAGGCCAAACTCAAGGAAACAAGGGCTATTAGCCATTTGCACTATTTTTATCACACTGTAAGAGGTGTTGGGGTGCCTGTACATCTACACAGTAGTAATTACTCTTGCAGTAAAAATTTCATTTCCTTTCTTCACTTTCACTCTTGCTCAGCACCATCATAGGTAGAAGTATATCACATTTTCCAACTTGTCCACAAATAAAAAAATTACATTTTAACAGCATATAGCATTTGCTAGACAAATACACATTTGTGCATAATCATTCCGTCAGGCATAAGCATTGCTGACATGTTTTTTCTTGTACTTTTTTTTTCCTTTGAGGAATCTTCTAAGTATGTTTTTAAAAATCACATTTTGAGAATCACCAGTGAAGCAGTGCCATTCAAAGAAGTCTTTGGGGATTTTTGGAGACAAATAATATATGCATCCTTTGAAACAAATTATGTCATGTAAATCCGTAAAGAAAGATAAAAGAACTCATAATGAAGTAGTTTTGACACAGAGATAACACTTAATTTTTACCAGGTTAAGAAATTTGATCTGAGGTTGCTGGGTTTTAAAAATTGTACATACGTACATGCAACTAGCACTGAAGCCTACTTGCAGCTGTTATATTTATTTTGTCATGAGAATAGTTAAAGTTTTCAAGTTAATTTTTCTCAGTTACATCTTAACTGGCACAAATGTTGTCCTATTTTCTTGGGCTTCTCAATTTCTTGGTGTGTAACTGGATAAATAAGCAATGAGTTCTTTATGCATATGTTTTCTCAAAGTCACATTTTATGAGACTGTATGATTTTTCAATATCTTTTAAGGTATGCCTTGAATGTGGAGAAGATTATTGTTCAGGATGCTTTGCTAAAATCCACCAGAAGGGGGCACTAAAACTCCATAGAACAACTCTTTTGCAGGTATGCCATCTTAAAACGCTCTACTTGTAGTGTGTTTATAAAATGTTTCAACAGGAAGACATTTAAGACCTGTTTAATTATCTAGAATTTAGGATGATTTGCATTAATTTCTAAAATTCTATTATGTACAATCTTTACATGTAACTTAAAATTACTTGACAATGGTAATCTGGATTTTATTTTGCTGTTTAAACTGTTCTTTAATATAGCTCCTGAAACACTTAGCTTGATTAGAATTTTTACATTAGGCATTCTAACTGTGAACTTGACATTTAAAACTTAGACAATATTTTTTTCTATTGTGGTTTCCAATGAACACATGATTTGTTTTAAGTATTATTTCTATCTAGTTTATAAATAGAAATCTCTTGCTTTCTTCTCATGTTTATTTAAAAAAATAGTCTTTTATTTGTCTTCCTTCATTGTTGTTTAAATAAGCTTATTTCTCATGTTTTTACTTTTCCTCCTACATATCACCAGCATTTATTATCCTCTTGTAATCATTTTTTTTTAAATGCTTAAACTCAAACCCTGTCAGATGGCTTTAAGTTTCTAATACTTAAACAATAAATATGGCTAAATATAGACTTAACATTTTATGCCAGATACATTTGATGATGCACTGGTTTGTCATAAATTTCACTTATTGTACAGAGTCAGTGCTAAGCAGTGACCCTACACAGATGAATACTACTAGGATCCTGCTCCTAATGACCTGGAGATAAAAGTGAGAACCCAGCACCTTGGGGTGAAGGGATTTAATATTATCTTGTATATTTTATGACTGTGTCTATATTTGGAAAGGTCACTGGTAGACTTCAATCATTACATGTTGTTCAACATATATCAATATCAGTAGCTCTCACAGATGCTGAAGACCCGAGTCATAACGGGCACAAAGCATAACACTGACCTTCCTTTTATCAGTATTTACCAAAGTCAGTTACTCATTTACTTTTGAGTTTAGAGCCTTCTGGTGGAAGTGATAGAGGGAAAACAAAAATCCACTGTCTATTCCCCTGCCTCAGGAAGTATCGTACACCTGGACAGTTACAGGAAATTAAAATGAATGTACATAAAAGTGAGTGTAATAGTTAATCATACATAATTTAACTAAAGGCACTCCACTGTGAGGGTAAGGAGTATAATCACCCCACTGTGAATTCACATTAGAATTTTCCATTCAGCGATTTATTCAGCATATTTCCCTAATTGTCGGTCAGTAAATTTAGGCGCTGTGCTATCTGTACTGAGTATCAGTTCACTTCAGTTCAGTCCTCAGTCATGTCCAACTCTTTGTGACCCTATGGACTAAAAGCCGCCAGGCTCCTCTGTCCATGGGATTTTTCAGGCAAGAATACTGGGCTGCGTTGCATTTCTCTCCTCCAGGGAATCTTCCTGACCCAGGAATCAACCCCCCATCTTGTCTCTTGTGTCTCCTGCGTCGGCAGGCAGATTCTTTACCACTAGCGCCACCCGGGAAGCCCTTCTTGCCTTTAATCAATCGTTCCATTGACTATCTGTCATTTTCTTACTATTTCTGTACATTGTTTAGTCCTTCGATTTTTTTTTCTGTCATCTTGCTTTATTTTCTCCTTGTTTCCATCATTCTTCCCTGTGCGTTAAGGTAATGTTCTTGATGCTGTTATATGTTGACCTGATGGTCAGTGTTAAGCAGTGTGTATATATCTCTTTCTGCTTGGTGGTTTAGTCATATTGATCGCCATAGTATTTTTAGTTCTTCACCATTTTTGGTAAAAGTCATGAGACTCTTTTTGGTCAGCTGTAATTCACATACTATTGCACATCAACTGTATCTTAATAAAAAAATATACATATTGTGGACACAAAGAAAAAGAAGTAATGATATTTTTTTCATTAATGTTGAATTCATACCTAATCTGAGAATATATCTGAATATTAAGCAATACTATATAAAAAGCGAGCATTCTAGGCTAATGGCCCCTGTACTTTATATTATTTAACCTATGCTGGCATTTAAGAATGACCTGTTTTGAGTGTTGTAAACCATTTCAACCCCATCCTACAGATCAGTGAGTCTTTACAAAGTTCACAGTCAGTAGGGTCCATTTTGTTCTGGCATATCTTGTTTCATTTAAGAGATAAATCCCTAAAAAATATCGAAGGCAAACTACTACCATTTCCATGTTGAATAAAATAATTTCAAAGGGTCTGTCTTTTGATTTACGATTGATTTATCCTTAGAAGTGATTTCAGCACAAGTTTATTTATTTTTTACCTTCTCCAAACCTCTGTGAAATAGTTAATTATCTGCAAAATAATGTGTAAATGCATAGAGTTACTGAGGATGAAAATTCTACTTCTATATTTAGAATAAATTTTCAACAATAAAGGTTGAAATGAAAGATTTTTTTTCTACTGGGAAAGCCTCACATGGTGAAAAGTAAGGTCTTAATATATCAGGAATTTGTATTTCCTTTTAACAACAAAAGATCAAGCAGAAGAGAACAAGGTTAATTAGAAATAAAGGAAAATAGGGGGCAAAACAGATGAAAGGCATTCCGTTTTGAAGTATGACATGCACAAAGGGAGGCTGGATTGAGTAAATCATTACTATACTCTGGTATGTATATTTAAAAAATTGGAATGGAGATTTTCTTAACCGGAGGAGAAACCTTGGGAAGAGACTTGGTTAGTAATGAGACAAGAGATAATTAAAGTAGAATTTCCATGTTTTCTAGTATGAAGCATTTATGTTCATCCTTTTTATCTGCAAGATAAGGTATGCCTATATAAATATGGATTATAAGTGGGAATATTTGTTCATTTGAACATACTTACAGGAGAATAATTACCAGGCAGAACCTCACTTATCATCAGAATGCTATATGTTTTCTGACTTAGTGGTAGAGTGTTTTCTTTCGTTTGACAGTGACCAGTATCAGCTTTTAGATTCACCCTATCATTATTTGTTAACGTTTAGAATAATACAGTATTTTTCGACCATAGCTAGTCATTTAGATAATAACATGGTTACTTGCTTGATGATCTTAAGGTACCGATTTTTAAATGCTATGTGCAGACATACTGTAGATGCTATGTTGTGACACCCAGATCCTCCTCTTTAGAACCGAGAAACTCACTTCCCTAACCTCCTGGAATGCTGTCTACAGGTAGATCATAGCAGAGTTTCTTCCCAGGAATTGCCTATGCCCAAAGAGAACTGCTGAGCTTCTCTTGTGGTTCAGCTTGTAAAGAATCCACCTTCAGTGAGGGAGACCTGGGTTTGATCCTTGGGTTGGGAAGATCCTCTGGAGAAGGGAAAGGCTACCCACGCCAGTATTCTGGCCTGGAGAATTCCATAGACTGTATAGTCCTTGGGGTCTCCAAGAGTTGGACACGACTGAGCGACTTTCACACAAAGAAAACTGCCACCTCCAAGTTTACGCTCCATTTCTGGAGGCAGCCCATCCTCTGGTCAAATATCTGATTTTGGTTAGGGCACAAATTCTCAGAAACCCATTGCCTCAATTGAGGACAACTCAGATGGACTATTATAGCTCCTCTTTGGGAGTTGACAGTTGCATCAAATTCAGCTTTCCTCTTTGCCCAGTTCTGTTATCTCTACTCTCCCACAGCCCACAGACATCATTCTCAGAGCACACCCCATTAGAAATCAGGCAGGTAAATCTCAGAATTTGTTTCTTGGTGAACCTGATCTGTGACACTATGTAATGTAGAGTCAGATTACAGATGCTTGTTGGCCAATTTTAGAATGTATTGAAATTTTTGAAGAGCAATATATCACATCTCTTTCTTCACTTTCCAGATTTTAAACCAGTTGAGAAATAGGTGCTAGAGTCAGAAGGTATAAATCAAAATATCAGTTCTGTTATTGATACAACCAGAATTAGTGGTTGTAGCATAGGTGTTTGGATAAATTCAGCTTACTGATGCTTCCTGAATTTCACTTTTTGTCCCTTCTCCCAGCCCTCATATGGTAGACATTTCCCTTGGGCAGGGCAGGCTCAGTCTCTAAGTCCTACTCTTTGTGACCCCATGGACTGTAGCCCACCTGGCTCTTGTGTCCATGGGATTCTTCAGGCAACGTTACTGGAGTGTGTTGCCATTTCCTCCTCCAGGGGATCGTCTCCACCCCGGGATCGAACCTAGGTCTCTATTGGCAGGCGGATTCTCTACCACTGTGCCACCAGGGAAGGTGGCACAGCAGGATTCACCCAGTAAAAACCTGTAGTGAAAATCTAGATTGGAAAACATCTTTCTCAGGGCAGGCAGCCCTTGGAGAAATCAGGATAGGCAAAGGTGAGCATGCTCTCTTTTTCTTCCCAAAGTCTCACAGACAAGAATAGAAATAGAAGGATGGGGAGTACATGTTCCCTCAAATTAAAGTTCAGGTTATGTCAATATCTTGACATTATATAGCAATATATAAATTTGCTATTTATAACTAGTGTGAGCACTATACAAAAGAAAAAAATAAAATATTTAGAATATATATATATATAAACAACTGAGTATTAGCTCAGTTTTTCTTTTCCTTCTTAAATATGAATAATTCCATATAATTTTGAACTTCTGTCAAAGGATTTTTAAAACTTTTCTTATTGACCATTTTCTCCTCTATATCTTCTGATGAATTTCAGATCTTCTAAGGAGAGGAACTATTTCTGTCTTGTTCCTCACTGTATTCTTAGTGCTTAACATCATAGCTGGCATGTAAAAATCACATTTTTGAATGAATGAAATAAAACATGAATAAATCCTGATGGATACAATCAAGCTCATGAAATAATTTAAGACTACATTTTAAGACAGTCTGTTTTTCTCTGAATTTTGAAAACCAAAAATTGCATAATTAATTACATGGTACATTAGTAAGTTATATTGGTGAAGGGTTAAGCAAAGCCTTTCCTCTTGTGTTTGAGATTTGACCTTTAGTTACCTTTCTAGCCCTCCCCCTGCCCCCCGCCCTGGGAAACAGATAAAAGTCTTAATATCAACAATGTTTCTAGACCATATATTCATAAAATGACTCTGGGTTGGCAGAGTGCCCCTAACAGGAGGGCCGTAGTTATTAATACCTGAGGTAAGCCACAGCTGTCCCAGTGCAGTGTGGGGAGCTATGTAACAGAAGGCTTCAGAACCGTCAGGATGGGAGGTCTGTCCCTCACCTCTCTGAGTGGTACTTCTGCGTGAGCTGTTGCAAGACTCCCACCAAAAAATAACAGCTGATGCCATCTCATGGGCAAACTGTTGTTCCTGTCCTTCACCTTCTGAGCAGACTGTTGCCAAGAGTGGTTTGATGACAACCTGGTGAGTCTGAAAGTTTAATTTACTGAGGTAGACTCCAGGAAGGGTGGTCAATTAAGTATTTGATTAACTGAAATTTCAGAAAACGGAATGCTGTTATACCCAAAAGATAAATAAAGGACACATATATAGAAATCACTGACAAGAATTTTTTAAAAAAGTTTTTATTAAGAAGTACTTGCATACTCTACAACTCCATGTGAAGTTTGCAATTCAATGGATTTTAGTATATTCATGGATGTGTGGTCTTTGATGACTAGCTGCTTTTCAGGTTCTATGTATGTTGTGGCATGTATTAGTGCTTCACTTATTTATGGCCAAATAACATTCCATTGTATGGATATACCACATTTTGTTTATCCATTCATCATTTGGTGGACATGTAGCTATTTCCACCGGCCATTATGAATAGTGCTGCTGTGAATATTTATGTACAGGTTTTTGTGGGGATATGTTTTAATTTCTCATTGCTATATCTCTGGTATGGAATTTCGGGGTTGTAAGATAACTCTAACCTTTAATTGAGGAATGGCCAGAGAGTGACTGCTCCATTTTATACTCCTGTCAACAGAGTATGGAAGTTCTGATTTCTCTATGCCCTAGCCAACACTTACATCTGACTTTTTGATTCTAGTAGCCTAGTGGGCCTGAAGTAGTAACTCACTGTGGTTTTCATTTGCATTTCCCCCAATTACTAATTATATTGAACATCTTTTCATGTGCGATGGCACCCCACTCCAGTACTCTTGCCTGCAAAACCCTATGGACGGAGGAGCCTGATGGGCTGCAGTCCATGGGGTCGCGAAGAGTTGGACACGACTAAGCGACTTCACTTTCACTTTTCACTTTCATGCTTTGGAGAAGGAAATGGCAACCCACTCCAGTGTTCTTGCCTGGAGAATCCCAGGGACGGGGGAGCCTGGTGGGCTGCCATCTATGGGGTCGCACAGAGTCGGACATGACTGAAGCAACAGCAGCAGCAACAGCAGCATGGCCATTTTATATCTTCCTTGGAGAAATGTTGATAAAGATTTTTGTGAAGACAGTTTCAGAATACAGGGCATGTTTTAAATATGGGCACATTTTAATACCCTCTACCTCAGTGAAGTTGTATCTGTGATGATGATAGTTTTAGATGCCATACTAAGAAAAGCTAGGGAAAGGGAAGAGACTAAATTTGAAAGGGGTGTGAAAAGTGAGAGTAGGACTTCTGCTATCACTAGCGAAGAACTGGAAGAACATGAGTGGTTTAGAGAGTATATTACAGAATAAAGTGACAGAGTAACAGATGCAGTGGAGGAGAAAGAAGCAGTGTGAGGGTTTAGTGCAGTGATGGCCCAAAGCCATCTCGGGAAAGGAGAGCGTTTCTGTAATATTTAGGCTAAAAGAATCTGTAAGATAAAACTCATATATGCAAGCTCAGGAACTTACAAAAATATTGGGAGGATCAGATTAATGACAACAAATATGAAAGTATCCTGTTCATAGGAGGTGCTCCACACATTCGGTTTTATTAGTCAGGATATAGTATTTAAAGAAATTCAATGTTAATTGTTAGACCATCCAAATTTAGAATCTAGGAAACAAGGCATATTAATGCTAATGAGTCAAAAGAGGGATAGTTTGAGGGGCATTTTCAAAAGTATTAGAGTAATATATATCTTGGAAGACTTTTGTGGAAATACAGTGAGGTAAAATTTTAGAGAAACACAGACTTCCTCCATATCCAAACAGAGAATAATTAATCTCAATACTTAGAGGGGGCAGTAAAGATCATTGATCTGAGAACCCATGATTTACCAATAGAATATGACAAAGGTGCAGGGATTTTGCAAACATAATTATGGTTTCAGATAAGTTTATTTTGAGTTACGAAAAGAGAGCTGATTTTAGATGGACCTGACTTGGTCGGATGAAAGCTCTTAAAAGGGAAACTAAGGCCCTTCCTAAGTCAGAGAGATCCTCTTGTTGTCCTTGAAGAGTAAGTTGCCCTGGAGTGAGAGGGTCTGGGAGAGGCCTCTCCCAGTGACAAAGTGTGGGCAGCCTCTAGGAGCCGACAGTAGCCAGCCAGAAAATGGAACCTCAGTCCTGTAGCCTCAGGAACTGAATTCTGCCAACATTGTAAGCTCAGAAGAGAACCCTAGACTCAGGAATGAATGTGTCCTGGCCCACACCTTGACTGCTGTCTTTTGAGACCCTGAGCAGAGCATCCAGTTAAGCTGGACTTAGACTCTGACCCATGGAACCCATGAGATAATAAATGTGTGTTGTTTTAAAAAAAATCATTAGTCTAATCATATGTCTGAACCTTTAGTCAATCACAGTGATGCTGATTATTTGAAAAGTCTTTATAATTTGCAAGTACTACTTATATTGTCTTAGTTTTTTCATGAAGTCTGATAAATTTTATAGTAATTTTTAAATTTTTACTCTATTTTATGTTCATTTGTATTTATGAGATGAAAATAATCAGTTGTGAGGTAACAGTATTACTATGTATAATAAAACAAGTGGACAATTATTGATTGTTATTTATTGGTGAGTTTATTCTGATATGCCTAAGTGTGTTAGTCACTCAGTCATGTCTGACTCCTTGCGACCCCATGGACTGTAGTATGCCTAAAAACCTGTTTTTCAAAGTATTGCATATTAAATCACTTTTTCTTCATGTATCTCAAATATGCATAATTGCTGAAAGCAGCTAACTCATCTGGATGCATTGTACACATAATATTAGTTGAAAACAATAGTACTTGCTAAGATAATTAATATAGTGCATAATTATATGGCATTGAAACTGCAAATAGAAAGCAGATTGCAGGTGTGAATTTCCTACGTTGTTTTCTTGTTGCTATTCTGGCTCTTTTAAGATTGCTCTCTAAATAGAATTTTTAATGTTGCAATAAAATTTGAAAGGCTGAGATCACATTTTGTTATTTTTTTTTAAGTGTCAAGTGATTTTAAATTTTTGAAAATATATTATCTTTTGTGCTATTAATTACATTTAGATGCTATATTGTCTTATTTTAAATAGTTTAACTGCATTTAGTATTTTATTTCATGTTACTTTATTACAGTACTAAATATTGAGTCCAGATTACTTTTATTTGACATTTACTGTCTATTGAATAGTAAATTGCATTTATAATCAGAGGCATGTATCCAGGTGCTTGCTTATTTTTTATTATGTCTTTATGTGTCAAGGAGGAATAATAATACATAAATCTTTGATTAATAAAACCGATGGTTTCCATTAGACCTTTAGAGGAAAGGAAAATCTAAGGGTTCTTTAAGTTCTACTTAAAGTTATACTGAAAGAGTGCTAGAATAAGCAATAAACTTCAGTCACATGAATGTCACACTTTCAGGATTTGATTCCTATCTAGCTTGCACTAAGTAGTTCTTTATACCACTGACATTTTTGTACTGCTCATGCAAATTCCATATCTGTTTTTAGAAATATGATGAGCAGTGGATTTGAAACATGATTCTGTTGTGAGTCCCTCTGCTGCAGTTTTCTTTCATCCTGCAAATAATTTAGTTTTCTCCTATTTCTACATACATTTATATGGGGACTTTTATTCAAACTCTGTTCTTCTTTCTGGTGTCTGCTAAATGGAAATTCCTTTCCTTGTTTCTTTACCTTTTAGCTGGCCTGAAGTTGACCTTTTTCTCTCTTTCTTTTGATCCTAACAGTAGATGAAAACTTTGCTCAAGCCATTTATTTGAGGTATCTTTTATTTCAAGTTTCATAGAAAATTCGGAATTGACCCTATGGCAAAGCCTATTTTTAGGGAATAAATTTGTACTAAGACTACCTGTAAAGACGGATTCATTAAAAGTAAAATAACAGTTTTCCTTAAGAAAAGAGTATATATTTTAATAATGTGAAAAAACTGGGAGATAAATTTCATCTTGATCTTGGAAAAAGAGCAACAGGGTCTTTGTTCCCTGCCCAGGAATTGAATCTGGGTAACCTGAATGAAAACTCGGAATCTTGGCTACTAGACCACGATGGGCTAGAGGCTAGAAGCAAAGTTCCCCTGGCTCTTCTTGCCCTGTTTGAAAAACAAATTTCTCAAGGAGGCAAAAAGTGTAAAAACAGGCACAAAGTTTATTACTAGAGACACAGCACAACATGGGGGGAGCTCACAGAGAAAGACTGTTTATTTAGGACAGAAGCAAGGCAGAAATACACCTCAGGAGAGAAAGGGTGTGGGCGTCTTTCCTAATGAGGAGTGTAGTGAAGAGGAAGTTAAATCATTGATACAGGGCAGGTCTTCCGGCTCTTTGTTTACCTTTGGCCAGTTATCTGGATTCTCTTCTCACATCTGACCTGCTCTAGGACATGCCCCAACATGAAAAAGTGAAAGTGAAAATGTTAGTCACTCAGTTGTGTCTAACTCTTCATGATCCCATGGACTGTAACCTACCAGGCTCCTCTGTCCCACAGGATTCTCCAGGCAAGAATACTGGAATGGGTTGCCATACCCTTCTTCAGGGATCTTCCCAACTCAGGGATCAAACCCAGGTCTCCCGCATTGCAGAAAGATTCTTAGGACACTCCCCAACATGAGTGCGTGTCTTTTTGCCAACATGGATTCCAGCATAGAGGGTAGTGGGAGGTTTGACTACCTATTATGGGTTGATGCCTCCTCACTTTTGACCCTCAAGGAACCCTTCTGCACAGACGCAGTCCAGGAGGTCTCTTTGACCTCAGGAGTTGTCGTCTTTTCTCTTTACTTCAGCAGCGCTCAGCTCCTGTCAGTAACTTGGTCCTTTAAGTGTCTAGCAAAATCAAAGCTCCAATTTTACTCTGCTTGACAAGCAGCAGCTCTCCTGCCCAGGGGCCCATTTACCATCTACCTCAAACTTTTTCATTTCTGTTTAATGGTGAGGATGTTCATAATTATGCATTTTTTATAAATAACTTTTACTTTGCAAAGATATTTTTACTAGGTGGAAATTTAATGGGCTTGTTGCATCTTATTATTGATACATGATAATTTGAGAAAGTTTATCTGCTTGATGTGGTTAGTAGTCCTTTTTTATGTAGCTCCGGACTCAGAGAGGTTTAGTCTGGTTTGATAGTGTTGATTTTAGATAACAGGATCCTTATACTATCATCAGGCACTGTATTTAATGCAATATATAAATAGAAATATGCTAGCCACATTAATCTGTGGAGGAGATTTCTTTGGGTAAATAGACCTTGAGCAAATATTTTGATGATTTTTAACAAAAAGTATATTTTACTCTAAAGCATAATTCTTCGGTGTACATGTATTACTGCCATAACACAATATATGATTTCTAAAAACTTGCCATTCTGGATAATCCCCTACCTACCTAACAGGGCTCCACATATAATTAGAGTTAGGGAAAGGCCATTCAAATCCTATGAGACTTTGTAATCAAAGCCCTAACGAAAACAGTAAACTCTCCGTATAAAACCACTGATGCATGGACCTTGAGGACTTTTGCTTCTTTTTCTGTGATACAGGTCCTGGTAACAATTCACATCTAATGTCATCATTTTGCTTAAATGAAAACTCTGAATCAAACTGCTGTCTCCTGTATTAATCCATTATTTAAAACCAGAGAGAGTATCTTTATAACATCTTAACCTGATTAATTGTGTCTGACTCTTTGCTACCCCATGGACTGTAGCCTGCATGGAATTCTCCAGGCAAGAATACTAGAGTGGGTTGCCATTCCCTTCTCCAGGGGATCTTCCCGACCCAGGGATCAAACCTGCATTGATCAAACCTGGTCTTCCTGCATTGTGGGCAGATTTTTTACTGTCTGAAAGTGAGAGTGAAATGAAAGTCGCTCAGTCTTGTCCAACTCTTTGTGACCCCATGGTCCATACAGTCCATGGAATTCTCCAGGCCAGAATACTAGAGTGGGGAGCCTTTCCCTTCTCCAGAGGATCTTCCCAACCCAACGATCAAACCCAGGTCTCCCGATTGCAGGTGGATTCTTTGCCAGTTGAGCCACAAGGGAAGCTCATTTCAGAAGATACTGTCTGAAAGTATCTTTATAAATTCTTCATCTGCACTCACATTCTTTCTAGATAGCTTCACTTAGCGGAATGCATGGTCATTAAAGTCATTAAAATAGTCTGTATTCCCACTGTGGGGAGGTATTTTTATAGATTTTCAGCTTTTTTCCTAAGGTCTTTATATATTGCTAAGATTTTGGCTTTAATTGTGAGACAGTTTGCCCCTAATTACTTCAAAACAGTAATGTTGCTGGAAAGGAAAACTTAAGAATCAATACAACTCCACAGTTATATTGACATCATTCCCCTAGTTACCAATTGCATATGAGGTAATTCACATCAAAGAAAGCAGAACAAACTGTAGTTTCAAAAAATATTCTCGATGTGGGAGAAATGTGTTTTCTCAAAAAGTAAGGCCAATAAAACCTGTATGCATACACATATCCCCTTTAAAAATTCCATTAGTGCGTAATTGGATCTTCCTGAAGTGATTTTTATAATTAAAAGCTATCTGAATTCCAACTGTGTTCAACAATCCTTGTAACCAGTGAATCCATGATGTTTTCTTGGGTTCTGTGCATTTGGAACACATTTTTTCCCCCTGTGTTTCTGCATATGTGTATACCTCTATCTCTCCCTCTATTATTTGCCTCTATTGCACTGTACTCAGTTGCTCATTCGTGTCTTGACTCTTCTGACCCCCTGGACTGTAGCCTGCCAGACTCTTCTGTCCATGGGATTTTCCAGGCAAGAATACTGGAGTGGGTTGCCACGCCCTCCTCCAGGGGATCTTTCTGATGCAGGGATCGAACCCGCCTCTCTTGCATCTCCTGCATTGGCAGGCAGATTCTTTACCTCTGCACCACCTAGAATACAAATGACATAACATCTGTTCTGCCAGTATTAGAATTTTCATTTTTTAATACAGGGCTGTGGTTGCAGTAAATCTCTTCTAAAATTTTGGAACTGGAAAATCAATGAAAGTTAGCACCATGAAAAGAGAAATTTGAACATTTTTTTTCAAACTTAGAAAGTAACATAGGTCTAAACCATGTGTGAAATTCATTGACCTGGAACTTCTGGATCATATAAAGAGGCCTGGCTATGTCAACAGGATCATTAATATTTATTGCTGGAGAGCCAGTGTTTGGGATGATGCTGGTAGTTAGAGTTCTGAAGCACTGACACTGCATAACGTATATCATTTTTCTAACTAAACTAAAACTTTTACTCTTGTACCTTAACTTCTATAAGGTGCCATCCATTCTAAAATGCTATAAAATATCAGCCCTCTTTACTTTGATTAATGATACATTGTCAGAGTGATGAATTCTTCTAGAGTGTAATTTGAAAGATAATATCATTCTCAGGAGAAAAAAAAGTTCAAGTAAGAATTTAGAACAGTTACCAGATGAAATCCTTACCATCATGGAGTGTAGCAAAGGATGTGGGGGAATCTGGAAATGCTGGCAGTAAATCACATTCTTTGGCTTTAGTTTAAGCTTCTGTCTTACGGTGAGATATATGATTTGCTATGTGTCCTGAAGGCTGTTTTAGTTTGATTTTTTAAACATTTTTAGTATGTGGAGAAGTTGCACAGGTAAATTTATTCGATTTCAGTCTCCTCTGCCTCCTGTTGCTACCTATTAGTACTACTATAGGTAAATTTTCATATTTAAAAGATGGAAATGAAATTATCTTTGAATTTTAAAATTTGAAAAGATCTTAATAGATATCTGATAGCATTATGACACGATATTATAGTTATCTATTTTAAATATTTTACAACAGTAACCTTTGCATTCTTGTTCATTGGTTACTTATTATGTAAAATGATAGTTGTCATCTTGTTAATGGAAGATAATGTGTTTTGTGTTGCAAATCTAGATATGTCCTTGTGAGCAGAGACAAAAGGCTGCAGGATATACTTGTGTTCTCAGTTGCTCAGTTGTGTCCGACTCTTTGAGGCCCTATGGGTTGTAGCTCGCCAGGTTCCTCTGACCATAGGTTTCTCCAGCCAAAAATACTGGAGTGGGTTGTCATTTCTTTCTCTAGCAGATCTTCTCAACACAGGGATCAAACCCAGGTCTCCTACGTTGCAGGTGGATTCTTTACCACTGAGGCACTCAGTGATGTTCTCAATGATGCAAAAACCCAGAACACCTCCCATATTTTCAAGTCTCCTTGCCTCAGTTGGGAAGCACTGGTCCTTGAATTAATTAGGTCTCTTTACACTAGCTTGGGCAGAAAAGAATTTTTTCTTGTTGTTAATGACCTCACAGATGTCTTATATGAGAGTAGGGGTGATGTAGCTCAGTCATGATAAGAACCGGAGCTGGATATTTTAAATTGCTGAACGCTCAGGCAAACTCCTTCTTTCACCTTTATTATTTTTTCTTGTGTGTCTTCTCTAACTTTTTCTTGTAATTAACAAATTACGAAGATACATAATTGAGGATCAGTGACGGAGAACAATGTGGCTTTCTTTATTTTTAAATCTAAATCTTTGGGTAGATATATTCCTAAGTATTTTATTCTTTTCGTTGCAATGGTGAATGGAATTGTTTCCTTAATTTCTTTTTCTACTTTCTCATTATTAGTGTATAGGAATGCAAGGGATTTCTGTGTGTTGATTTTATATCCTGCAACTTTATTATATTCATTGATGAGCTCTAGTAATTTTCTGGTGGAGTCTTTAGGGTTTTCCATGTAGAGGATCATGTCATCTGCAAACAGTGAGAGTTTTACTTCTTCTTTTCCAATTTGGATTCCTTTTATTTCTTTTTCTGCTCTGATTGCTGTGGCCAAAACTTCCAGAACTATGTTGAATAGTAGCGGTGAAAGTGGACACCCTTGTCTTGTTCCTGACTTTAGGGGAAATGCTTTCAATTTTTCACCATTGAGGATAATGTTTGCTGTGGGTTTGTCATATATAGCTTTTATTATGTTGAGGTATGTTCCTTCTATTCCTGCTTTCTGGAGAGTTTTTATCATAAATGGATGTTGAATTTTGTCAAAGGCCTTCTCTGCATCTATTGAGATAATCATGGTTTTTATTTTTCAATGTGTTAATGTGGTGAATTACATTGATTGATTTGCGGATATTGAAGAATCCTTGCGTCCCTGGGATAAAGCCCACTTGGTCATGGTGTATGATCTTTTTAATGTGTTGTTGGATTCTGATTGCTAGAATTTTGTTGAGGATTTTTGCATCTATGTTCATCAGTGATACTGGCCTGTAGTTTTCTTTTTTTGTGACATCTTTTTCAGGTTTTGGTATTAGGGTGATGGTGGCCTCATAGAATGAGTTTGGAAGTTTACCTTCCTCTGCAATTTTCTGGAAGAGTTTGAGTAGGATAGGTGTTAGCTCTTCTCGAAATTTTTGGTAGAATTCAGCTGTGAAGCCGTCTGGACCTGGGCTTTTGTTTGCTGGAAGATTTCTGATTACAGTTTCAATTTCCGTGCTTGTGATGGGTCTGTTAAGATTTTCTATTTCTTCCTGGTTCAGTTTTGGAAAATTGTACTTTTCTAAGAATATGTCCATTTCTTCCACGTTGTCCATTTTATTGGCATACAACTGCTGATAGTAGTCTCTTATGATCCTTTGTATTTCTGTGTTGTCTGTTGTGATCTCTCCATTTTCATTTCTAATTTTATTGATTTGATTTTTCTCTCTTTGCTTCTTGATGAGTCTGGCTAGTGGTTTGTCAATTTTATTTATCCTTTCAAAGAACCAGCTTTTGGCCTTGTTGATTTTTGCTATGGTCTCTTTTGTTTCTTTAGCATTTATTTCTGCCCTAATTTTTAAGATTTCTTTCCTTCTACTAACTCTGGGGTTCTCCAATTCTTCCTTTTCTAGTTGCTTTAGTTGTAGAGTTAGGTTATTTATTTGACTTTTTTCTTGTTTCTTGAGGTATGCCTGTATTGCTATGAACTTACCTCTTAGCACTGCTTTTATAGTGTCCCACAGGTTTTGGGTTGTTGTGTTTTCATTTTCATTAGTTTCTATGCATATTTTGATTTCTTTTTTGATTTCTTCTGTGATTTGTTGGTTATTCAGAAGTGTGTTGTTCAACCTCCATATGTTGGAATTTTTAGCAGTTTTTCTCCTGTATATATCTACCCAAAGAAACTAAAGACCTATATATAGAAAACTATAAAACACTGATGAAAGAAATCAAAGAGGACACTAATAGATGGAGAAATATACCATGTTCATGGATCGGAAGAATCAATATAGTGAAAATGAGTATACTACCCAAAGCAATTTACAAATTCAATGCAATCCCTATCAAGCTACCAGCCATATTTTTCACAGAACTAGAACAAATAATTTCAAGATTTGTATGGAAATACAAAAAACCTCGAATTGCCAAAGCAATCTTGAGAAAGAAGAATGGAACTGGAGGAATCAACTTGCCTGACTTCAGGCTCTACTACAAAGCCACAGTCATCAAAACAGTATGGTACTGGCACAAAGACAGAAATATAGATCAATGGAACAAAATAGAAAGCCCAGAGATAAATCCACACACCTATGGACACCTTATCTTTGACAAAGGAGGCAAGAATATACAATGGAGTAAAGACAATCTCTTTAACAAGTGGTGCTGGGAAAACTGGTCAACCACTTGTAAAAGAATGACACTAGATCACTTTCTAACACTGCACACAAAAATAAACTCAAAATGGATTAAAGATCTAAATGTAAGACCAGAAACTATAAAACTCCTAGAGGAGAACATAGGCAAAACACTCTCAGACATAAATCACAGCAGGATCCTCTATGATCCACCTCCCAGAATTCTGGAAATAAAAGCAAAAATAAACAAATGGGATCTAATTAAAATTAAAAGCTTCTGCACAACAAAGGAAAATATCAGCAAGGTGAAAAGACAGCCTTCTGAATGGGAGAAAATAATAGCAAATGAAGCAACTGACAAACAACTAATCTCAAAAATGTACAAGCAACTTATGCAGCTCAATTCCAGAAAAATAAACGACCCAATCAAAAAATGGGCCAAAGAACTAAATAGACATTTCTCCAAAGAAGACATACGGATGGCTAACAAACACATGAAAAGATGCTCAACATCACTCATTATTAGAGAAATGCAAATCAAAACCACAATGAGGTACCACTTCACACCAGTCAGAATGGCTGCGATCCAAAAATCTGCAAGCAATAAATGCTGGAGAGGGTGTGGCGAAAAGGGAACCCTCCTACACTGTTGGTGGGAATGCAAACTAGTACAGCCACTATGGAGAACAGTGTGGAGATTCCTTAAAAAATTGCAAATAGAGCTACCTTATGACCCAGCAATCCCACTGCTGGGCATACACACCGAGGAAACCAGAATTGAAAGAGACACATGTACCCCAATGTTCATCGCAGCACTGTTTATAATAGCCAGGACATGGAAGCAACCTAGATGTCCATCAGCAGATGAATGGATAAGGAAGCTGTGGTACATATACACAATGGATTATTACTCAGCCGTTAAAAAGAATTCATTTGATTCAGTTCTGATGAGATGGATGAAACTGGAGCCGATTATACAGAGTGAAGTAAGCCAGAAAGAAAACCACCAATACAGTATACTAACACATATATATGGAATTTAGAAAGATGGCAATGACGACCCTGTATGCAAGACAGGAAAAAAGACACAGCTGTGTATAACGGACTTTTGGACTCAGAGGGAGAGGGAGAGGGTGGGATGATTTGGGAGAATGGCATTCTATCATGTATACTATCATGTAAGAATTGAATCGCCAGTCTATGTCTGACGCAGGATACAGCATGCTTGGGGCTGGTGCATGGGGATGACCCACAGAGATGTTATGGGGAGGGAGGTGGGAGGGGGGGTTCATGTTTGGGAACACATGTAAGAATTAAAGATTTTAAAATTAAAAAAAATAAAATACAATAAAATTTAAAAAAAAAAAGAAAAAAAATAAATCTAAATCTTTTATGATATTATACAAGTTTCAATGCCATTCTCCCAAATCATCCCACCTTCTCCCTCTTCCACAGAGTCCAAAAGACTGTTCTATACATCTATGTCTCTTTTGCTGTCTTGCATACAGGGTTATGATGCTTGGGGCTGGTGCACTGGGATGACCCAGAGGGATGGTATGGGGAGGGAGGTGGGAGGGGGGTTCAGGATTGGGAACACGTGTACACCCATGGCAGATTCATGTTGATGCATGGCAAAACCAATACAATATTGTGAAGTAATTAGCCTCCAATTAAAATAAATAAATTTAAATTAAAAAAAAATCTAAATCTTGATGAGCTCAACCTGGTGCTCATTTCTTGTCCAATGAACTGTGGCCCAGAGGGCAGAAATGTGTTGAGTAATTGTAACCTCCTTGCTGTGACAGGTGATGATGAGCACTGCTATTGGTCAGGAAGAAATTCTGATAGAAGGGGACATGACAAGAGATTGAGCATTCACCCTAATGCTAATCTCTGCTATAGTCAGCCTAGTGAAGAAAGAAGCTTCCTGTCTGTTGATTTATTTTTTAGTTCAAATTCCTTTTATTGAAATTTAATTTATATGCTATGAAATTCACATTGTAATGTACAGTTTAATGATTTTTAAAGTAAATTTACAGGTCTGTGTAATAATCACCACAATTGAGTTTTAGAAAATTTCCATCACACCAAAAATTTCCTGGTCTTTTTATTGCAACCAACTCTTGCTACCACTTCTTGTCCCTGGAAACCACTGGTCTGTTTTTTGTTGCTTTAGATTTGTCTTTTCTAGAAATTTCATATAAATGGAATCATTCCTATGCAGTCTTTTGTGTCTGATTTCTTTCACTTAGCATAAGATTTCTGAGGTTCTTTTGCAGGGTAACATGTTCATTGTAGTGGTTATTGCATTCTGACTCTGAATAATATTCCATTGTATTGATGTATCATATTTTCTTACTCCAGTCATCAATTGATGGGCACAGATATTTTAAAGACTTTTGGCTGTTAGAGTAATGATGCTAGGGATATTTGTGTACAGGTCTTTGCAGAGACTTATATTTTTATTGCTCTTGTATAGATACCTAGGAGTGGAATAGTTGAGTTCTAAGGTTAGTATTTGTTAACTTTTCAAGAAACCACCAAAAGAACAGAATACAGGTATTTCCTTCTCTGTTTTCTAAAAGTGTTTTTATTGGATTGGTTTAATTTCTTCCTTAACTGTTGGATAGAATTTGCAGGTGAAGCAACCTGAGTCTGGGCTTTTTTTAATGGGAAAATTTAAATTGCTAATTCAATTTCTTTACCATATTATTCTATTCTATTTTTTTTTCTCGAGTCGGTTTTGGTAATTTATTTCTTTCATTGAATTTGTCCATTCAATCTAAGTTGTCCATTTGTTGGCATAAATATTTCAAATTCTACTATAATCTGGAAATTAGGGTAAGTCTATAGGGATGTTTCTTATATCATTATAGATTTGTTAATTGGTATTTCACTCTGTCCTCACCCCACCCCTTGGTCAGTTTAATAAAGGTTTACAAATTTTTATAAATTTATATCCAACATTGGTGTTGGAGAAGATAAATTTATCTCCAACTGTGATGTTGGAGAAGACCCTTGAGAGTCCCTTGGACTGCAAGGAGATCCAACTAGTCAATCCTAAAAGAAATCAGTCCTGAATATTCATGGGAAGGACTGATGCTGAAGCTGAAGCTTCAGTACTTTGGCCACCTGATGTGAAGAACTGACTCATTGGAAAAAAACCCTGATGCTAGGAAAGACTGAAGGCAGGAAGAGAAGGGTATGACAGAGGATGAAATGGTTGGATGGTATCACCGACTTGATGGACATGAGTTTGAGCAAACTCCGAGAGTTGGCGATGGACAGGAAAGCCTGGCATGCTGCAGTCTATGGGATTGCAAAGAGTTGGACACGACTGAGTGACTGAATTTAACTGATAAAATTTTAAGTCTTTCCAATTTTAGTTGCATTGATTTTTTGCAATTGTTCTTATTTCTTCGATTCTGCTCTGATCCTTATTTTCTGAATTCTACCTCCTTTTGGACTTTTTTCTTTTCTTTTTCAACCTTCTTGAAGTGAAGCTTAGATTGTTGATTTTAGATCTTTCTTGTTTTCCCAAAATAGCACTGAAAGCTGTAACTTTCACTCTAAGCACTGCTTTTCCATACATTCTGATATGTTGTGCTTTTATTTCCAGTCAGTTTTCTAATTTTCCTTGTGATTTGCTTTTCATCCAAAGGTTATTTAGAAACAGGTTGTTCAACTTCTAAATATTTTATGGTTTTCCCATTATTTATTCATGATTTATATTTTTTTGTTAAGATCAGTGAACATACTTTCTATTTCAATTCTTAATGAATTTCTTAATACTTATTTTATGTGGAGCATATGTCTGTCTTGGAAAATATGTCACATGATCTTGAAAAGAATTTGTGATCTGATGTTTCTTTAAAAGTCACTTAGGTCAGGTTACTTGAGATTATTAAAGTTTTCTAAGTAATGATTTTCTGCCTAGCTGTTTCATAAATTTCTGAAAAGGAGGTATTGAAATTTCTAATGAAACAGGTCGGCAGAAAATCAGTAAGTCCATAGTGTTAATTACAGTGTTAATAATGTTGCTATATATGATTTTATGCTTTCAAAAGAAAGACAATAAAAGACAAACAAATAAATTTAAATTTAAAAAATTAATACATCTTTTCCATTTACTCATATATTTATGCTTCTGGGTTGCGGTCTTTCTTCTGGTAGATTTAATACCTTTCAGTCTTAAAACCTTTCTTTAGTATTTCTTGTAAGGCTGATATGCTAGAGATGAATGATTCTCTTACTTTATCTATTGAGGAATGTCTTTATTTTTGCCTTCATTTTTAAAGGACAGTTTTCTGAATGTAAAATTATCTTTGGCAGTTTTTCCTTTCAGGACTTCACATCATTTTACTACCTTCTGTGTCTCCATTTTTTTCAGATGTGAAATCAGCTTGTTATTCATATTGATGCACCCTTGTATGTAATGAGTCCTTTTTCTCTTGTTCCTTTCAAGTTTTTCTGTTTGTCCTTGGCTTTCATAATTTGATCATGGTATGTCTTGGTGTAGATCTCTTTATGTTTGCCTTTCTTGAAGCTTGTTGAGCTTTGTAGATTTTTTGCAGTAATAGTTTTTCATCAAATAAGAGAAGTTTGGGGCCCTCATTTCTTCTTATTTTTTAATGTTCATTTCTTTCCCTCTGATGTTTCCACTAAATGTAATGTTGGATGCTTGATGCTGTCCCATAAGTCTCAAAAACTGTGTTCATTTTCTTTTCAATTTAGCTGATTGATCTTGGTTGGTCTTCAATTTAATTGAATTTTTCATTTCAAATCTATTGTTAGTTTATATAGGTCATACTCAAGAATCTTCTTTTTGTGTGTGATTTCCATTTTTAAATCAGCCCTTGTATAGCTCTCATTTCCAGATTTATCCCATTTAATGTTTACCTGGTCCACTTCTCATCCCAACTGGGACCAAAACCTCAGGTTGTTTAAGCCATAGGTTTTCCTCATTCATTTATAACCAAATTTTCTAGTTCACTGATAATGCCAATGTAACTTTAAGACTCTCTCCTCCACTGGTATCAGGCACACTCCCTATTCGCAAGGCCAGTCTTGAGTTAGGAATTGACAAACCTGGGAAGGGTCATTTAAGATAGGAGCAACCCCTTGCAAGTAAGCCTTACACTTCAGAAAATTCAGAGTAGTTTTTTTTTTTTTTTAATAAATATTTATCAGTTTGTTCACTTTTGGTTGATTTCAAGAGTTCTGAAATAGTTTTTTTTTAAACAAATTTATCCAGTTTAGTATTTGTTTTATGGTTGTAGAATTATGTACTGACCTATTCTTTATTCCATAGCCAGAGATCTATTGAATTTGGCAGGAATTCTATTTTCTGGATATTTAAACTATAGTTCTTATTTACAGAAAAATAATTTGCTATTGTGATCTATAAAAAGACAGCAGTCATTTGAAAGTCCTGTTTTATGCCATCACTCTGCTAAGTGTTTTTCATATAAAAGATAAGTATTCACAACAGCTATCCTAGGTAGACTGTCTTCATTTTACAGGTGCAAACATTTAGGCTTAGAGAGGTAAATGATTTGTCCTTTTCTGTTGTTATTAAAAGTGTCATTGATTTTACCTGTATTGACTTTGACTTAGGTAGCTTGGGTATAGAAATGAATGTTCAAGTGGAATTTTTAGTCATTTTTATCTCAGTAAGTCAGTTAAATTAGACTCAACCACCATTTCTCAAGTACTTGTCAGCATCAAATGATGTTCTAGTTGCAAAGCATGAAGGACAGGGCAGCAGAGATATTACATGGTCCCCTCTCTCAAGGAATCAAGGGATTCATCATCACAAAAGAGAAGATAGATATTTTCAAACAACTGTAACACAGTTGACTGATAAGTGTTCTGACACAGTGATTCTCAAACCTAATGTATGTTCAAATTATAGATTAAACTGTAGATTTTGATTCAGTGAGTCTGAGTAGGGCCTGAGATTTCATATTTTTAGCAGGTTTTCAGATGATAATGATACTACTGATACATAGATCACACAGTAAAAAGCAAAACTCTAGCATAGATGTAAGCTGGGAATGATTAGAGCACACAGAATTCATGGTTGCTGTTTTTTTGTTTGTTTGTTTGTTTTTTAATTTGCTGTGGTTAGTTGAGGAAGAAAACTTCATCTCTGAATGATAAATAGTCTGCTCTTGGAGTGATGTCAGCATCATGGTAGCATATGATGCTCTGTTTGTCTCTCTCATTCAAAGTACTACTAATAAAACATCCATAACACAACAAAGCTTCCTCTGTCCAACATGCCAGGATGCCAGAGAGTTCCACACATCTGTCCATCTAAGGGTGAGTGGATTGGAACAACAGAGGAAGCAGAACTGATGAAACAGCAGAGGTCGTACTCATGATGCCAGCCCTCTGGCCATGGCAAATGATCCTGCAGCCCCAGAGAGCCCACCTGCAGCAGGAGAGGCAAAATGCATGACTTCAGAATTCCAACTGCTGTGGCACCCCCAGGGAACCAGGCAATGGTGGAGGCAAGGGTCCTTCCAGTCATGGTGGTGCCTGCGATTCTGGCCTTCCCCCATGTGTGGCAGTGGCACACTTGAGCCTGACAACCCCAGATGCAGTGGGGCTGCTCATGACCCATGCTTTTCCCCCTGGCCATGGTGGTAGTGCCCACAATCCAGGTGACCTTGAATACAGTGGAGGCCCTGTATACTGGTGGCCCTGGTGGTGATGCTAGTAACAGCAGTGACAGTGACAGCCGCAAGGCAACAGCAGGCCCTGAGGCAGAGGCTGGGAAGGTTGAGAAGTGCCCACCCTCAAATGTAGCCAGAGGCCGCTCAGGTAAGAGAAACTAAAAACCTGTGCTATACTGGACTCTGTATCAGACCAATCACTAGTAAGGGGATTGAAACAGTAATCAAACATCTCAAAAACAGAAGTCCAGGCCTAGACAGCTTCGCAAGTGAAATTCTACCAAACATTTAAAGAAGATGTGATAACTCTCCTTCTCAAACTCATCCAAAAATTTTATGAGAAGGGAATGCTTATTTTACAAGGCCAACATTACCTTGATGCCAAAGACTAAGCAAGAACAACACACAAAAAATAAAATTACAGGCCAATATCTCTGATGAGAGAGATGAACATAGATGAAAAAATCTACAACAAAGTATTCAGTTCAGTTCAGTTCAGTTCAGTTGCTCAGTAGTGTCCGACTCTGCAACCCTATGAATTGCAGCATGCCAGACATCCCTGTCCATCACCAACTCCCGGAGTTCACTCAGACTCACATCCATCGAGTCCGTGATGCCATCCAGCCATCTCATCCTCTGTCCCCTTCTCCTCCTACCCCCAATCCCTCCCAGCATCAGAGTCTTTTCAAATGAGTCAACTCTTCTCATGAGGTGGCCAAAGTACTGGAGTTTCAGCTTTAGCATCATTCCTTCCAAAGAACACCCAGGACTGATCTCCTTTAGAATGGACTGATTGGATCTCCTTGCAGTCCAAGGGACTCTCAAGAGTCTTCTCCAACACCACAATTCAAAAGCATCAATTCTTCGGCACTCAGCTTTCTTCACAGTCCAACTCTCACATCCATACATGACCACTGGGAAAACCATAGCCTTGGCTAGATGGACCTTTGTTGGCAAAGTAATGTCTCTGCTTTTGAATATGCTATCTAGGTTGGTCATAACTTTTCTTCCAAGGAGTAAGTGTCTTTTAATTTCATGGCAGCAATCACCATCTGCAGTGATTTTGGAGCCCCAAAAATAAAGTCTGACACTTTCCACTGTTTCCCCATCTATTTGCCATGAAGTGATGAGACCAGATGCCATGATCTTCATTTTCTGAATGTTGAGCTTCAAGCCTACTTTTTCACTCTCCTCTCTCACTTTCATCAAGAGGCTTTTGAGTTCCTCTTCACTTTCTGCCATAAAGGAGGAGTCATCTGCATATCTGAGGTTATTGATATTTCTCCCAGCAATCTTGATTCTAGCTTGTGCTTCTTCCAGCCCAGCTTTTCTCATGAGGTACTCTGCATATAAGTTAAATAAGCAGGGTGACAATATACAGCCTTGACGTACTCCTTTTCCTATTTGGAACCAGTCTGTTGTTCCATGTCCAGTTCTAGCTGTTGCTTCCTGACCTGCATATAGGTTTCTCAAGAGGCAGGTCAGGTGGCTGGGTATTCCCATCTCTTTTGGAATTTTCCACAGTTTATTGGGATCCACACAGTCAAAGGCTTTGGCATAGTCAATAAAGCAGAAATAGATGTTTTTCTGGAACTCTCTTCCTTTTTTGATGATCCAGCAGATGTTGGCAATTTGATCTCTGGTTCCTCTGCCTTTTCTAAAACCAGCTTGAACATCTGGAAGTTCACGGTTCACGTATTGCTGAAGCCTTGCTCGGAGACTTTTGAGCATTACTTTACTAGCATGTGAGATGAGTGCAATTGTGCGATAGTTTGAGCACTCTTTGGCATTGCCTTTCTTTGGGATTGGAATGAAAATTGACCTCTTCCAGTCCTGTGGCCACTGCTGAGTTTTCCAAATTTGCTGGCATATTGAGTGCAGCACTTTAACAGCATCATCTTTCAGGATTTATTAGCAAACCAAATATAATGCATTAAAAAGATCATGTAAAATGATGAATGGGGTTTATTCCAGGCTTGCAAAAATGATTCAACATTTTCAAATCAATCAACATGATACAACACAGTAACAAAATGAAGGATAAAAATCAAATAATCATCTCAGCAGATGCAGGAAAAGCACCCAACAATATTTAATGTCCGTCTATGTTAAAAAATATTTAATAAAATCGTGAAGTGGGAAATGGCTATCCACTCCATTATTCTTGCCTGGGAAAATTCCATGGACAGAGGAAACTGGCGGGCTATAGTCCACGGAGTCTCAAAGAGTCGGACGTGTTTTAGTGACTAAACAACAACAGCAAGTAGTATACTTCAGCATAATAAAGGCCATATAGGACACATCCACAGCCAACACATACTCAATGTTGTTGTTGTTTGATCACTCACTTGTGTCCAACTCTTTGCGACCCCATGGACTGTGGCATGCCAGGCTTCCCTGTCCTTCACCATCTGAAGCTACCTCGAACTCATGTGCATTGAGTCAGTGATGCCATCCAGCCATTTCATCCTCTGTTGTCCCCTTCTCCTTTTGCCTTCAGTCTTTTCCAGCATCAGGGTCTTTTGCAGTGAGTCGGCTCTTAACATCAGGGGTGTGTGTGTGTGTGTGTGTGTGTGTGTGTGTGTGAAATTGCTTCAGTCATGCCAGACTGTTTGTGACTCTATGGACTATAAGTCCCCCTGTGGGGCTCCTCAGTCCATGAGATTCTTCAGGGAAGAATACTGAAATGGGTTGCCTTCCTCTCCTCCGGGGGATCTCCCTGACCCAAGGATTGAACTCGGGTCTCTGAACATCTCCTAAATTGGCAGGCGGGTTCTTTACCACTACTGCCACCTGTAAAGCCCCTTTCACATCAGGTAGCCAAAGTATTGGAGCTTCAGCTTCAGCAGCAATCCTTCCAAAGATATTTAGTGTTGATTTCCTTTAGGATTGACTGGTTTGATTTCCTTGCCACCAAGGGACTCTCAAGAGTCTTCTCCAACACCACATTTTGAAAGCATCAATTCTTTGGTGCTCAGCCAAAGAATTTCATACTCAATGATGAAAACCTGAAAGCTACTCCTCTAAAATCAGAAACAAGACAAGGATGGCCACTCTTACTACTCTTATTTAATATAGTATTGAAAGTCCTAGTCAGAGCAATTAGATAAGAAGAAGAAATAAAAGACATCTAAATTGTAAAGAGAGACATTAAGCTGTTACTATTTGAGGATGACATAATTTTATTCAGAGAAAATCTAAAGACCTCACTGAAAAGCTATTAGAATAGTAAACAGAAAACATAAATTTGCAGTAAATTTGCTATCAGTATAAAAAAGTTGTGTTTCTATACACTAACAACAAAAGTGAAGAGAGAAATTAAGGAAACAATTCATTTACCATTGCAAAAACAGCAAGAAATACTTGTTGCTGTGAAGTTGCTCAGTCGTGTCCGACTCCTTGTGACCCCATGGACTGTAGCCTGCCAAATTCCTCCTTCCATGGCATTTTCCAGGCAAGAATACTGGGGTGGGTTGCCATTTCCTTCTCCAATTTAACCAAGGAAATGAAAAACCTGTGCATGAAAATTATGAAGATCTTGAAAAAAATTGAAGAAGATGCACAAAAAAATGGAAAGGTATTCTGCACTCATTGGAAGAATTAACATTGTTAAAAATAACATAACGTATGATATATTTTTCACATATCTAGGAACTTTGAAGTATTATGGTGAATTTTTAATCTTAAGGATTCTGTTAAATTTTTCACCTCTTAGGAGATAGATAGTTTAAGTTTGTTCTATAATTCTGCTTTTATAGAATATTTTTAACTTTGTTGCTAAAAATCTTGTGCTTTTTTCCGAAGTCCACATTACCTTTCAACTGTCCTCTCCTCTGCAATATGTAGGTGAAATGAGTGAAAGGAGTATGTCTGTTCCTCTCTTCATTATGCTTGTGCTTGGTCAAACATGGAAATAAATAAGTGAAAACAAAAACTCAATCTCTCACCTCCCACTCCATCCCACCCCTCTAGTTTGTCACAGAGCACCAGTTTGAGCTCTCTGAGTCAATTATCCAAAAAAAAAAAACAAAAACCGAACTACGCACATTGAGTTCTAACCACTGAGATGCTAGGGGATTCATCAGTTTTTGTAAATAAAGATTTATTGTAACATAGCCACAAGATTAAAAAAAAAAAGCCCAAACTCAACCTAATCTCCACACAAGTGATTGTATATATGTATATTATATATGAAAGTTGTTAAGAGAGTAAATCCTAAGAGTTTTTATCATAAAGAAAATTTTTTTCCTATTTCTTTAATTTTATATCTGCATGACATGATGGATGTCATGTTTGCTCACCAAACTTATTGTGGTAATCGTTTGATGATGTGTGTAGTTTTGTTTAATGGAAGGAACAATGTTCATATCTATTATTAGAGATACAATTTAATAATTTAAGTTTCAGGAAACCAAAAATAAAGCACATTTTCTGTGTAAGGTGGTCTCCCCGATAGCTCAGCTGATAAAAGAATCCTCCTGCAATGCAGGAGACCCTGGTTCGATTCCTGGGTCGAGAAGATCTGCTGGAGAAGGGATAGGCTACCCACTCCAGTATTCCTGGGCTTCTCTGGTGGCTCAGCTGGTAAAGAATCTGTCTGCGATGTGGGCAGACCTGGGTTCAATCCCTGGGTTGGGAGGATCCCTGGATTGGGAAGATCCCCTGGAGAAAGGAAGGGCCCCATGTATAGTCCATGGGGTTGGAAAGAGTAGGACACTGACTAAGCAACTTTCACTTTCACTATTTTTTTTCCTTTGTAAGGTAAGACATTGTGGGAAAGAAAATTCACATTGGCATTTTATTTATATTGAATTAACAGAATTTTAAGATGTTTAGATATAAGGTTCCAATGTTTCAGCTATTCATGACATTTACTTTATCTTTTAGCAGTAAATTAAACTGAAAAATAAAATTATTTTTTGGCCATTTTGATATCTCTTAATATGTTACCTAAAATGTTATAAGGATTGTTGAATTATTGTTAGCAAGATTCATTTTAAGACAGGAATAATCTTTGTTCTGTGTTACTTAAATATATATACCTGAATGATAATTTTATATAAAATTAATACTATTGCTTTCTGATATTTTTCAAAATATAAGGTATAAACTATAAATTTGAACCACTTTTGAAATAAATAATATTTTGTTGTAGGGAATTTAAAATTAGGTTAAATTGGATTACTTTACTTAAAAAGATATTTGTTAAAGTACAGGTATTTCTGGAAAAATGAAACATCACCATTGGCTTAATTTCCTTTTTCTTTTTCTTGATAAATCAATTTTATTCAGGTTTAATTTATGAAACACAAAATGCACCCATTACTTCTGTGTTCACATTGTTTAAAAATTTTAACATACAAACAATATAAAATGTTACCATCTTAACCATTTTTAAGTGTACAGTTCAACAGTGATAAGTATGTTCATATCATTATGTAAAATGCACTCCTTTGAAGTATGGAGTTTAATTAGTTCTGAAAATATGTTTGTCAATACACTTGTGTAACCTCCAGTATAAATTAATACACAGTATTTCTATCACTCCCCCCAAATTTTCCTTTGTGCCTGTTTATGATCTTCACTAACTGCAAATCAAGTAATAACACAAGAAGGCAACAGATCCTGGCAAGGATTTGGTGTAAATGGAACCTTCGTACACTGTGGGAAAGTAAATTGGTTCAACCACTATGGAAAATAATATGAAGTTTTCTCAAAATATTAAAAATAGATCTACCATTCAATTAGACAGTTCTACCCCTGCATATATACCCAAAGAAAATTAAAGAGGGTTTTGAAGAAGTAGGTACAATCCTATGTGGCATCACTCACAATATGGAAACAACCTAAATGCCAGTCAATGGGTGAATGGATAAAAATGTTGTGGTTTTTATACACAATGAAGTATCATGCAGCCATGAGAAAGGGGGATATCCTTTGGCCATTGTGACAATATGGATGGACCATGAACACTTTACTTGAGATATGTCAGACAGAGACAGAAAAATACTGTGTGATATCCTCTATATGTAGAATCACAAAAGTCAAACTCATAAAAAAAGTGAGTAAGGTGGTGTTTACCAGGGTATAGCGGAGTGGGAGGATAAGAGTGTTGTTGTTTAAGGATACAAGCTCATAACAAGTGGTGAATAAGCCATGGAGATCTAATGCACAGTATAGTGAATATAGACAACAATTGTGTATTATAAATATTAATTTCTTTTTAAAAATGAGGACTGCTTAAGTCTATAAAGGCTTTTTGATGATCCTTGGGAAAATTTGGAGCTGATGCCATAGGTCTATGTATGGACAGTAATATGTGTGCATAGGTCATATTAGTCATTTTTCATACATAAATTTATTAATTCAGTGTAAAATAACACTGGCTAATTTGATGTTCACTGATTTATTCCAAAGCCAGATTGCAATGAATCTTAATAGATTTACAAAAGGTCATAACTGGAAAGTGTCAATGTAGTCTTAGCTATTTAAATAGGTAACTAGATGAAAATTTTAAAATAGGGATATTTCCATGGGAGAGTATAAAATAACCATTTCTGATCCCTGCTGAAGTTTGCTTCTGTCTTGAGAACATTCGTTTAAGAAGCAAGACCTATTCCTTGTGTACCTAATACCAGGTTTTCTGCAAGTCTCTGAAGGGTTTGCATCTTCCCTCGAGGATTTATCTGGTTCAAGCTCAGATGGGATCCATACTCCTGCAGTTTTAGGCAAATCAAGGTTATTGCAGCTAAGAAGCCCTTCAGAAAATAGGACCTTCCTGGGACTTGCCTGTTTTGTTCTTCCAGCCACGTGAAGGCATTTGACAAGGTCTTTGAATTCTTTTTTTTCCCTTATTATTTATTTTAATTCTGTAGCTCTCTCTGTCCCCCGAAACATCTTATTTTTGTGTTATTTTTCTATATTACTATTTGCCAGGCACTGTAGTAACTGGACAGAGACTTAAGAAGACATGATGTTTTTTCTTCTGTGAACTTTATGGTATAGATAGACATCAAAAAATGATTCAAAATCAATATTTGTGTGGGCTTGTAAAGATCTCAGAATAAGAGGATGCAAAGAATGGACACCTCATGCAGCTAGGGGAGGAAGGCAAAGAGGGGTTCCTGAACCTGCGGGAGTAACTTGGGGTGAATCTAGAAGGGGAGAAAGGGGTCTGCCAGGCAAAGGAGGTAACAGAGGAGGGAGGGCCTTCCTGGTATCTCATGAGCAAAGTCATGACCAAAAGAACTCGGAGTTTGATAGGGCGCTTCCTGATGTGCACTTTGAGTACTGAATACTTTCTAAAGATGTTTTATCACCAAGGAAATACTCATTACTGCTTTTTCAGGCTCCCTCGGCATCAACTATATTTAGTTCTTTAGCCATGATGTGGACAAAATAGCTCATCTATCTACTTGGGGTCGATATAGTGGAAAGGCTATGAGTTATTAGAATTATACACACCTGGGGTCACTTCCCAGCTCTGCCACCCACTCACCATGTAACCACGATCAAGTTATTTAAACCCTCAAAACTTTATCACTAAAACAATGATAAAAATAGTTAACACTTTAGAGTTGACTTGAGGATTACATGATATGTTTTTAAGATGCTTAGATAATGGGAGCTCAAACTAGTCATTCAGTAGATGGCAACTGTCACTATTATATGGCTGATATAAAATGGCAATTTATATTTTAAAATATTGAACAAAATGCATTGAATTTTGCTAGTCATAGAATAATGAAAACATGATTTAATATATATAAATTACTTAGGCTGACGTTGAGCTTTTTATTCCTATCTTCTTTTTTTTTTATAGACAAAATCACAGTTATTATCCAATGTGTTGGATGCTGCCCATCGGTTTATAAAGGAAGTTAATCCAGATGAACCCAAAGGAGAGAATTGTTCTACAAAAGAGACTGGTAAAAGCCAGCAGAAAATTGAGTCTCCTGTTCTGCAGGGGAGCAGCTCTCAGGTAAATGGAGAAAAATACAGTAGACATTTTCTGTCATACATGATCATGGAGACTGTCATTCACATACTAGAGGTTTAGAGTTTTAAAGATTTGATCACATTCTTGTTTAATATGAATTTGTTTTCTTATTAATCAAAAACATTTTTACTGTAAAAATACTTTTGAGGAGATTGCTTTCATTTCACTGGCTGCTGGTTTTTTGAGGAATGATCTTTTGACTATATTGCTTTCCAGGCATTTTCACCACATCAGGAAATGAATATTTGAGAGAAACATAAGAAAATAACACAATGCAATATAGCAATTTTATTTTAATCAGAATCTCAGGGATACTAAAAGTACAAAACCTTTCCAAGTGTTTTAAGTGACAGGCAATTTCACAGTTATTTAAAATCAGATTTATAACAAATTTTGTGGTTATTCAAATTGATTACTGATCCTAGATAAGCTTACATCTACTCATGTCGGTATTTTAATAATAGACTTGTATTGATTCTTTAGCAGGAAACAAATTTCCTCCAATTTTGATCCTTGTAATAATCCTCATCCTTTGAGATGTCACTCACCTTTTCACATGGGCTTTCCTGATATCTCAGATGGTAAGGAGTCTGCCTGCCGTGCGGGAGACCCAGGGTTCAATCCCTGGGTCAGGAAGATGCCCAGGGGAAGGTAATGGCAACCCACTCCAGTATTCTTGCCTGGAAAATTCCATGGACAGAGAAGCCTGGTGGCCCAGAGTCCATGGGAATACAGAGTCAGACATGACTGAGCGAATACACTTTCACTTTCACCTTTTCAGTGTAGTTCAGAAATAGTGACTTGGCAAAAGTCGCACACACACAGCTTGTTACTTTATGACAGAGTCTGAACTTTAGTCTGTTGAGTTTCAAACCCTCGCTGAACTTTAGTCTGTTGAGTTTCAAACCCTCGCTCGGAGAACATAAAAGAAAATGTTCTGTGTTAGTAAGGTCTCTTTACAGCAGAGAAACTATACTTGAGTTGTCTAGAAAGAGTAGCATTCTGGTGGGGATTTCACTAGTAGACCTGCCAAGGGTGCTTGTGAAGAATCATTGAGTGAGTTACAGCTTTATGATTAGGATAATAATATGTTAAGGACCAACCATGTGCCAAACACTGTTCTATGTATTTTATGTGTATTATCTCTTTTTTATCCTTTTTTAATTTTTTATGTTTACAAATGAGAAAATTATGTCAAAATATAGTTTTTTAATTGCCCAAGATATCATTGATTGTGGAACTTCAGTTTCAACTCAGGCCTTATAATTCCAAATTACCTGTTTTTAATCACTACCCAGAGGCTGAGATTTTAAGGATTTCACATTCATGCCTGTCATTTTATCTAACTTATCCTACCAATAAAAATAATAATAAATCAATAGCCTCACATTTATTAAATATCATATGCTAGGCATTGAGCTTAATCCTTTAGTTGCTTTATCTTACCCTATAAGTTTTGCATTATTATTATCTCATTTAACAGATGAGAAAATCAGAGAGGATTTAAGTTACTAGCTGTACTAAAAAGCTATAGGGCTTACTCCTTTGCCTGAACTTTTAATCCCTAAATTAAATGCTGCCTCTTGTCCCCATCAGTAACTGTGTCTGCTCTATAGACCCTCCACCTCTGGTCTTAACCTAGAAACTATTAATTCAGTGGTTTTATCCAGGAGTGCACAGTAGAATCAACCGGGAAACATTAGGGAAGCACATGTGACTGAGTTCAGCATCTCTGTGGGTGGTCCAGTCACGAGCTTTTAACACCTGCTCATTCTGTTGAGTACTCCTGGTTGGGCATTATTACTGCTGTCAACCTGGATACAGTGCACACATTAAAGAAGTACCCCTGTCTTATGCTTGGTACGCCTCTGTGCTGAAGAGCAGAGTTTTTCCAACTGCAATAAACGTCAGAAGTACTGCATGAGCTTTTTGAAAATGTGTATTCTTGGCTTGCCACTCAAATTTGGATTTTTTTACATTTAGGTTAGGGCCCAGGAATCTGATTTTTATTTATTTACTTTTTAGGACTAAATGTTTTATTTATTTTGTTTTAAACTTTAAACTTTTAATTTTGTATTGAGATATAGCCTGTTAATAATGTTGTGGTAGTTTCTGGTGAACAGTGAAGGGACTCAGCCATCCATATACACGTATCCATTCTCCCCCAAACTCCCCTGACATCCAGGCCAGCACATAAAATTGAGCAGTTCCATGTGCTATAAATAAAGGTCCTTGTTGGTTAACCATCTTGAATATAAGTGTATACATGACCTTCCCAAAGTCCCTAAGTATCCCATCCCCCTGCCCTGGGCAACCATAAGTTCATTTCCTAAGTCTGTGAGTCTCTTTCTGTTTTGTAAGCAAGTTCATTTGTATCACTTCTTTTTAGATTCCACATATGATGGATGTCATATGATATTTTTCCTCTCTGTCTGACTTATTTCACTCAGTATGACACTCTCTAGGTCCATCCATGTTGTTGCAAATGGCATTATTTCACTCTTTGTCATGGCTAATAAGGAATTTGATTTTTAATTGGCTTACCCAGCAACTTGAATGCCTGGAAGAATCAAAATGGTGGATTCAGGCCAGTGGATATCTTTGGAAGGGAGTGCAGTTCCTGAAAACTTTCATTTTAGAGACCGAAACCTGAGCTTGAAATACTGCCTCTGGTTTTCTTGCAGCTTATAGTTTTGTAACATTGGGCGATTTACTTAGCTTTCCTTTCCTTTCCTTTTCTGGAAAGTGGGGATATTAAAACATATTTTGCAGGGGTATTGGCCTAGAGGGGTCACATATGACAGCTGAAACATTCAAGAGTGAATATACCATCCTCTGGCTTTTTCCTGTCCTGTCACTGCTGTGTGGAAACCAAGTATTCCATAGGCATAGCTGTAAAATGCAAATGTCTTGTATCTCTTATTCACTGCTCGAAAGGGAGCTGCCCTGGAGAGCTTCTGTGATCTTGGAACACTCAACTCATTTTGTATAAAGCACTGAGTTTTTAGTGCTTCTTCATGAGTGTAGTGCACGTGTGTGTGCGCGTGCGTGCACACACACACACACACACACACACACACCCTGCTTACTACTGAATACCTGTAAATACCGTCTCACATACTCAAGACTCAGTATTTCCAAGCTAAATTCATCACCTCTTCTCCCAACCTATAGGTATTACTGTTGGTGACAGCTCTCTTCAAGCTTTTCAAACTAGCAAAAGCAGTTATTTTCTATAATCATTTATCTTCTTCCTTTGTACTTCCAGTCAGTTACCATATCTTAAAACCATCTGAAAACCCTTGAGTTTTTGGTCACTTCTATTCTTACTGCTCTTCCAGATACTAAAATTAACGATTTCTTAGAGAGCAAAAGGTTATAAAGTGAAAAGGGCATTTAATTCTCTCCCCTTCTGGAAGTTAATAATTATTTCAATTTTGTAGGTATGCATTAACACAAATACTAATATGTTGTATGCTGCTATGCAAACAGACTTTTTACTTTTAACAATATACTATTGTTATTCATATAAGTATATCCCACAGCCTTCGCATTCTATATGAAAGTGAAAGTTGCTCAGTCCTGTCCGACTCTTTGTGAGACTCTTTACAAAGCCCTGGATTGTGGTCCTCCAGGCTCCTCTGTTCATGGAATTCTCCAGGCAAGAATATTGGAGTAGGTAGCCATTCCCTTCTCCAGGGAATCTTCCCAACCCAGGGATTGAACCCAGGTCTCCTGCATTGCAGGCAGATTCTTTACTGTCTGAGCCACCACGGAAGCCCAGAAATACTGGAGTGAGTAGCCTATCCCTTCTCGAGGGGATCTTCCCGACCCAGGTGTAGAACTGGGGTCTCCTGCATTGCAGGTGGATTGTTTACCAGCTGAAATACTTCATTTATTAGATATGAAATAACTTTTTAAGCTATGTTTTCTGTTGCTCAGTATTTATACTGTTTCAATCTTTTGCAAGTATGAACTATAGTACAAAGAATAATTTTGAAAAATATTGTTTTGTATATGTATGTGTGTGTGTGATAAAATCCTAAAATTCCTAGGTGAAGAGGGTTTTATATGTTTGTAATATTGATATTGACAAATGGATGTGGATTTTAATTAGTTTCCTTGCATTTGAACTCACTATTCTCCAATTTCTTTCTCTCCCACACTATTGTGTGGGATTCTACAGTAGCTTTGCATTTCCAATATACTTAAGTGTAATTTTCTCTGGATGGTGGGGGGGATCCTTCACAATCTGCCTCTGTTCATCTTTCTACCCTTAATATTTTCTTGTATCCCACTTTTTGCTCTGTGAATTTCCCTGGTGGCCCAGATGGTAAAGAATCTGCCTGCAATGCAGGAGACCCAAGTTCAATCTCTGGGTTGGGAAGATCCCCTGGAGAAGAGAATGGCCACACACTCTAACAGTCTACCCACTCTATCATTCTTTTGCTCTGGAATACTGCCTTTGCCACTTTTTGCCCATGGGACTCTTGTTTCTCTGAGTTAAATTTTTGTTCTTTGCTTCTGTTTCTGTTGTGGACTTAGTAACCTGTGTTTCATGGCAATGACTGGCATAGTGTTTGTAGGTTCCAGATGCTTTTTGTTTGTGTTGAATTTTATATATGCACATATTTAACAATCTTCCCCCAATTGTTCTCTAACAATGTGCATATTTATTTTGCAATTAAGGGCTGAACATAGTGGATTCTACTGTTGTATCTAGAAGGTACACAATGGAGCCTTAGCAATTTGATCAGTGTAGGTAATCCACACTGTATAATTCAGAACTGTTGTGGAACTTGTTTTGCTTTAGTTGCCCAATTTTGCTGTTTTCTCTGATTCACTGGATAACTGCCAAGTCGTACCTTCATTTTCTTTTATGTATTCACAGTAAATCTATATTTTGTACTGAATTCTCCTTTCTCTCCAGCATTACACTGAAAAGCAGGCAATGTTTTCTATACATGAATTGATATGTCCATTCATTCAACTGACTTTTAATGAGCATCTGCTTTGTGGCAGTTACTGCTCTTGGCCCTGAGGAAGCAGTCAACATTCTTGATCCCATTACATTCTAATGGGGAGAGATCAGCAGTAAACACATGTAGAGTAAATTCACATGGATGTAAGTTACTGGGGGAAAAATAAAATAGATAAGGGATCTGAAAGTGGGGGAAATGACTTTGTTTTTATGTCATCAGTAAGATCATTGCTTATTCTCTGATCAGGTGACATTTGAGCCACCTGATGCGAAGAGCCAACTCATTAGAAAAGACCCTGATGCTGGGAAAGATTGAAGGCAGGAGGAGAAGGGGATGACAGAGGGACAAGATGGTTAGATAAGTAGGGTTAGATGCAAGGCCACCTGATGCAAAGATGAAATGAGTGGAATGACTGTATGAAAATATGGAGAAGGATCATTTCAGGCATTAACTACAGCTAGTATGAGGCCCTCAAGTGGAATATGCTTGATGGGCTCCTAGAATTATAAGAAGAGAAGTTTGGCTGGAACAGGGTGAATGAAGGGGAGTACTGGAGAAAGTGGAGTGAAAGGCAGGGGAAAACAGGCTTGTGTACAACCTTGTAAGTCCTGGTAGGAACTGAGGTTTTCACAGTCTTGGAGGGTTTGGAGCAGAGGAACCACCTCAGATTTACATGGTAATGAAACTGCTCTTTCTGCTGTGGGGAGGTTGCAGGGAGCAGGAGATTGGAGAAGTAGGGTTAGATGCAAGGCTGTCACTGCTTTCCAGAGAAAACCCTCATGAATAACATAGTGACAGATCTTCAGTCCTGTAGGCTTTGGCTTTAATATCTTCTAAAGATACCATCTATAACTGTCTATAGAGTTTTAAAGAAATCAGAAAGGCACATAAATAAGTACAAATAAAAAACATTTGAAGTAAAAAAAAAAAAAAGGTGTGATTTCACAGTGCTCAGTAATCAATACTACCTGTACTTTAAGATACAGAACATTTGGTAAAGCACACTTAAGACACACTGTTAATTGGTTTAGGTAGAAGATCCAACAACAAAAAGAGAAGAATGTGCAAATCCAAGAGACAAGCCCTTGTGTGAAGTGCCTTTCAGTGAAGAAGCTTCTGCCCAGTCCTTTCAGAAAGTTTTCAGTCAGTGGAGAACTGGACATCATGATGACAATGAGACACAGAACTTTTATGCAGCAAAATCAGGTATCGTTTTTTTTTTTTTTAATAAAGTGAATGCTTTAAAATAAAGCTGATTTTATCTCCATTCTCTGTGACTATAAATGCAGTGTTCAGAAGCTATTAACATCGATATAGTAGTTTGATACAACTCTTCAAATGTGTAGTCACTGTGTGACCATGGGTTTAGTGGTTTATTATTTATAGAACCCTGAATGGGCCTCTTTGCCTTTTCATAAGTCTTTTTGCCTTATGGCAGAAAGCAAAGAATAACAAAAGAGCCTCTTGATGAAAGTGAAGGAGGAGAGTGAAAAAGTTGGCTTAAAACTCAACATTCAGAAAACTAAGATCATGGCATCTGGTCCCATCACTTCATGGAAAATAGATAGGGAAACAATGGAAACAGTGGCAGACTTTATTTTTCTGGGCTCCAAAATCACTGCAGATGGTGAATGCAGCCATGAAATTAAAAGACGCTTACTCCTTGGAAAAAAAGCTATGACCAACCTAGACAGCAAATTAAAAAGCAGAGACATTACTTTGCCTACAAAGTTCCATCTAGTCAAAGCTTTGGTCTTTCCAGTAGTCATGTATGGATGTGAGAGCTGGACTATAAAGAAAGCTGAGTGCCAAAGAATTGATGTTTTTGAACTGTGGTGTTGGAGTAGACTCTTGAGAGTCCCTTGGACTGCAGGGAGATCCAATCAGTCAATCCCAAAGGAAATTAGTCCTGAATATTCATTGGAAAGACTGATGCTGAAGCTGAAACTTCAATACTTTGGCCACCTGATGCGAAGAACTGACTCACTGGAAAAGACCCTGATGCTGGGAAAGATTGAAGGCAGGAGCAGAAGGGGAGGACAGAGGATGAAATGGTTGGATGGCATCACCAACTCGATGGACATGAGTCTGAGTAAGCTCTGGTAGTTGGTGATAGGCAGGGAAGCCTGGCGTACTGCATGGGGTCTCCAGAAGTCAGACACGACTGAGTGACTGAACTGAACTGAACTGAATAGGCCTTGGGGATATATTTGCCTTTGTTTCCTGTATAAATTCAGACTGTCAAATGAATAGAGTTGGATTCTTTCAGTTCCTCCTCTTCTAGCAGAAAGTTTTTGTTAGAACAACTGTTCCTTTATTGAACTGTGATTACAACATATAAAACAGGAGGATCTATGAGACAGCAAAGTAAATAATTTTTTTTTACGTGTGTCCTGAGAAATATATTTCAAGGACTGCTGTGAAGTTCAGGGGGATAATTAATTTGTCTTTTGTTTTTCTTTCTTTTTGAAGAAATATTTCTTGTTTTTAGTTTTCCTTGGTGATTTTTATAACCATATGCTAGACATTGAAGATCTGGATGACTGAAGTGTACAGAGTCTTTGCTTTGTTTCCCAGGATCTTTTGAGGGAAATTATACTTTTAGAAGTATTCAATTTATTAATTTTATTACTCAAAGTCTTTTTTGAGGTTTCTGATTGCTTTTCATTAAAGATAAAATGCTAGATAATAAATTTAAATCCTGTAGCTTAGTTGAAAGTGTTCAATTTTGTGGTTTCTATTTTCACTCTTTTTTCCAATGAGGGAACTCTCCTGTTTACTGCTCTTTTGAAACATAGTTTAATTCTTAACGTCAAATATCATACACCTTCTTCACAATTAGAATTGAATTTTCTTCTTAATGATGTTCTTTCTTTCAAATATATTCCTTACATTTGTTCATGATACATCAATTTTGTTAATATTTCCAAGATTTTGTTTGTATACCCTGTTTTAGTATGTACCCCAGTATTATTCTCAATGACTCTTATTTTATATGCTCTTTCTCTGTGTTTTCACATTTTTATTTACTTTTTTACTTTTCTACTTTGAAAGGGACTGTCTTCTATAGAAATACTTTTATGATTGGTGCACTTTGAAGACATAGAACTTAAAAATGATAGAAGAACTGATGTGTTGTAGCTTTCCTCTATAGGCTAAAGATTGTGGATGGAGATGCTTAGATGGAATTGACTGCCTAATTTCAAAGGAATCATAGCAACCTGAAATGGTAGAGGCCAGAAGTTGGTATTTAATTATCGAAATTTTAGTGAAAAAATTACCAAAATAAGGGATAAGAAAGACTAGTAATTGATTGTTTCCATTCACAGTGATCTGTGATACTAATTGGAGCACGTAAGAATGAAAAAAATTGTACATTCTCCTGTTTTTTTCTGAGTAGAAAATTTCTATCTGATGCAGAGACCCATCTTAAGTTACTGTATTGGGAATTCAGAGTTTTTATAAAGTTCCCAGCCCTAAGCCAGGCCACAGATCTGAGGCCCCTTGAGATAGATGCTGGGTCCTTTTGCAAGGTTGTTTGTAGTGTGGCCACAGGGTATACTATGCATCTTCCTCTATAACTTCACTACAGAATTTACAGCTATTTACCAGGAAAGTAAAAGTGTGAAAGTGAAAGTGTTAGTTGCTCAGTTATGTTCAACTCTTTGGACTATAGCCCGCCAGGCTCCTCTATCCATGGGATTTCGCAGACAAGAACACTGGAATGAGTGCCATTTCCTTCTTCATGGGATCTTCCCAACACAGGGATTGAACCTCAGTCTCCTGCATTGCAGGTTGATTCTTTACAACTGAGCCAAAACCAGCTACAAAATGAAGAGTGATGGCAGCTATGTTTTATGTTGAGTAATTATTTTTTCTCCTGTTTTTCCTCCATACTAATATGACACATACTGCTGGTATCTAACATTTAAATTTGGAATTTAAACATTTAAAGTTGGGATTATCACTATATTGAAATCTGGTGGCTCAGCTGGTAAAGAATCCACCTGCATTGTGGTAGACCTGGGTTTGATCCCTGCATTGGGAAGATCCCCTGGACAAGGGAACAGCTACCCACTTCAGTATTCTGCCGTGGAGAAGTCCATGAACCGTATAGTCCATGGGGTCACAAGGAGTCAGACACGACTAAGTGGCTTTCACTATGATACCCAGTGAAAACTTTGTATTTTCTATGTGCTTCATACTCTGGAACTTTGTGTTTTCTGTGTGCTTCAGACAGGAGTCAGGTTTTTTGTTGTTTTGTTTACTTTTTTTTTTTTGCTGGTGGTAAAGAGTCCGCCTACTAATGTTGGAGACACAAAAGACATGAGTTCTATCCCTGGAGTAAGAGGTGGAACCCACTCCAGTATTCTTGACTGAAAAATCCCATGGACAGAGGAGGCTGGTGGGCTACAGTCCATGGGGTCTCAAAGAGTGGGACATGACTGAGCACACTACTACTGCTGCTGCTTTTTGCAGAGAAATAGACAGACATATAAATGGAGGTTTAGATGCAAACTAAGTAGACTGTCTCTCTGGATTCATTTTCTCCTATTTTTACCCGATTCTATGCCTCTTTCACCTTTCACTTTCATGCACTGGAGAAAGAAATGGCAACCTACTCCAGTGTTCTTGCCTGGGGAATCCCAGGGATGGCAGAGCCTGGTGGGCTGCTGTCTATCGGGTCGCACAGAGTCGGACACGACTGAAGCGACTTAGTAGCAGCAGCAGCAGCAGCAGCAGCAGCAGAGGCTGACTCTAGAGGCTGCATCACATAGCTCCCTTGTTCTCTGGCTTCTAGTTGGGTTTGGCTAACTGGAGACACTAGCAAAACACTGAAGGGTGAGAAGAAAAGGGAGAGTATCACTCTTCCCTCTATTTGTTGATGTGCTCGGATTTTGCAGTCACTGCATTGTCTGCCTATGTTATTAGCAACACTCAGATTACCTTTTGTTCACAGTTATTGCTTTCCATACCTACTTACAACACTTGGTCCTCTCGAGCCTAAGGTTGGTAGCAGCTTTCCACTATTTTTAGTCTGTTAGTGCTTCAACTTCACGTGTTCCCTCAGCTTTACTACCTGATTACAAGTTAGTCCCTTCATTTGACCTTCTTTGAATTACCCCTTTGAGTTTTCTCTTTCCTGTTAGGACCTTGACTTATACTAATGATCAAAAAAAAGGATTTCTAAGAAGCCAAGGTTCAAGCTGAGGTCTAGAAAATGAGTTGAAACGTCGAGATAGATCAACATGTGCAAAGCGCTCCATGATGGAGAGTTCCATATTGTGTTAATGGAACTGAAGGGAGATGTGTGTGGCTGGATCTTAGAGAACAAGGGAGACTGTTGCAGCACAATAGGCTAGAGAGGATTCACAGTGTGGTGGTTGTGGAGAAATCATCAAGATGAGGACTTCTGTTGATAAAAAATGTGATTATTTTGCCGCAAAGTATTATAAATATTACTGTTTTTGTGTATGTATATTGTATGTCTATGTTTATAAATATTTTCCTTTTTCTAAGATAGTAGATAAAAAGAACATTTATAAAGTTTATATCCTTTATGGAGAAAAACAATGCAGTAAGAACCTCTTCTTACCCTCTTTCCTCCCTCTAAGAGATTATCACTAGCTTGGATTTTGTGTTTTCTCAGTCCCTTAATTTCCTGTGGTTTATTGCATGTATGCTTCTCCAAACAATATATTGTTAAACTAGCATGTATTTAAACATAGTGGCACAAAGTGAAGAGGAACTAAAAAGCCCTTTGATGAAAGTGAAAGAGGAGAGTGAAAAAGTCAGCTTAAAGCTCAACATTCAGAAAACGAAGATCATGGCATCTGGTCCCATCACTTCATGGCAAATAGATGGGGAAACAGTGGAAACAGTGTCAGACTTTATTTTTGGGGGTTCCAAAATCACTGAAGATGGTGACTGCTGCCATGAAATTAAAAGATGCTTACTCCTTGGAAGGAAAGTTATGACGAACCTAGATAGCATATCGAAAAGCAGAGACATTACTTTGCCAACAAAGGTCCATCTAGTCAAGGCTATGGTTTTTCCAGTGGTCATGTATGGATGTGAGAGTTGGACTGTGAAGAAGGCTGAGCACTGAAGAATTGATGCTTTTAAACCGCGATGTTGAAGAAGACTCTTGAGAATCCCTTGGACTGCAAGGAGATCCAACCAGTCCATTCTGAAGGAGATCAGTCCTGGGTGTTCATTGGAAGGACTGATGCTGAAGCTGAAACTCCAGTACTTTGGCCACCTCATGCAAAGAGTTGACTCATTGGAAAAGACTCTGATGCTGGGAGGGATTGGGGGCAGGAGAAGAAGGGGATGACAGAGGTGAGATGGCTGGGTGGCATCACTGACTTGCACAGGAGTTTGGGTGAACTCCGGGAGTTGGTGATGGACAGGGAGGCCTGGCGTGCTGCGATTCATGGGGTCGCACAGAGTCTGACACGACTGAGCGACTGAACGGAACTGAACTGATGGGCTTCCCTAGTGACTCAGCGGGAAAGAATCTGCTTGCGATGCAGGAGACAGAGGAGATACGGGTTCAGTTCCTGGGTCTGGAAGATACTGATGAGGAGGAAATGGCAACCCACTCCAGTATTCCTGCCTGAAAAATTCCATGGACAGAGGAGCCTGGTGGGCTACAGTACAAAAGGATGCAAAGAGCCGGACACGGCCGAGTGACTGAGCACACACACAAACACTGCGTAAATGGAAACCTAGTATATTATTCTTTTACAACTGGTTTAGTATTTTCAAGATTATTTACTGAGATTTACCCATAAAGATGTGCATAGCTGTATTTCATTCATGTCACTGCTTAACAGTTCTCTGCTTAAACCACTGTTTACCCGTTTAAACATTGACGATTGTCTGGGTTGATCCCCATTTGGGGGAGGAAAGAGGTTGAAGTATTTACTCTCCCTCTTGTTCATGTGCTGAGATTTCTGCAGGACTGCATTCTCCACTTAATGTTACAAAGCAGCACTCAGATGACCTTTCATCCACAGCCATTGCTTTCAGTGATTCTTACAAAGTTTTCCTACATTGTCCTCTCAAGTCTAGGGTTGGTAACAGCTTTTCATAATTTTTACTTTCTGAGTGTTTCAACGTCACTTGTTCCCTTAACCCTACCCAGCAAACACTGCTGTTAAGAATATTCTTGCCCAGGTCTCCTTGCACTCATATGTACACTTTTCTGGGTTCTATTCCTATAAGTAAAATAGCTGGGTTATGGGGGTATCCATGTCTTCAACTCTACTAGGTAAACTTGAATTATTTACCAATGTATTAGTTTATACTCCCTCTTGCAGTGTATAAATAGTCTGGCTGCTTCCCAATATCACCAACACAAATTGGCAGCTTAAAAAAAAAGACTGCTGGCCTGATACAGATGAAATTGTATATATAAAATTGTGTACCTCATTATCATGGCATTATGTTTTCCTATGTATCTTGGCCATTAGCTTTGAATTTTTTTAGTTTGCTAGTTATTTGTGTTATTGATTATGTTTTAGCGAACTTCAAAATCTCATTTCCTTCAGTGTGAAAGGCAACTATTTACAATGACCTAGAAGGTTCACTAATATTACAGTTTCCCTGATGATTCAGTGGTTACAGAGTCTGTCTGCAGTGCAGACAGGGTTTGATCCTTGAGTCGGGAAGATCCCCTGGAGAAGGGAATAGCTACCCACTCAAGTATTCTTGCCCAAAGAAGTCCATGAACAGAGATGTCTAGCAGGCTACAGTCCAAAGGGTTTCAAAGAGTCGGACACAACCGAACAAATAAACACACTCACAACTGGCCTCTTGGTTGTTCCTTAAACACTTTGGGCAAATTTGTATCTTGAGGCTTTTAAAAGTATTGTCTATTAAGGAAAATACCTATCATTCCTTCAGTATAAACAATGGAATATCTTACACTAAAGGTAGCCAGGGAACCATTAAACAAGGGAGCAAACCCAAACCTAAGTTATAGAGCTTGCATGGCATTGTTCAGGGAGGCTTGCCTCACAAATCCATGTGTTCTAGATTTGTTTTCTACAAGCAACTTCAAACAAAGATGATCTTGCTTAATGCATTGCATAGCTAAAGACTCCTAGAAAATATCATTAATCCATTTGCCAGAAGGTCTAGTTAGTAGCATATTCACAATCAAGTTAACCCTGCCATTTTATTTCCTGGGAATGTGCCATTGGTGATGGGAGGAGAGTGAGGCACAAGCCAGCTGCTTCATCTGCTTCCTTCTCATCACCCTCCTAAACTTGGGGATTATCACTCAGGTCAATGGCTTGACTTAGCCAGAAAAAAATTAAAAAAGTCCTCATTGTTTTACTTTCAGCTTCCCTGTTGGGATTTTTCTTTTTTTCCTCATGAAAAGGGGGACTCACAGTGGAGGGCTTTTCTTTCTCCTATGATTTGTTCTCCTTGACTCCTGCTCTTTTAGTTCATGCATCCTGGTGGTGGTTCTCAGTTGTTGTTCAGTTGTGTCCGACTGGTTTTGACTCCATGGACTGCAGTATGCCAGGCTCCCCTGTCTTTCACTGTCTCCTGGAGTTTGCTCACATTCATGTCTGTTGAATCAGTGATGCCATCCAATCATCTTATCCTCTGTCATCCCCTTCTCCTCCTGCCTTCAATGTTTCCCAGCATCTGAGTCTTTTCCAATGAGTTGTCTCTTTGTATGAGGTAGTCTAAGTACTGGAGCTTTAGCTTCAGCATCAATCCTTCCAATGAATATTCAGGACTCCAATGAATATTTCCTTTAGCATTGGCTGGTTTGATCTTGCAGTCCAAGGGACTCTTGCATCTTCAACACCACAGTTCAAAAGCATCAATTCTTTGGCGCTCAGCCTTCTTTATCAGACAGGACTGAGTGACTTTCACTTTCACTTTTCAGTGACTTTCACTTTCATTCTTTCAGCCTTTATGGTCCAACTCTCACATCTGTACATAACTACTGCAAAATCCATAGCATTGACTATACAGAGCTTTGCTGGCAAAGTACACCTTCTAATTGCTTTATTCAGCACTCTTCTATACTGTGTGAAGAACGGGAGCGAATGACACATTCTTCTGGTTTATTTTCATTGTTGGCATTTGGCCACTTCTAAAAGCTATTTATTAAAACCTGCAGTATGCACTTGAGATTATTCTCTAGTTTCAGTCTATAAAAAGTAATTGTTTCTCTCTTTACTGCTTCCCTATTTTCTCCAAGATTTTTCCTGCTATTATGGTCAGTTTGGAGAAAGGTCTAATATTTAGGAAGGTGGAGAGACGAGAAAATCTGGATTTACACTGCTCTTGTTTTTTTTTTTTTTTCCCTAGAAATCTCCATCAGTTTTAAATATGTCTGAATGGTGGTTTTAATTTAGTAGTGCTTCAGAAACATCTTAAGCATCTGGAAGTAAATTGCCATGTAGATATAAATTCAAGAGGACAGTTGTCTCCTCCAGGTGCCATTCTGAGTTATTTATTTTCTATTTCCCATAATGTGTAAATATTATTGTCAGTGGCTGTAATACATGCCTTTCTGTGTATATGCCTTTATAGAATATATAATGAATCTATGTTTTTTATCTTTATTGTGTAAAATAATTAGCTGCTTTAAAAACATTCTGAATCATAATATTTCTTTCCTAAGAAATGGTTGAAGAAAACTATAAAAATATAATACATCACCAATATTTGGCATTTTTGCAGCATTTAAACCTAGATCTGTTGATTGTATAGACAAATATCAAGGCACCTTTGCCTCAAAAATGGTGAGCTCTGTATCTTGAGAGATATGGTAACTTGTATCCTAGATTATATTAATTATACATATTATGTTTTTTTTTTAGATTCATTGGAAGAATGTGAAGTACAAACTAATCTGAAAATTTGGACAGAACCACTTACTATTGAATTTAAAGAAGATAGTCTATCCTACTTGGAAAAATTATGGCTTAAAAAACATAGAAGGTATTTTCTGATTTTTTTTGCATTATCAATTAGAAATGTAAAAGCTATTTCTGTTTCTTTCTTGTGTGACATGCTTTTTTTCATAGCAGTGTTATTTATGTACTTCACATCTGTGTGAATAATTTTAAAGCAATATTAAGTCCCTGTGAAGCTTCTACCATACTGATAAGAATTTTAATTCAATTTATGTATGTAATGCATGATTGATTTAGGGTCTGTCTAAATGAAAATATGTATGTGGGGAAAAAAAAGGCACAACTATGGTATATAATTTTTTAAAATTAGCAAAAATAATGCAATAAATGAAAGCTTACTTTGAAAGGTGATTTTTGAGGCTATACTCTTCAAAAACTTTGAAACTACTTTTAAGTTAACCAGACTTTTAATTTTATAGTTTTATTAATAGTATTCAAATGTATTTTATTCAAAAACTGTATCATTAACTTCACCATTTCATAAATTGTTCAAAAGTTAAACTATTAAATATCAAACCAAAATTATTGGGTACATGTTGGAGTTGTTCATAATTTTACCATGATATAAGAACCATAGGGGGAGGTACCTTTAAAGGCCAGGAGCTTGGTTTGCCCTGTAACAGTGAGACTCACACTTGCCTGTGAGTCAGCTAGAGACTATGGCAAAATACAGATTCTTCTTCAGTAGGTATGGGCCAAGCCTGAGATCTTGCATTTCTGAATTTCTACAGCTCCAATGTGATATTGTTATGGATAATGCTAGTCTCTGAACCACATTTTGGCATGTAAAGTGTTAGAAAACATGTCTAGAATATATCAGAAGAGTGGTTTTCAAACTCTTGTTTCACTTCCAGTAATGCAAAACCATCTCCTGAGATGGCTCACTCTATCTTTGGAACATTCTGCCTGCTATAATATCTCCTAGTGAACTGTCATTTTTTTCTGATTAGTTGCTAAGCTTGGTCCCGATTCTACCAGTTAAACCAGTTCAGTTCAGTTCAATTCAGTTGCTCAGTTGTGTCCGACTCTTTGCGACCCCATGAATTGGAGCACGCCAGGCCTTCCTGTTCATCACCAACTCCCGGAGTTCACTCAAACTCACGTCCATCGAGTCGGTGATGCCATCCAGCCATCTCATCCTCTGTCGTCCCCTTCTTCTCCTGCCCCCAATCCCTCCCAGCATCAGAGTCTTTTCCAATGAGTCAACTCTTCGCATGAGGTGGCCAAAGTACTGGAGTTTCAGCTTTAACATCAGTCCTCCCAAAGAACACCCAGGACTGATCTCCTTTAGGATGGACTGGTTGGATCTCCTTTCAGTCCAAGGGACTCTCAAGAGTCTTCTCCAACACCACAGCTCAAAAGCATCAGTTCTTTGGCACTCAGCTTTGTTCACAGTCCAATTCTCACATCCACACATGACCACTGGAAAAACCATAGCCTTGATTAGACGGACCTTTGTTGGCAAAGTAATGTCTCTGCTTTTGAATATGCTGTATAGGTTGGTCATAACTTTCCTTCCAGGGAGTAAGTGTCTTTTAATTTCATGGCTGCAGTCACCATCTTCAGTGATTTTGGAGCCCCCAAAAATAAAGTCTGACACTGTTTCCACTGTTTCCCCATCTATTTGCCATGAAGTAATGGGACCAGATGCCATGATCTTTGTTTTCTGAATGTTGAGCTTTAAGGCAACTTTTTCACTCTCCTCTTTCACTTTCATCAAAGGGCTTTTGAGTTCCTCTTCACTTTCTGCCATAACGGTTGTGTCATCTGCATACCTGAGGTTATTGAGATTTCCCCTGGCAATCTTGATTCCAGCTTGTGCTTCTTCCAGCCCAGCATTTCTCTTGATGTACTCTGCATATAAATTAAATAAGCAGGGTGACAATATACAGTACAGACCAAACTGACTTTCTCCTCTTCATGATAGCCTTTCCTATTTTAAAATCATATTTAAAATTCAAATCATATTTCAAATCATATTTAAATTCATATTTTAAAAATCAGTCTTCATGACTTTCTTGAAGCTTTTATTTGACAAATTATCATATACCTTCAACTGTTTTTCATGGATGTATTCCTTTTTTTTCAATTTTCTTATTTTGAAATAAGGCATGCAATTAAGAGTTACAAAGCAGTATGAAGAATTTCTACATATCATTTATTCAGCATTCCCTAATGGCAACATCTTATATAATCACAGCATATATCAACACCAAAAAATTAACACTGGTACAATATGAATCACTAAACTACACACTTTATTTGAATTTCAACTGTTTTTCACTAACATCTTTATTCTGTTTCAGGAGTCAATTTAGGGTCTCACAGTGCAGTTTTGTCCTGTCTCCTTCTCCATTGCAACTCCTTGCTCTTTCCTTGTCTTGCGTGACATGGACATGAGTACTTGCCAGGTGTTTCATAGAATATACTCAGTGTGGGTCTAGCTCTTGTTTTTTTTGTAATAAGACTGAGGTTATATATTTTGAGGAAGAATGCCACAGAGAGGAGGTGCCTTTCTTAGTGCATGATATCACATGATTGTACTGTCAGTAGATCTCATCACCAGGTTGTTAACCTTGAACACATAGTTGATGTGGTGCTCACCAAGATTCTCTGCTATAAAATCACTCTTGCCTTAATAATGAATGTCATGGTCTGTTTGTGCTATTAGAATACCATAGACTGGGTGGCTTATGAAGATGTTTGTTTTTCACAGTTCTTAAGGCTGGGAAGTCCAAGATCAAGTGCCAGCAGACTTGGTGACTGGGTTATCTTCTCATTGTGTCCTCAAAGAGCAGAAGGGGCGAGAGGTCTCTTTTGGTTTCTTTTATAAGGGCAGTAGTCCCATTCATGAGGTGTCTACTGTCATGAACAAATCACCTCCCAAATGCTCGCCACCTAATACCATCACCTTGGAGGTTAGAGTTTCAATATACAAATTTTGTGGGGACACAGATATTCAGAACAGAGCTTTCTGCTCCTGGTCTTCCACAGTTATCCCACCTTTGTATCGCACAGAACATATTTGATTCCACAGATTCACAGTTAGAGAGAAATCTGTCTCAGAATGAATCATGCATTGAATCTCACCCACATCTGATTTAGATGATATTTAGATAAGATTTTAGAATTAAGACTAGAATTTTGAGGTGACAGTGGTACGACTTAAGACGTTGGGGTCTATTGGGACAGAATGAACATATTCTTTACATGCTGTTAAGTCGCTCCAGTCGTGGCTGACTCTGTGCGACCCCACTGATGAAAACCCGCCAGGCTCCCCTGTCCCTGGGATTCTCCAGGCAAGAACAGTGGAGCGACTGAAGCGACTTAACAGTATGTAAAGAATATGTTCATTCTGTCCCAATAGACCCCAACGTCTTAAGTCGTACCACTGTCACCTCAAAATTCTAGTCTTAATTCTAAAATCTTATCTAAATATCATCTAAATCAGATGTGGGTGAGATTCAATGCATGATTCATTCTGAGACAGATTTCTCTCTAACTGTGAATCTGTGGAATCAAATATGTTTTGTGCTTCCAAGATACAAAGGTGGGACAAGCATAGAATAGATATTCCTATTCCAAAAGGGAGAAATTGGAAAAAAAAAGGAACAAGTCCTGAGCAAGTCTGAAGCCTAACAGGACAACGCTGTTAGACCTTAACTCTTGAGAATTTTCCTTTGTTAACGCTCTGCTGTCCAGGCCCACTGGGGTGGAAAGTCCTCTTCTGGACACACTGAGGCAGTAGTGCTGCCCTGAGCCCTGCCTGGCAAGGGCTGGGCCCCCAAGGCTCTGGGTAGCTCTTCCTGTTTCGCCATCCCCATGACTTTGGTGGCCCCATTCCTCTGATGACTCTGAGATGGGTCACATGGTTGGGATTCTCCTGACCTGAAATTGTGACTGTTCTAGTCTAGGATCATAAGGGCAGTCTTACCCTCAGGGTTTTACTGGACATTACTGTATTGGTGATTCTCTGTTATGGGAAGGATTTTTTATTATTTAGTTACTAAGTTGTGTCTAATTCTGTTGTGACCCCATGGACTGTAGCCCACCAGGCTCCTCTGTTCATGGGATTTCCCAGGCAAGAACACTGGAGTGAGTTGCCATTCCTTCTCCAGGGGATTTTCCTGACCCAAGGATTGGATTGAGCCCACATCTCCTGCATTGGTAGTTGGATTATCTACTGCTGAGCCACCTGGGAAACCCAATGGGAGGGATAGCCTTGATAATTTCTGAAATAACTTCAGGACCACTCTTCCATTTTCTTGGGTAGTAGCTCAAGTCTTCTGTTTAGATGAATGAGTGATCTCCCTGTTAGATGATCCTTTGGACATATACTGGTACTTCTTGTTATACCTTTTCAAATTAATATTTTTATTTTCTCCAAATAAATACCCAGAAGTGGAATAAGTAAATCATATGGTAGTTCTATTCTGTTTTCCATAGCAGGTGCACCATTTTTCATTCCCACCAACAGGGTATAAGGTTCTTATTTCTCCATACCTTCTCCAGCATTTGTTGTTTTTTATTCTTAATGACAATAGCCATTCTAGCAGGTTTCAGGTGATATCTCATTGTGGTTTCAATTTGTGTTTCCCTGATCATCAGTGATGCTGAGCAACTTTTCATATACCTGTTGGCCATCAGTGTGTCTTGTTTGGAAAAAATGTCTATTCAGATTCTCTGCCTATTTTTATTTGGGTTGTTTGTTTTTTTTGTTGTTGTTAAGTTGTATGAGTCATTTGTGTACTTTCAATGTCAATTCCTTATTAAATATATGACTTACACATATCTTTTTTCATTTCATCTTTTCATTTTCATTTTGTCAATGTTTCCTTTGCTGTGCAGAAACTTTTTAGTTTGATGAAGTTCCAGTTGGTGTAGTTTTCCTTTTTCTTTAGTGGATCTTTTAAATGCTAGGAAAGTTTCACGAAAGGGATCACACAATTTGTATTTGCAGTATTTTAAAGATGGATATTATCAATTAGTTGGTATTTCTACTCCAATCCCCCTATTGTAATTATATCTGCTTCTCAGTTCTAGCTGATCATCAGAAGTATGGGGGCAAGTGAAAATGCTGATTTCTCTACCCAACCTCAGACAAATCAGTGTTTTTAAGGATCATCTGAGGCAAGCCTAAAAATTAATGTTTTTAAGGATTGTCTGAGGCTTTGCATTTAAAAAAAGATTTTCTCTGGTGATTCTGAGGCTAACAGGCCTGTACTGATTCACAAAATAAATTTAGACCACTCATTTCAAGAATGATTTGGTCAGTTTAGTTCCCCAAGTGAACTGGTCAATGCTGGGTATATATTTGTTTACATTTAAAAAAAAAAGGAAAATCTGGTGAGGTAATCCTATTCTAAAGCATATGTCATCTTTTATTTATGTGGCATGATCTTTTAACAAAGCAATGGTGCTGATGCAGACTTGGTTTGTTCACTAGCTAGTTGTTTGTTCATGGGCAAATCACTTTAATTCTCTTGGTCCATATTTTCTCACCTGCAAAACATGAAATTTGAAATAGATCTAAGGGGCCCCTTCAGCTCCAACACTCTATTATCTGGACTCTACAAGGCTTTGGTTCAGAGTTTTGCCCCTAAAATTAGATGTTTTCACTTCATGAAGGAGTATATAGATATTAGAACATGTATGTGTATCAATAATTGAATTTTTATAAAGTATTTTCACGTCAAACTGGAAAGAGGTTCCACTGGCCAGATGCCAGTTTGTCTTTGATCTTTACTCTCTAATATTTTCCATCACTTAATTAAATTGTGGATGTAACATGACATGCTCTTCCAAGCTGGATAATATATAAATATTTTGGAGTGTACTGACATATACATTGCATATACTGGGAAAATTCACAGTCACAATTTGCCAGGAGATCATTAAATTTTTGGTGTCTTTGCAAATTGTGAGAGAGGCAATATAGCAAAATGATTAAGAACATGGGCTTGGGGAGGCAGACTTCTTGGATTCAAATTCTCTTTGCTGTATTTACTCACTGAATGACTTTGAACAAATTGGTTAACTTCTTTGTGCTTCAGTTTTCTCACCAAATTAAGATAATACTAATGTCTATTTAGTATTCCTATTAGGATTCAGTACCCCAAATGGTTTAGAACATAGCTTGGAACATTTTTTTTTAAAGATATTGATGTTACCTGTATATATGATTAAGAAAGCCCTGACTTTTACATGTGGAACTCCACAAGCATATATAATCTAGAAGGGATGTGCAGCTACTTACTTTCTTAGTTAAAACATGACTCCCTTCCCCATTGCTTTGGAATATCCTTTGGGATCAAATGCGCAAGATCTCTGAAGATTCCCATGCTTCATTGCCTTGTATGTGAGACAGGCCACATCAGACCTCATTGTTAATTAGGTGAAAGATGCTTCAGCCACAGCACCTCATGTTAATATAGTAGAAACCTGTTTTATCACCCTGTTGGCTTGGTGGAAGTTTAGAAAAATATCTTCAGTTCCCTTAGAACTTTTCAACATATTTCCAAGGCTGAGAGATGCAACATAGTTTTGTAAATTAGCTTTTTAAACAGCGTGATGTTTCATGGACTCCATGTGTTTTTTGCAAGAACGCTGAATTCTATCATAACTTTGATTTTCATCCTAAACAGAAAAACAGTAGGATATGCAATTAAAAATCTTGTGTGTTGTTAATTTGATTTACAAAATTGTTTTAGTAGATTAAGATTATGTTTTGCAGTTGTACATTTCTTCTGTAAATTAGAGGTATAGCTATGATTTTCCTTATTAATTTTGTAGACTCATTTGTGAAATGAATTAAAATCTCATCCAAAGAAATTTTAGATAATGTACTTTAGTCTTTTAATTGCTTCTTGTTTTGTAGAACTCCACTGGAGCAACTTCAAAACATGCTACCGGACACCTTCATACCTCAGTGTGAAACCACTAGTGAGGCACAATGTTCTCAGAACGAAAATGATGAAGATAGTGATGGTTAGTTCAGTCCTGATTAGATATTTTTGAATTTACTATTTCAACTGATATATACTGAGCATTAATCAGCATCTGCTTTCGGTTTCCTTTACTGTATCATTCTCACTACGCTGTACACTATTTCTAGATCAGAATGACGCACACTCTCCTTCCTATTCTCTAGATGTAGCTTGTTTTATTTTAAATAGCTTCATTAAAAAATTGAATGTTAAATAATTTACTTGAGCTGGGAAAATTGAGAGTATTTATACCTTTGAGAGGCTGCACAGAAGAACATTCTTCCATTGTTGCCTATGTTATCTGAAGATGAATTATCAGGTAAGGTATACTCTGGATGATATTATTTTTAATCTTATTTTCTAGTGGAGGATATCAAGATACAACCCCCAGCTCTTTTTCTGCCAACAGAAGAATTAAACATAGAGAGACCTGAACCATCTCTAAAAATAGTTGAACTGGATGATGTAAGTGCATAATGACCACTCATATTACTTAACAGAGAGGAAATTCATAACACGTAAATAATATGTACTTAACAACTACATGCTGTTTTCAGCAAGAGAATTCTATCATAATTAAGCATAGTTTAATAGTATAAATTTACAAGTGTTTTAATTTAAATATGCTGGTAGGAATACAACAGACTGCTATTTTAATGTAGACAGTAAATTTGTGAGCTACATTGATACTGTGTCATAGTATGGGAGATGAGAAGATATTTCAATCTTTTAACTTGTAGAGATGGTGTTTAGTGTTTATTTTATTGAGTGGCCAAAAGGTTCGTTCCCAGATGAACTTTTTGACCAACCCAGTATTTAGTTTTCTATGTTATCATGCTTTTAAACAAAGATTATTCTCATTATATGATATTTATTTAATAAAATTTTTATGCATTTAGTTTGTTGAATGTCATTTAATACTTCTTATTTAAAGGAAAAATAGTTTTAAGATTTAATGGATTTAGTATAATAATAACTTGAATATAAGCCTCTGGAAAACACCAAGTGTAATCAGCTGGAGCTAGAGTAAGTCAGAGCTACAGCTCCAGGATGAATGCATTTCTGACTTTCTCATCCTCTAGTAACTGAATATACCCACTGTCCTCAGTATTGCTCTTTCTATGGTTGTCATAGTGAAGGAATACAATAGAGGAAGTACTTTTTGACATCCTACATTCTTTTTTAGGTTAATAGCTTCTGCAGTGTGTGTGTGTATGTGTGTGTGTGTATTTCTGCTTTGGATAAATTGAAGATTCTGAAAAAATTAGCACATACATGCATGTATATTTGTGGCTGCTCTTCATTAAATTGTTGCAGCTCTTCATTAAATTGTTGCAGCATAGAGTAAGCTTATGACATGCTGATCAGAAAACTAAAAACATCTACTTGGCACTGAGGGCTTCCCTGGTGGCTCAGTGGTAAAGAATCTGCCTGCAGTGCAGGAGACCTGTGTTTGATCCCTGGTTGGAAAGATCCCCTGGAGAAGGAGATGGCAACTCACTCCAGTATTCTTGCCTGGGAAATCCCATGGACAGAGGAGCCTTAACTCCATGAGGTTGCAAAGAGTCGGACACAACTGAGTGACTAACACTTGCACTTCACTTGGCACTTTGTAGTTACAAAATAAAATCTAAGTTGTTATGTTTGGCTCTGGGTGTGATAGTGGTGATAAGATGAACTATACAGCAAAAGCCCTCAACAATTATCTGTTGAATTTGTTTAGTTCTCTTGGAATTCATGTTCTATGGCATATAGTCAGTGAGTTTATGACATTTTTTGTGAGAAGAAAAATTCTCTAAATGCTGTGAATAAGTTAGCTGGTTAATGTGTCATAAATTAGCTGAACATACTAATATTATACAACATTCGTTTAAGAAGACGTATGAAGTAGAATTTGAAGAATCAGGAAATGCTGTGCCTTATAAAGTTGAGTTAGCAGATGCAGACAGTCAACAAAGGTAAGATCTTTCTAATTCACTTTTGATGCTTGTTAAACAGTCACAAAAAATTTCCTATCTTTTGAGAAGTCCACAACATAAAAAGCGTATGAATTTAATGTTAAAACATACTTTACTTAAGCCATCTTTAAATTTGGGTACAGTATTACTGGGCTTTCCTGGTGGCTCAGTGATAAAGAATCTGCCTGCAGTGCAGGAGATGCAGGAGACACAGGTTCAAGCCCTGGGCCGGGAAGATCTCCTGTAGAAGGAAATGGCAACCCACTTCACTATTGTTGCTTGGGAAATTCCATGGACAGAAGAGCCTGGAGGGCTGTAGTTCATGGGGTTGCAGAGAGTCAGACGTGACTGAGCATAGCACACAATATTATTAATATTTATCAGCATTCAATAATTAGAAAATTATCTATATTATATGTTTATGCTTTACCTAACATCTGGATTATTTAATAGATGCCTCATTTAGGAATTGTCATTATTTGAAGTGACTGACCAAGTCTTATATATTTCATATAAACTTTCTTATTTTCTGCAAAGATACTCTTTGGATTTTGCTTACTTCAGTTTGTTATGAATCCTAAATAAAAATGTATACTAATGATTAGATTGAGAGACCAAAAAAAAAAAAAAAAGCCTCCAAACTATAGATTACTTCTTAGGTAGATTTTACTGTGTGATAAATAGATGAATTATAATGATTCAGGTTGTAACTTTTAAAAAAATTTTGTCATTTCTGAATGAAAAATAACATCTTGCTGTATCTACTAGTAATATATAAATTATTCCAAGTCCTCTCTGATGTTGAAACCTTGGCTAGGATTTCAGGTGTTTTGACTGCAAAATATTAAGTTGGGTAAACAGCAGAATGAAGCTTCTATTAGGTAGCCTCTACACCGATTCTTTGTTTATATGTTCAGATCACCTTAGGCCCCTGTCAGTATTTTGGAACAGCAGTGGGCCTAAGTGATGCCCTTGGACCTGAAATTATTCTGGCCTGGAGAATTTCATGGACAGAGGAGCCTGGGAGGCTACAGTCCATGGGGTCACAAAGAGTTGAACAGGACTGAGCAACTTTCACTTTCACTTTGGACACATAGACCCAGATATCTAGCAGCAAATGTGCTTTTGGCAGGAGACAACCAGATTCTGGTCAGTAGGTAAGAGGTTTATACTTATACGCACTACTACAAACCTAAGGAAGTATAGCATTTCTACTCTCTAATTTGATTCTTTTATATATTTTATCACAAGCCTTTCCCTTGACCTCCATATTAGACAGGCAGAGAGAGTTATTGATTATGGTTTGGCAATAGTTTTGCATATTGGGTTTGGAGGTGCCCATGGAGCTTCTTTTCTAGAAAAGTCATAAAGGATCATATGTGACACAAAAGAACCTTTCTGGTCAAGAATAATCCATGAGTTTTTATGGTGGTACTATGTAGAGCTTGCAGCTTCCCTGGTGGGCTCAGCAGTAATGAATCAGGCTGCAATGCAGGAGATCACCTGCAAAATAGGAAATGCAGGTTCCCTCTCTGGGTAGGGTAGATCCCCTCATGAAGGAAATGGCAACCCACTCCAGTATTCTCACCTGGAAAATCCAGTGGACAGAGGAGCCTGGCAGTTACATTCCACGGGGTCACAAAGAGTCAGACACGAATTAGTGACTAACTCACCCACTACCATGTAGAGCTTACATAATATCAAGTATTATTAAATTCAACTCATAGAGAGTGTTATTCAGTTTTAACTATGCTTGTATATGGTAATCATCATTAAAATTGAGATATAAATACCACATAAGGCTTTTGAACCTGAATAGTCATGATGAACAAACAAAAAGTTTATTTAAGCAATAAAATCTTGTTTTCATCAGCTTGATGAGATTGAGAGATATCTATTCATTTTTAGAAGAAAGACATAAGAAATTAAACTTACTTTAGACTATTTTTTAAAAAAGAAACTTTCAATGAAAAATTTGCAGTTAAATCAGGTTTGTTCCAGTTGCCTATTTCTTTTAAATTCATAATACTATTAAGGTACTTGCAATTTTATAATATGTCTACAGTATGTTGATACAAGTATTAAATTAATGTGAAAAAGCCTATTTCCTTAAGGTTTTACTGTATTTAGTTTAATAAGCTGAGTTTTAAAATTTATTTTTATTTATTTATAATTTAATTTATTAATTTATAATAATAAGTAAATTACTATAATTATTTCAATAATCTGAGTGTTTTAACATTTTTATGTATAATTTCTTTTGTTTGTCCCTAAACATGAAAGTCACACGTTTCGTGATTATCAGAATGCTTTTCTGTATGCAAATGATATCCATCAACATCATGCATTTACCAAGAGAAAATCTGACCTCTTCCACCTTCATCTGAGTAACAACTCTTTTCTTTGTAAAGATAACTCAGAAGGTAACTTTTTTCATTTTTGCTTATATTATTAACAGTGAATATTAGTAATTTAATAAAATCAATAGGTATTGCAGGTTATATAAACCTAGACTATTTTGCTGTTCATTTTAAACCCAGCAAATTTGATACTTAGAACATTGGTTGAAAATATGTAATTTTCTATCAAATATTCTTTTTAGTTAATGGATAATGGTATTTGTTTTCAGAGGAAATAACAGCCAATATAAAACTACTCTGAAAGTTATACCCGAGCTATCATTTAAAAGTTTACATGGTTGGGCTCTTAGGGACAGAAGTCTGATTGGCATGCTTTACTTTGTTCTCCCTTGCACTATTTCTTTTCCTAAAATATTTGAGTTGTAAAGTTTTACAGAAGTGATAAAACCAAACCAATACAAATCATCTCTTTATATAGCTACATTGTTATTACTAGTTGTACCCTGGGGATCTATGGATTAGACTACTGTGTACTAATGTCTGGTTTTAATTTCCAGATGCTGAGATCATTTTAAAGACAATCATAGCAAAGTATCCTGGCCTGGGGGTCAGATTTTGTTTTCATTTCTGCCTTAAATCACTGTGTGACCTTGAACATATCACTTCCTTTCTTGGTCTCATTTACTAAAACTAAAATATGGGAATTAGATGATTTCTAATCTGCTTTTATCTATTTAGGATTTTATTTTATCTACTTAGATTTTTAGAAAAACCAATAAATATTACTTATGTGAAGAGTTTGAGAGAGATCAGAGATCATTACTTAAAATAACTCATAGTAAAAACTGATGATTACCTTTTCACTGGGTAGCAGATGGTAGAGAACAGTGATTTAAGGTAATCCTACTGATTTTAACATATTCGGCTACTAAGCTTCTAAATCATATGACCATGAACTATATCCATATGGGAATTTAGGCCTTTGCAGGGCTCCGAGTCTAGGCCATAAGCTATTTTTAACCTTCCTGGGGCATGGTGTTACAACTGTGTTTGGGAAAATGCTAAATACAAATGCCCATTAAGTGTTACTTTAAAGATTCTTGATTTATTTAAATAGACTTGATTTTTTAAAGCTGTTTCAGGTTCATAGAAAAATTTAGCAGGAAGTAAAGAGTCCCCATATACTCTCAGACCTCCACAAATTCATAGCTTCTTCCACTATCAGCATCCCAAACCAGAGTAGTACATTTGTTATGTATCATTTTTACTGAGAGTCCCCAGGTTACATTAAGTTTCTCTCTTGGTGGTGTACATTCTCAGGGTTTGGACAAATGTATGATGACTTGAATAATTCAAAGTATTTTCACTGCCATAAAAATCCTCTGTGCTCTGCCTTTTCACACCACACTCCTTCCTAACCCTTGGCAACCACAGATCTCTTTGCTCTCCAGTTTTGCCTTTTCCAGATGGTTATAGCTGAAATCATACAAGTCTTTTCAGACTGACTTCTTTTACTTAATAAAATGCATTTAAAGGTGTCACCATGTGTTTTTGTGGCTTGGCGGCTCACTTATTTTTATTGCTGAGTAGGATTCCATTGTCTGGATGTACAACAACTTATTTATATGTTAACTTATTAAAGGACATCTTGGTTGTGTTCAAGTTTTGGTGATTGTGAATAAAGCTGCTACAAAAATCCATATGTGAGTTTTTGTTTACACATAAGTTTTTAACTTATTCAGGTAAATAACAAGGAGCGCAGTTGTTGGATCATATGGTAAGAAATATATTTAATTTTGTAGGAAACCACCAAACTGTCCTTCAAATTGACTTTACCACTTATCATTATCACCAACAATTAATGAGTCTTACTGTTCTTCACATTCTTGCCAGTATTTGGAATGCTCAGAGTTTTGGATTTTTGTGATCCTAATAATTATATTGTTCTTTTCAGTCTGTCTGCCCTCTGATGCAGAAGGATAAGAGGCGAAAGCCTCCTGATGGGAGAGACTGACTGAGGGGGAAACGGTCTTGTTCTAATGGGCAGGGCTATGCTCAGTTCAGTTGCTCAGTCATGTCCGACTCTTTGCGGCCCCATGGACTGAAGCACGCCAGGCCTCCGTGTCTGTCAACAACTCCTGGAGTTTACTCAAACTCATGTCCATTGAGTCGGTGATGCCATCCAACATCTCAGCTTCTGTGGTCCTCTTCTCCTCCTGCCTTCAAATCTTTCCCAGCATCAGGGTCTCTTCAAATGAGTCAGTTGTTCACATCAGGTGGCAAAAGTATTGAAGTTTCAGCATCAGCATCAGTACTTCCAATGAATATTCAGGACTGATCTCCTTTAGAATGGACTGGTTGGATCTCCCTGCAGTCCAAGGGACTCTCAAGAGTCTTCCCCAACACCACAGTTCAAATGCATCAATTCTTCAGCACTCAGCTTTCTTTATACTCCAACTATCATATCAACACATGACTACTGGGAAAACCATGGCTTTGACTAGATAGATCTTTGTTGGCAAAGTAATGTCTCTGCTTTTTAATATGCTGTCTAGGTTGGTCATAACTTTTCTTCCAAGGAGTAGGTGTCTTTTAATGTTTTGGGAGCCCCCCAAAATAAAGTCTGACACTGTTTCCACTGTTTCCTAATCTATTTGCCATGAAGTGATGGGACCAGATGCCATGATCTTAGTTTTCTGAATGTTGAGCTTTAAGCCAACTTTGTCACTCTCCTCTTTCACTTTCATCAGGAGGCTCTTTAGTTCTTCTTCACTGTCTGCCATAAGGGTGGTGTCATCTGCATATCTGAGGTTATTGGTATTTTTCCTGGCAATCTTGATTCCAGCTTGTGCTTCATCTAGCCCAGGGTTTCTCATGATGTACTCTGCATAGAAGTTAAATAAGCAGGGTTACAATATACAGCCTTGATGTACTCCTTTCCCTATTTGGAACCAGTCTGTTGTTCCATGTCCAGTTCTAACTGTTGCTTCCTGACCTGTATACAGACTTCTCAAGAGGCAAGTCAGGTGGTCTGGTATTCCCATCTCTTTCATAATTTTCCACAGTTTGTTGTGATCCACACATTCAAAGGCTTTGGCATAGTCAATAAAGCAGAAATAGATGTTTTTCTGGAACTCTTTTGCTTTTTTGATGATCCAACAGATGTTGGCAATTTGATCTCTTGTTCCTCTGCCTTTTCTAAATCTAGCTTGAACATCTGGAAATTCATGGTTTGTGTATTATTGAAGCCTGCCTGGAGAATTTTGAGCATTACTTTAGTGGTGTGAGAGATGAGTGCAATTGTGCGGTAGTTTGAGCATTCTTTGGCATTACATTTCGTTGGGATTGGAATGAAAACTGACCCTGTGGCCACTGCTGAGTTTTCCAAATTTGCTAGCATATTGAGTGTAACACTTTCACAGCATCATCTTTTAGGATTTGAAATAGCTCAACTGGAATTCCATCATCTCCACTAGCTTTGTTCATAGTGGTGATACCTAAGGCCCACTTGACTTCACATTACAGGGTGTCTGGCTCTAGGTGAGTGAGATGATACCACTCTTACGTCAGAAAGTGAAGAAGAACTAAAGTGCCTCTTGATGAAAGTGAAAGAGGAAAGTGAAAAAGTTGCCTTAAAACTCAACATTCAGAAAACTAAGATCATGGCATCTGGTTCCATCACTTCATGGCAAATAGATGAGGAAACAGTGAAAACAGTAACAGACTTTATTTTGGGGGGCTCTAAAATTGCTGCAGATGGTGATTGCTGCCATGAAATTAAAAGACTTCTTGGAAGAAAAGTCATGACCAAACTAGACAACATATTAAAAAGCAGAGACATTACTTTGCCAATAATGGTCCATCTAGTCAATGCTATATTTTTCCAGTAGTCATGTATGGATGTGAGAGTTGGACTATAAAGAAAGCTGAGCACTGATGAATTGTTGCTTTTGAACTGTGGTGTTAGAGAAGACTCGTGAGAGTCCCTTGGACTCCAAGGAGGTCCAACCAGTTTATCCTAAAGGAAATCAGTTCTGAATATTCATTGGAAGTACTGATGCTGATGCTGAAACTTCAATACTTTTGCCACCTGATGCAAAGAACTGACTCATTTGAAAAGACCCTGTTGCTGGGAAAGATTGAAGGCAGAAGAAGGGGATGACCAAGGCTGAGATGTTGAATGGCATCACCGACCTATTGGACATGAATTTGAGTAAACTCCGGGAGTTGTTGATGGACAGGGAGGCCTGGCATGCCGCAGTCCATGGGGTCACAAAGAGTCGGACACGACTGAGCCACTGAACAGAACTGAATTGAATAACTGTGTAGTGGTATCTCATTTTAATTTGAAATTCTCTAGTGACATATATTGTTGAACATCTTTTCATATGCTTATTTGCCAAATATGTCATCTTTGTTGAGTTATCTTTTAAGGTTTTTGGCCCGTTTTGTAATTGGATTGTCTATTCTGTTACTTTGAAATTTTAGAGTTCTTTTGCATATTTTAGATTGCAGTATTTTATGTATGTGTTTTGCAAAAATTTTCTCCAAATATGTGGATTATCTCCTCACTCTCATAGCAGTCTCTTTCATAGAATAGAAAATTTTCATTTTAATGAAATTGAGCTTATCAATTATTTCTTTCATGCATCCCGTCTTTTGTGTTGTATCTTAAAATGTCATTAGAATAACCAAGATCATCTGAATTTCCCCATATCACCTTGGAGTTTTATAGTTTTGCATTCTACATTTAGTTTTATTATTTCTTTGTGTTAACTTTTATGAAGGGTATGGTCTGTGTCCGGATTTATTTTGGGGCATGTGCATATTCACATGTTCCAACCCCACTTGTTGGAAAGACTATCTTTTCTCCATTATATTGCCTTTACTCTTTTGTTAAAGATCAGTTGATTATATTTATGTGGATCTATTTATGGATTCTCCTTTCTGTTCCACTAATCTGTTTCTATACTTTTGCTCATATCACTTTGTCTTGATTACTGTGTTATTTATTTGCTAAGTCCTGTCTGACTCTTTTGTAACCCCGTGGACTGTAGCCTGCCAGGCTCCTCTGTCCACGAGATTTCCCAGGCAAGAATACTTTAGTAGGCTGCCACTTCCTTTCCAGAGTATCATCCTGATCCAGATATCAAACTAGCATCTCCTGCATTGGCAGGCAGATTCTTTACCACTGAGTCACTGGTGAAGCCCCTTGCTTACTATAACCCTATGATAATTTTCTAAGTTGTATAGTGTCAGACCTTTGACTTTGTTCTTTTCCTATATTTTGTTGCCTGTTCTGGGTCTTTTGCCTCTGCATGTAAACTTTAAAACCAATTTATCAATATATACAAAATAGCTTGTTGAGACTTTGATTGGGATTATATTGAATCTGTAGATGAAATTGGGAAGAAGTGACATCTTGACAAATTGAGTTTTCTTATCTATGAATGTGAACTAGTGTGAAAAAAAACACTTATTTAGTTTTTTTTTTTTAAATTTCTTTCATCCAGTCTATTTTTTTCATCCAGTTTTCCTTATAGAGGTTTTGTTTGTATTTTTTTTTAGATTTATACCTGAGTATTTCAATTTCATGTGCTAATATAAATGGTGCTATGTTATTAATTTTTAATTTCACTTGTTCATGTTAGTGTGTAGGAAAGCAAATGACTTTTGTAAGCTCAACTTGTATCCTCAACCTTTAAATAAACACTTATTAATTCCAGGAATTTTTGTTGTTGTTGTTGTTAGTTCTTTTGGAGTTAGTACCTAGACATTCTTGTAATCTGTGAACAAGATCAGGTTTATTTCTTCCTTTTCAGTCTGAATACCTTTTATTTCCTTTTCTTGTCCTATTGAATTAGCTATGACTTCCAGTACAGTGTTGAAAAGGAGTGGTAAGAATGGACATCTTTGTTTTGTTTCTGATATTTGAGATAAAGTGTTTAGTTTCTTATTATTAAGTATTTTGTTAACTAGTTTTTTTTGTAGGTAGGCTTTATTAAGTTGAGAAAGTTTCCCTTTATTTCTAGTTCGCTGAGGATTTTTTATCATGAATGAGTGTTGGATTTTGTTGAATGCTTTTTCTGCATCTGTTGATATGATCCTGTGATTTTTCTTCTTTAGCCTCTTGATATGACAGGTTAGAATAATTGATTTTTGAATGTTGAACCCAGACAACTATTTTTTATGACTTAACAGGGCTTTTAGTGAATAGAATAAATTAAATCATATCTGTACTTTCTGCATCACATAGTATGCATTATTAAAATGTTGTGCTCTCACTTTTTCAGCAGCAATAAATCCCTATAATGGAATTTTACAATCTAGCAAAAATACTGTAGAGGTTAGTTGTAGACATTTACACTTAGGAAATGACATCTCCTTCCACAAAAACAAACAAACAAATAAACAACCTAGATTCAGATAATTTATTTCAAGCTTATTAGGAAAGTACAGCATTTTCATAACAGTTTTATTACATTGAATAGCTTTCATAAAGGTTTTCTATAAAATTTTTTTTTTGACGTACAACTTATTACATTTCTCACAGTACTTATGCAATTTAGAGGTGATAACTGAAAATGGAAGTTCTAAATAGTATGTGCAATTGCTCAGTTACATAAACATTTGATTGCAGCAATGGGCTGTAAGACAGAATTTATTTCATGGAAGACTATTTTAGTTTATAGCTTCTACTATTTTACAGAGTCTATTTATACAGATAAGATATGCATATTGGAAAGAGAATATGGGCTAATCAGATGAAGCTATATTTAGTTTGGATAAATATGTATATGTGGTAATGAAAGCAATATGGTGTAAATTTTTTTTAAGAATTTTATTCTTAAGAAAATTTAGACCAAAGTTTCATAATCCTAGTTTCACATTATAATCACCTGGAGAGCTTGGTGGGGGAGAGGGGGAAAGAAACAAACAAACAAAATGCTTGATTCCCACAGTCAGTGTTTGATTTAATTGGTTTGGGGTCAGGCCCATACACTGACAGTTTTAAAGAATAACTTCAGACAATTCTATTGTGCATCCAGGTTGAAAACCAGTGATCTACCCCAAGTGATTTATTTAAAGCAGACATAATGAGGTGGGTGATTAATATAATCTAGTTCATTTTGTAGCTTTCCAGAAGCAGGTGTCTTAGCTCAAACATTTTCTGTGCCCCTAACTCCTGCAGTTCTTTCATCTGGCAGACTTCTCATGGCCCTCTCCTCATCACTAGTTATGCTAAGCAAAAGAGGTAAAATGTGGAAAGTAAGGTTTTTTCTTGCATTATTTCTCATAAATTACTGATATAAAACTTGAGTGGGAGAGAGGGTAGAAAAGTAGAAATTGAACCTCAGGCTGAAATAGAAACGTGTCAATTTCAAGACTGCATCGTAAAATAAAACCTTGTCTCCCTCCGTTAGTCTAAATCATTTAAGTCTGAATATATAGGTAAATTAGGATTGTCATTTATGAACATAAGCTGTATAAAAGTTTTTAAAACTGAGGACTCAGTAAAGAAAATTGATTTTAAAAATAGTGTTTAATGATAAATATTTATACCACAGAAGTTTTGGTGAATGAACAGTTTAATCCATTTATTTATTTATAATTATTTACTTAACTTTTGTAAATATGTGTTTTCAACAGCAGAAACTTCACATGCAGGTTTTGATACCTTTGTGCATCCTGATGCATACTCTCCTGCTATTGAAAAATTAGAGGAAAACAATTTTTTTGAGAGAAATTCGAAAGAGGAAAGCATAGATATAGAAAGTAATAAAAAGCATGAAGATTCCCATATACCTCTTGAGAACAAGGATTCTTTGCCAGGTAAAGATTTAGAAAAACCCTGCATTAAGGAGAAATTATCTCAAGAGGACAAGAAATCCTTGGAATTCAGCAACCTGCATGAGAGGCCAAACTTTGAAGATTCTAGAACTACAGAGTCACCACTGGTAAATATCTATTATCTTTATTGTATTAAAATTTTATAATTATCATCATAAAAAATTTATATTGACACAGAATATTCTTAAATGTTACTTCCTATTGAATTTAAAATGTACAGCCTTATAGTCGAAGAGTAACTCTTATGGGAAAGAATGTAAATGATTTACAGAAGAAATTCTAATATGGTAAATGCCATTATAACAAATGACTTTCTATGACAAATAATTTAAGGCCCACCTCATGCACCATAGTAAGAGTGCTGTTACTTTCCTAAATGAAATTCATTATTATGAATAATTTAGTATAATAAATTCCCTCTAGCTTTCTACTCTATAGTCAGTGGTTAAAATGGAAAAAAAAAATTGCAGTTTTGTAGATAAAACCAGTTTTGTGGCTTAATGTAAACATAACATTTAAAAGGTAATTCTTCAGGAATATAGCTAATAAAGAAATAGGGTATAGTTTTGTTTCTTCTTAGAGGAAAAAGATAAAGTAGCTCATTATTGCATTACTGCCAAATTTAAAAACTATATTTGAATCTCTGTTCTATGTACTAAAATCTTAAGGGATTATAATTATTAATAATAAGTTATTTAGAATGTGGACGAATTAAATGTTAAGTTCTTTGGAAACTGGGCAAGTCAAATATTTTAACAAGATTTTAAAGTCATTTGCAATGAATTGCCATGGTACTTAAACTGAAGATAGGATCAAACAGTTACAGAATGAGTATTGAGCTGCTACTTTTGCTCAGGGAATTGAATTTCTATACCTACTTAGTGATAGGCCTTGTTCCTTTTCAAAGTGAGAAATTAGAACTGAGACCTCTGCAGAAACCTTAGATCCCTAAAAGTATGCTCTGTCTCTGAAGGAATACACAAGGAGACACACAGGTGCAGGATGAAAGGAGACTACTTTCTGCAGGGGATCAGGCCTAAGTCAATAAATATATTATCTGAAAAATGGAAATCTTGGGCTTTCATCTAGTTTTGGTTTAGAGTTTGATTATACATTTCTTGGAATCTGCAAGTTCCAAGTAAGAAATATTGGAATCAGCAACACTAATGTTGACCTGTGTCTACTGATGCCCTGATATATCTGACAAAAGTAAACCTCAGCCCCTCGTAGAAAGACTTTCCCACAGTTTAGCCAATAATAAAGAAAAAAAAGAGAGTGAAGTCGCTCAGTCGTGCCCGACTCTTTGCGACCCCATGGATAGTAGCCTGCACCAAGCTCCTCTGTCCATGGGATTTTCAAGGCAAGAGTACTGGAGTGGGTTGCCATTTCCTTCTCCAGGGAATCTTCCAAACCCGGATCTCTCACGTTGTAGACAGTCGCTTTACCGTCTGAGCCACCAGGAAAGTCATAGATGCCCCCAAATCAACCTCCACTTCAGCTGAACTTCTCCCCTTTCCAACAAAGAAAACAATCGATCATGGAATGAATTTCAGCAAATAGAACAAACAAGAACTCTGATTTTCCAGTTTCCAAAGGGCATCGTGCCTAGAGCTAAGTGACACACACACCGTGTGCTGTTTTATCCAGAGGAATTCTGGATACACTCAGACGTAATTATAGTAAATAACTTACATTGTAATAGTGTATGTCAACTTCAACACAATAATACAATTAATTCATTGAAGGCAAAAGGAGAAGGGTGGTGGCAGAGGATAAGATGGTTAGATAACATCCCTGACTCAATGGACATGAATTTGAGCAGATGCCAGGAGATGGTGAAGGACAGGGAAGACTGGCATGCTGTAGTCCATGGGGTCACAAAGAGCCAAACACTACTTAGTGACTGAACAACAACAGCAATTAATGTTACATATAAAGTCTAACATATATATTGTAGTATAGATACCTGAAGCAAGTCTTTTAAATTACTATCGTGTGATAAAGTTATATTATATGTTGTACACATCTATATAAAACATTTCATTATTAAAATTGAAATGTTAAAAAACTACTAATAATTTTGATCCCTTATACTACTATTGTAAAAAGAGAAGTGGTAAATGATTGCATCATAGAGCACAGTGCTTTATGCTTAGTTGTAGAACCTACTTTCCTTTCATCCCAAATGACTACACATGAACTTTTGATTTTCCTCCTGCCCTAGTAGAAACAATTCCTTGAGCAGGAACTATTTAGAAATCTGCTGTGATCCTGTAGAAAATTCACTGGTGAGCAGTAGGGGCAGATTTTAGTAGTGGCATTCCTTCGGAGTTTGAGACAGTACATTTTGCACTTCCGCCTCCAGAAATTGAGTTCTTCATAAAGGTATGGAATTGTAGTTAGTTGTAGAGCAGCAGCAGTGAGGTGGAGGCACGTGCAAGGAAGAGTATGAGCTAGTCAGGACCTCTTGGTTTTAAAAGTGGAACTATCAGTTGTTAACTAGATGAGATTGGGCAAACAAACAAGTTCACTCTCGTTGTTCTCTGTTAACCTAAGCTTTAAGAAAAATTTCCATATCTTCAAATGTCTGATCCAGATATGAGCTCCACCAGAACGGCTTCTGTGGATTGGCGATCAGTGTCTGGGAGAGCCGGTGAAGATGTCATGAGTAGGGACTTGGACTTACCTTTGAAGGAAGTGCTTTATTGTTCTCTAGCTTCAATTTGTAATGGTTTATCATTTATATGACTTATCCATTTGAATGGAGTTATAATAATTTTAATTGTGTGATTAGCACCTTGAAACAGACTGCGTTTGGGCATTAATTAGATACATTAAGGAACTGTTAATACTGATGGCCACTCTAATGGTATTTTAAGCCCATCTAGAGCTCTCACTCGGAGAAGGCAATGGCACCCCACTCCAGTACTCTTGCCTGGAAAATCACATGGACGGAGGAGCCTGGTTGGCTGCAGTCCATGGGGTCGCTGAGTCGGACACAGCTGAGCGACTTCACTTTCATTTTTCCCTGTCATGCATTGGAGAAGGAAATGGCAACCCACTCCAGTGTTCTTGCCTGGAGAATCCCAGGGATGGGGGAGCCTGGTGGGCTGCTGTCTATGGGGTCACACAGAGTCAGACACGACTGAAGCGACTTAGCAGCCTCAGCAGCAGCAGAGCTCTCATTGGGCTTCCCAAGTTGCTTAGTGGTGGAGTCTACCTGCAATACAGGAGATGCAGGAACACAGGTTCAATTCCTGGGTCTGGAAGATCCTCTGGAGGAGGCCGTGGCAACCCACTCCAATATTCTTGCTGGGAAAATCCTACAGTCTGTGGGATTGCAAAGCATAGGACACAACTTACTAACTGAGTACAGCACAGCAGCACAGCCTTCTCACTGGCACATCTCTAATGTTTTCTATCAGACTCATGTACTTTATAAATCTCATTTATATTCTTCCCTAGGATGAAAGCATATCAAAGTAAGAGTTCACACAGTAGTAGGGGAAGCCTAGGCCTCAAATCAGCAAGATCTATATACAGAATCTAGGTCTGCTAGTTTTTTAGCTGTATGTATAAACTTCACAAATTACTTAGCTTACTCTTGGCTCAGTTTCCCCTTGTATATTTTCTTCATAGTGATTGTTTTGTTAACTTGGATTTTCTCTGTGACCAAGATCAGATCAGATTTGTTTCCATCTGGTATTTTGCTTTCATCTTTGAATTTATATTACATATAGTCAAAGACACTAGTCAAAAGCATAGGATATGAGAACGACTCTATTTTTCAGAGTAATTTATGTGCAAAGACACTGAGGGAAGAAAATAAGAAAAGAAAAGATAAAACTTAATTTTTCTTTTAAATGAACTTCAATCCTCCTTAGGTTTAATGGCAACTTTCAGATCATTACCATAATTGTAGTTTATGCATTTTTCCAAACTTACTCTGTATAAATGTTGTGTAACAATTTATGTCTCCACAACTAGAACCTGAACTTGACGTGGGCAAAATCCATGCTAAAAACATAGTGGGTGCTCAATGAATGAATTGCTACTTTGTGTGGATAAGATAAAATAAACTTAATTTTGTTGAATATTTTGTTTCCTAGTTGTTACAAGAAATAGCCCTCAGGAGGAAGCCCATAACTGAACAATATCAAGGACTTGAAAGATTCTTTGTTTTTGATAAAAATGAAAAACTCAACTTACTTCCTTCTCATAGTTTAGAATGCAGCTCCTCCAATACTAGGATTACAATTGCAGGTAAATTCAGACATAAAATCAGATGGCCTGTGGACCAAGCTAACAACTTTCTGACACGTTTTAAAAACAGTCAACATCTTAGGCAGTACTGAGTAATTCCATTTACCAAAAGAAATTGTTTTCTTCTTTTCTAGCTGGAATTATTGACCCTATGAGAGTTACTAAATATTAATATTTATATTTAAGGCAACTGTCAGAAAACATGGCTATAATGAGACTGAGATTATTTTTAAATATTAAAAGTGTGACCCTTAATCAACTAATAGTACATCTTCAAATCTCTTGATTAACTGTTAAGTGTTACGATTCTTAGATGCGATCTTAAAAGCAAATCTTAAAATCTTAGGATTGTGGAAATTCACAGACATAACCATCATTTCCTTTAAAACTCAGGTCTTGGTATCACCTGCAGTCTTAGATTTCTTATGTATTCAAATATATTTTTCACATGCATACTATTATATTTTATGTTATATTGAATGTATATTTTAAAAAATATTTATTTCTGTTCACACTTGTACGTGTGTATTTGTGCAACCTCCTTGCAGTTTATAGTTCATTCCTTTTATTGTATAATTATGAGATTTTTATCTTTCATAATATATACCTCACTGTCATAAATGTTTTCTCTTTAGCTAAATATTATCCAGTAAGACAATACATATAATGAATCAACAACATGAATGTCTCCTCTTTTTCAACTTTATGTAATTTTATCATTTTAGGAGACAGAGAATGGATCCCAGACCATAGTGTAAGTGCATATGCTGATAACACAGTTGCCTTAGGTGTTCTGAAGTTTGCCCAGAAACCATCAGCAAGGAGAACACAGCAAAAGACTGGTAAGATTGACTGTAAGGCTGCCATGCCATATTGTAGCTCAGTGTGTTTATTAGTTTATCTTTTAGTACTTTACTAGGCACCTGAAAACTCATTTTATCAGTTATTTAATTTAAACTTATTCATTTAAACTGTCCTGGACTTTTCTTCCAAAGCCAAAAACCAAGAATAGTCATCACTCCTCTCAAAAACATAAATTTTATAGTCTTAGCTATTTTCTGCCACAGTGTACTAGAGAATGATATTTTTAAAATGTAGCTCAGGATAAGGCATATCTATTTTGAACAATCCTTATAAAATATACACTGTTTTATTACACTTTCAAGAAGCAGTATATTTATATTAGATTTTGTTTCCTCCTCTACTTGATTCATATTATGAGCACACAAAGCCATGAGATTGCTGTTTGCTGCTGTGATTAAGACGCTGCTGGTTTAAATCTGATGCTTAATGTGTTGGCCCTGAAATCTTGATTTCAGTTTATTAATTCTATTTTCTAGCCAAAATAATTTTGAGATTTTCTATACAATAACTTTTGACATATTCAATGCTCATTGCAGTATTTTTCTAGTAAGTGCATGCAGAGAATTTTGACATCATTAAAATCAGTAGTGTTACTGGTTATTATTGTTATCTGAAACCTGATAAAGTAGGTTTGCTTTGTACTCAATTTCATATGAAGTTGCAGTTGACGAGTAATGAATTAAGACGATTCAGCACACATGGTGAGTATGACGACACTGTGCTGGGTCCTAGGGAAAAGAGTTGCCTGAGTCATGTTACTTGATCTTGGGAGCTCATGATTCAGGAGAAACATTTGACAGAGGGGACTGTTAGACTTCATCTGAAGGCCAACTTCAAGCCAGAAATTTAATTACATATGATTTGTCCATATATGTAAGATTTATATTTCTCTCTTGCCTTAAATCCTATGATTAAAACAACTTGGCCAGCTTAGATTCTTTCCATATGCATTTATGTTGAGAAACTTTCAGATTTTAATAGTTTTTTTTTTTTTTAGTGGAAAATCCATTCATGTATGATAAATTTTTTTTGGCTCTATTATTACATATCTCATATCAAAGGCTGGGGCAGCTTTGAAAATTCTGGCTGCTTCCTCTTGAGGCAGTCAAAGGAACTTTTTAAAGTCACCATAGATTGATAAAAACAAATTCTCATGTATGCCATGAGAATTTGTTACTAGGGCAAATCTTTATAAGTAAGTAGCCAAATGCCTTGAAGTATCCATTTGCCGTGATCTGTCGAAATCAATAATTTGCTATAAGAAACATTCGAAGGAGCACCTACTTGAGGCATAGTGATATAAAATAAGCCACCTTCCCAGAAGCCTGAGAGCTTAGAGTCCAGTCAGAGGCTCTCAAGTGTCGGTGTCGCCTGGGAAACTGTTGTGCCATTCCTAGATCTCACCGTTAGAAATTTTGGGTCGTTAAGCTGAGATAAGGTTCAGGGATTTGCATTTATTTTATCGATGATTCCACTTCATGTCAACATATATAGTCCAAAAGTCATACTTTGAGAAAACTGCTGTATAGATATGTTGACTATGTTGACTGACATAGTCAGTCACTATGTCGCGTCTGACTCTTTGCCACCCCATGATCTGTAGCACGCCAGGCTCCCCTGTCCTTCACTATCTCCCAGAGTTTGCTCAAACTCATGTCCAACTATCTCATCCTCTGTTTCCCTCTTCTCCCCTTGCCTTCAATCCTTCCCAGCATCAGAATCTTTTCCAGTGAGTCTGCTCTTTGCATTGGGTAGCCAAAGCAGTGGAGCTTCAGCTTCAGCATCAGTCCTTCCAATGAATATTCAGAACTGATTTCCTTTTAGGATTGACTGGTTGGATCTCCTTGCAGTCCAAGGGACTCTCTAGTCTTCTCCAGCACCAGAATTCAAAAGCATCAATTCTTTGACACTCAGCCTTCTTTTTGGTCCAACTCTCACATCTATACACGACGACTGGAAAAACCATAGTCTTGTAAATACAATTATACCATATGTAATAAAAGGTCTATAAAAAACATGAATAACATGCTTCTGGAAACTGATAGGTAGCTTATAATAGTGCATATGATCAGTTATAATAGAGGTAGATGCATGTGCAGTTTTTTAGGAATGGAAGTGATAAAATAATTGCTTTGCCATTGAAACTTATCTGTATGCAAGATTTTAGATGGTAGGTGAGATTTCAGCCAAATCTTAAAGAATTGTTAAGACTTCCCAGTTAGAGGCAGAAGGAGATAACTACAGAGATAGTGACCTGAAATAAAAATGAAAATTTCATGACTATGCCACAAGTTACAGAAATCTTATATTCTGAGTTGGTGCCAGTATATAAATGAATTACTCTTTCTGTAAGACAGGCTCCCCGTCCTTCACTATCTCCCAGAGTTTGCTCAAACTCATGTCCAACCATCTCATCCTCTGTTGCCCTCTTCTCCTCTTGCCTTCAATCCTTCCCAGCATCAGAGTCTTTTCCAATGAGTCTGCTCTTTGCATTGAGTGGCCAAAGCATTGGAGCTTCAGCTTCAGCATCAGTCCTTCCAACGAATATTCAGAACTGATTTCCTTTAGGATTGACTGGTTGGATCTCCTTGCAGTCCAAGGGACTCTCTAGTCCTAAATTTGTGAATGTAAAAACATGATAGCTATGAAATACATGTGTGTTTTGCAGCAAGTCCATTGATTCTGCCCACCCACTGCCAAAACCTACTGTTCCCCCACCCCAGCTTCCTCTCTCTGTAATCTGAGGAAATTATAGATTAACCCTGATCACAGTTATACTATAAATATAACAAAAGAAATTGTTCTTGGCATTAGTTCAAGAATAATATGCTATGATTACTAATAAGACCAGCAAAATATTGGGATGATAATGTAAAATAGTGGTTTGGGTTATATTAATGGGTATAAGAATCTCAATAAAGATATAAAAAATATTAATCACTCACTGAATAGACTTTAATACAATAGTAATTATTACTGTTCTAAATAAAACATTAGAATTAGATGAAATATAAGCAGAGTAACCTGCTTTTTGCAGAGTGTTTCAATAATAAATAACATTCTGACCAAAGGATTCAATATATTTTCCCCTGGATAAAGGTCACAAAACATATTTGTCTTTTAATATTCTTGCTCCGCTGTGTAAGTTACTGAGAATTCATACATTAGAAAATGTATTTTCTAAGTGCTCCTGAAACATTTATGGAAATATTATTTACATTGCCAGTGATGGCGTAAGTTATTTCCAAAAGGTTACTTCCAAAAGATTATGTTTATAATCTACAAAATGGGTTTATAAAAAAGAAAAAAAATACAGGATGATCCCTTTAGTCCTGGCATTTTTCATTTGTGCCTGTCTTAACCGTGTCTCTAATCTTAACCCTAACAATAACATTAATAATCTTATACAGGAAACATTAAAGGGAATGACATATTCGTCTAAATGAACAAAATAAATAAAACCAAGGACCAAACTGAAGCCTCTGTCTTTCTATGGCTTATGTGCATTAAATTACGCTTTGAGTATACTTCCAGTAAGAAAAATAGTCTCTTTCTTTGCTGTATGGTAAGCATGTCTGACTCACACCTGTGAACATTTTTTTTTCTCAGTTGGGATCAATTAACCTCTAATACCGTGGCAGCCAGATGTTGTTATAAGAGTTCAGCAAATGTTCGTAATCTCCTGAATTTTCTGAAGGGCATATATATTATGTTAAAATTTTTCATCTGATGTTTCTCTGTGTTGACAGAAGTCCAATTCTTCTTAATAACATCTTTAATTTGTTTTATTTTAACAAGTTCTAAATTCTTTTAAATTGTGATTGAGATGTAGCACAGTAAGATAGAAGGTGTGGTTTTCTCCATAGATCTAGAAGTTTCTATTTTTATAGCTGAATTACTGTATTACTGTTTATAGCTGAATTATATACTCTCTGACCAGTACATCTACCATTACTGTTTCTACTGCTGGTTCACTTATAAAAATGGCAGATTTGTTATTCTTGATGGCTTTAAATAAAATATTGATTCCTTACAGGTAAAATAATTCCAAATTCTAGTTATTAAAATAAATCTTAGGGATATTTACTTTAAAAAAAAAAAACATAGGCACATTTTTATTAGTTTTTTTTTTTTTTAGAATTATCTCTGAGTGCAAATAGATACAAAAAGGTTAGACTCTTAATTTATTTACAGTTTCATTCCAACAAAAATTGTTTTCAAACTTGATTTCTGAGCCGTGTATTAAAATTGGTACCCTTTGGGACTTACCTTAGTCAGTTTTAATTGCTTAAATAATTACATACTGCATTAAGATTCTTCTTAGGGTACTAGCTACCTTCAGAGTATATCTTAGAAAAAAAAGACAAACTCAGTAATCATTGACTGTTTATTATAGAACAATTGCCTGTAGCCACTTTTCTGAATTTTACATTTTTCTTTGAGTCAATAGAGTGGGCATAACGTTGTATGACATATATTCAGTCAAATAATAATTCTAATGATAATGGCCATAGGACTTCTTTAAAGAATCCAACATTTTATACAAAGGCAATTTGTATTAAGGTAATACAAGATTATCTTATAAATTATTTATACTTAATATACATGTATTTATCTAAATCAAAACAATGATTCACTATATTAAAAATATACCTGTGTTATGAATATCTAAATTTGTGCCTTGAATATTCCCTTGGCCTTTATTTAAGAATCTTGTGAGCAATACCAAATGATATATATAGTTATGTTTTGTTAGTATGAATTTTGAAGGGATTTTTTTTCTTACTATGAAAGAACCACACATATTGAAGAAACCAACTAAGTCAACCTTTGAAATAGATCAAGACAAAATGGTGACTGCCCAGGTGGTACAAAGTACTAACCTGTCTCAGATCTCTGCTTCTCAAATTTTTCCACTGAAGTGCCCTATAAAGCAGCTGAGAGTGAACTCATATTTAGGAAAATTAGAAATGTACTCTCAATTTTCTTTAAATCCTTTGTTTTTCCAAAAGATTTTGCATACTGGTCTATTCTGTTTCCATATCTGCTTTAATAGATGAATGTATACACCATCAAATAAATGGGATCATTAGGAAGTGGTACCATGTTTATCCTATGGGTTTCTTTCTCTTACAAGGCACAGTGCAATATTGTCCTAGAATTTAAGAAACAAATCCCATGGACAGAGGAGCCTGGTAGGCGGCAGTCCATGGGGTCACTAAGAGTCGGACATGACTGAGCAACTTCACTTTCACTTTTCACTTTCATGCATTGGAGAAGGAAATGGCAACCCTCTCCAGTGTTCTTGCCTGGAGAATCCCAGGGACGGCGGAGCCTGGTAGGCTGCCATCTATGGGGTCGCACTTAGTTGGACACGACTGAAGCGACTTAGCAGCAGCAGCAGCAGCAGCACAATGGTTGGCCATGGAATACATGATAAGATTGTATGTTGAATTGTTCTGGAATTGACTGGGCTTACAGATTTTTGTTTTCCTTAATATTGAAATTAGCTTGCCTTTCTCTGATTGTAGACAAAATTCGGGAAGAATAACCCAAAGTGTTCTTTATAACACAAAGAAGGTAATTTAGGATTCACAAATGGAAGCAAAGCAAAATACATGATAATCTAAAGTTCATTTTCTCATAAATTCTGTTGCATGAATTTAACTGAGTTCAGGAGGTTAGTATTCTGTATCTTTTAAAGCATTCGTTCAGAATTTTAAAAATGGTTGGTTAATTTCTTTTTTATTTTAGGCCAGATATCACAGAGACCTTCAACAGCAAATTTACCACTTTCCAACTCTGTGAAAAGAAGTTCCAGCTGCCTTTCTTCTTCTCATCCCCGGTCAAGAAGTGCAGTTGCTCAATCACTCTCTAAAGCTGCTTCTGAAATTTCAGAAATTGAATATGTTGATGATACTGACCATGATGAGCCTTTCTTAGATGATGCTGATGATCAGCAGACCTTAGACAGTTTGGAAAAAGAATTAAATGAGCTGAGAAATCTTGCAGGTAATGCTATTTTTTTTTTCACTATAAACAATATTAACTCTGCCTTCTGCCTGATTCTCCATGTCATGCTCCAAGCAAACAAGCTTTTCCCTTTTTCTTTTTAAACCATCAACCTTTGTGTTTGTTTTCTTGACTATCCTCTGATGTCACCCTGAAAATGTTGTAGAACTTGTGTGTGCCCAGCCATATCAGAGATTATCCTCTTAGCTCATATAATTCACAGTTAAGTGGTCTTAAGGTCCTTCATGTGGACAGAAAAAAAAAATTTTTTTCTCCTTCCTACAAGCTCACTGAGTGACTAATCTCTTATAAGAGCCACTGCCCAATATTGTTGGAGACAAGAGCTATTCCATCTGATCTTTTGAAGCAGTATTTCTCAAGTTTCAATGTATACATAAATCCCCCAGGGGTGTTGTTATAATGCAGGTGTATGTCTGGGGTGGGATGCAAGATTTTGCATTTTTATTAAACTTCTCAATTTTGAGCCTTTTATTTTCATTCATTTCTAGAAGTTTTGATTGTGGCATTCTTGTCTGTTTTATCTTTAGAGTCCATTGGCAAGTTAGATTAATTTAGCGATTTTTTTTCCTCTGCGCTTAGTAGGTATTTCTCCACTGTCTTCTGTCCCTGGATAATGTGCTAGTTAGTAATTCTCCATTTAACTTTTGTTTGGTTGAATTTAATTGTCAATTTTTTTCCTACTGGTAGAGCTTGTGGTAGCCCTATTACCTGAATCCTGTCATGTTGGAGAATGCCTGCTACCTTTGCATTTGAATGGCAAATTGACTGTGGGTATTCTCCTTGTGTCTGGGCTTCCCAGGTGGCTCAGTGGTAAAGAATCTACCTACCAATCAAGAAACATGGGTTTGATCCTTGGCTGAGGAAGAGCCTTTGGAGAAGGAAATGGCAACCCATTCCAGTTTCTTGCCTGGGAAATCCCAAGGACAGAGGAGCCTGACAGGCTACAGTCCATGGGGTCACAAAAGAGTTGGACATGATTTAGCGATTAAACAACAACAAAATCTCCTTGGGTCATTTTTCTCTTAAACCTTGTATGCGCTGATTCATCCTTTCCTGGATCTGAATTCTGCTGTGAAGTAGTTTGAGGTTTCTCATTTTTACTTCACTCTCTTTTGCATGTGACATGCTTCTTTCTTGATTGGATGTTTGGAGAACTTTTTTTCTTAATATTTGAAATTCAGTTATTGGACCAGGATTGTATTTCAGTATCAGTAATTCAGCATTTCTTAAAGCACAGAAGTTCCTCTTTGTTTTCAGAGAAATTTTCTTTTGTCATATATTTGAATTGCTATTCTGTTCCATTTGGCTTTTTGCTGCTAAGAAACCTGTTTTATGTTGGATCTCTTTACATTGTTTACTTATGTTTCTTCAACTGTTTTAAGCTGTTTTTATTTTGCTTTTTATTTACTGTGATTATCTCAAATTTGTCTCTTATACAGCATTTCAATTTACAGCTGGTTATAGTCCATTCTTTATGGATTGACCCAATAAATTAGCTCTTTACAGGCATTCTTTTTTTTGGTAATTTTTACTTTGATGTAATTTAAACTTAGAGAATTGCGAGAATGCAAGAATAATACAAGGAACTTCCATATACACTTCACCCATTTCATGATCTGTTTGTCTTACCTCATTTGCACATGTGTACACACACACACACACACACACAAATACGACTCTTTTTCTGAACCATTTGAGAGAATGTTACAAGAATCATGACCCTTTTCCAAAAATATATTTTAGTGTATTTCCTACAATCAACAGCTTTTTCTTGTGTAACCATAGTACAGTGATCAAAATCAAGAAATTAAACATTAATACATTGTAATTCTCTAACCTTCAGTACATATCTAATTTTTTAAAATTGTCTCAGTGATGTTCATTATAGCATGTTTTTTTCTGGTGCAAGGTCCAATCCAGGAACAAGTTTGCTTTTCCTTTTTGATGTCTGACATGTTGCTGTTTGATCTTTTAAATTAGTTTTATTCTTTTTAAAAATGTCATTCTTATTACTTATTCTGTAACCAAAGGACTTATGAGGGAATTTTCTTAGGGTCTTGATCTGTTATCTACCAGATTGCTCTATCACTTAATAATTTTTGTGTGCAGCGAATTCTTGGATTCCAGTTTGTTTGCTGTCCTTTCCTTGCGTCTTGTTCACATGTGTTGTGAGTGGCTTTGCTCGCATCTTCGTCTTTTCTGATATAGTGAGACTGCATTCTCCCTAAAGTCTCCTCTCTCCTCGCTACTTGAGCTAGATGTGTCAGTCTTCTCTATGGAGCTTCTGTTTGTGAGTTGGCTCTTTTCTGTATCCCGCTGGCTCAAAGGCACAGGGAGAATACGTGAAAGACTGAGGAGTTCAGCTTGCTTTATTGGAGGATCTGGGCTCTCTTGTCTTTTTCTGGATTTTATTGAACGCCAGTCTTCATTGGACCTGATTTCAAGTGGGTTTTGTCTCTGTTAGGACACCTGTGGGTATGTGATTTTCTTTCCTCCACTAAGATATTATGGCGGATGTTCAGGGCTTAAAAATATTTTCAACCTTTTCTCCTTGCTTTCCCCTTCCCCACTGTTTTTCCCAATTTCTTATGGTACTGGTAAGACTTGTGAGCACTTTAGATGAACTCTCCTTTTCCTGTCACTAGTTTGTGTGCACACTGAGTGGGAGGGAGAAAGGACGTAGACAGCGTAGGCCCCCAGCTGAACCTTAATGAATCTACTGTTTATTCCTTTCATTGTCCCTTGTCAAGGTTTATTATGTGAATTTGTATCTCTTCCTTTGGTTCCACTTATGATTTTATTTTATTTTTTATTTTTCTCCCTTTCCTATTCATTTCATTAGGGATTGGGGAAGAAGAAATTGTGATTCATCTTTACTTATCATTCACTTCCCTAACTCAGCTTTACTAAAAATCAAACATAAATATGCTTAGAGGTAATTCTCATGTTAAAAGTCATTTCTAGGGACTTCCCTGGAGGTTCCGTAGTTCAGACTTTGCCTTCCAGTGCAGAGGGTAGAGAGTCAATCCTGGTTGGGGAGCTAAGATCCCACATGCCTAGTGGCCAAAAAACAAAACAAAACCAGAAACGATATTGTAACGAATTTAATGCTGCTGCAACTGCTGCTAAGTCACTTCAGTCGTGTCTGACTCTGTGTGACCCCATGGACGGCAGCCCACCAGGTTCCCCCGTCCCTGGGATTCTCCAGGCAACAAAACTGGAGTGGGTTGCCATTTCCTTCTCCAGTGCATGAAAGTGAAAAGTGAAAGTGAATTTGCTCAGTCGTGTCCGACTCTTTGCAACCCCATGGACTGCAGCCCACCAGGCTGCTCCTTCCATGGGATTTTCCAGGCAACAGTACTAGAGTGGGGTGCCATTGCCTTCTCTGAATGAATTTAATAAAGGCTTTATAAAAAGGGTCACATAAAAATACCTTTAAAAAATTTATTCTAAAATGAAGCATATCAGATCTGAACTAGATCAAAAGGATAGTAATACAATTTTTAATCAGAAGATGAAGGTTGTCTTTTTGGTAAATTGATCAATTTCATTATTTACAAAGAAATACTTTACAAACAGTAGTTTTGGGTTATTTGTCTCTAACCTCAGCTTTTTTATTTCGTTTATCAGGTTTGTTCTTATGTGCTTCACCTTTCCCCTGTCACTCATTTCTCATACACCCAAACCAATATTTTCACCAGAATACATAATTTTTCATACATTAAAAGCAAGTACACACTACATAGCCTGTGAACTACCAGAGCTTTTTGATGGGTCAAGAGCAGAATGTAATCACTTACACATAGTCCACCGAGGAATGGCTCTCTTTCTATTTGGGAAGATTGGCCTTGGATGAATGCACAGCTTTGCAGACATTCACCTGGAGCTGAGGAAAGAAGAGGACTGCACATCAGCTAAATTTTACCAACAGTCAGGGAGGTGACAGCTGCGGTGGTGCAATCAGGCTTTATTCTAGAAAATTCATTGATTCTGCACAAACTTTTATATTCTGTTCAGCATCAATGAGTAGAAAAATTCCACCCACATGTCACTACTCATGGTGAGTTCTGAAACAACTTTCAATGAAGTCTGGTCTCATACAGATACAGCTACACAACTGTACTCATACAAATGTAAATGGGTGTACATTCCCATGAAAGCTGCCTTTTTTGTAAGCAACAAACCTTATGATTTATTTTATGTCAGCTCTAGGATACCTCCACTTCCTCCAAGTTCTAGGAAAAGAGCCCTGCCAAAGAGTCTGGAGAAGAGAAGATAGGAAATAATTACATTTAGTAGTGTTTCTCCTTTGACTCCAATTGCCGAAGCTGACAATAGAGTCATTTCAGAAAGAGATGGGGCCAGTGGGAGCTGAAGATGTGTGTGTGTGTGTGTGTGTGTATGTGTGTGTGTGTGTGTGTGTGTGTGCGCAGGCTGAATCAGGAAACAAGGAGCAGCAAAGCAGGGTGGGTGAGAGCCAGGCTCTAGGGCCAGGGGTTTGGTTTTGAAACGTGGAGCTATGAATTCCCAGGTTTGTGACAACAGACAAATTATTATACTTTCTTAAAACTCAGCAGTGGCCACAGGACTGGAAAAGTTCAGTTTTCATTCCAATTCCAAAGAAAGGCAATGCAAAAGAATGCTCAAACTACTGCACAATTGCACTCATCTCACATGCTAGTAAAGTAATGCTCAAAATTCTCCAAGCCAGACTTCAGCAATACATGAACCATGAACTCCCTGATGTTCAAGCTGGTGTTAGAAAAGGCAGAAGAACCAGAGATCAAATTGCCAACATCCACTGGATCATGGAAAAAACAAGAGAGTTCCAGAAAAATATCTATTTCTGCTTTATTGACTATGCCAAAGCCTTTGACTGTGCGGATCACAATAAACTGTGGAAAATTCTGAAAGAGATGGGAATACAAGACCACCTGACGTGCCTCTTGAGAAATCTGTATGCAGGTCAGGAAGCAAGTGTTAGAACTGGACATGGAACAACAGACTGGTTCCAAATAGGAGAAGGAGTACATCAAGGCTGTCTATTGTCACCCTGCTTATTTAACTTATATGCAGAGTACATCATGAGAAATGCTGGACTGGAAGAAACACAAGCTGGAATGAAGATTTCTGGGAGAAATATCAATAACCTCAGATATGCAGATGACACCAGCCTTATGGCAGAAAGTGAAGAGGAGCTAAAAAGCCTCTTGATGAAAGTGAAAGAGGAGAGTGACAAAGTTGGCTTAAAGCTCAACATTCAGAAAATGAAGATCATGGCATCTGGTCCCATCACTTCATGGGAAATAGATGGGGTATCAGTAGAAACAGTGTCAGACTTTATTTTTTTGGGCTCCAAAATCATTGCAGATGGTGACTGCAGCCATGAAATTAAAAGACGCTTACTCCTTGGAAGGAAAATTATGACTAACCTGGATAGTATATTCAAAAGCAGAGACATTACTTTGCTGACTGTCCGCCTAGCTGAGGCTATGGTTTTTCCAGTGGTCATGTATGGATGTGAGAGTTGGACTGTGAAGAAGGCTGAGCACTGAAGAATTGATGCTTTTGAACTGCGGTGTTGGAGAAGACTCTTGAGAGTCCCTTGGACTGCAAGGAGATCCAACAAGTCCATTCTGAAGGAGATCAACCCTGGGATTTCTTTGGAAGGAATGATGCTAAAGCTGAAGCTCCAGTACTTTGGCCACCTCATGAGAAGAGTTGACTCATTGGAAAAAACTCTGATGCTGGGAGGGATTGGGGGCAGGAGGAGAAGGGGACAACCCAGGATGAGATGGCTGGATGGCATCATGGACTCGATGGACGTGAGTCTGAGTGAACTCTGGGAGTTGGTGATGGACAGGGAGGCCTGGCGTGCTGCGATTCATGGGGTCACAAAGAGTCGGACACAACTGAGCGAATGAACTGAACTGAACTGAATCTCTCTCTGTATCAGTTTCCATGTATGAAAGATGAGTATGAGAATAGGCCTTATCATAAATTGTTCAGTGATTGGAGTATATATTAAATACTATATTTATAAAAATTTTGCACTTACACACACACATGCACTTTAACATTGAAGTGCTTAGCACATAGTCTGTCCTGAAAACACTGTTAAATTATATAAGAACCAATGGGTAGTGCTTTGGATATACAGTAAGCTAAGGTGCTCTTGGCAAGTCCAACTTTTAGTCAAAAACATATAAAATCTGTTTCTATTCTAGAACCATGTTTTTTTCTGGGCCACTTTGAGAATTATAGTTATCTCTAGTTCATACTATAATTATTCCTCCACAAGTACCTTTGTAAATAACACTAAATTCTACTTATGCTTTAGTATTTCAGTTATGTTCGACCCTTTGTGACCCTTTGGACTGTGTGTGCCAGGCTCCTCTGTCCATGGTATTCTCCAGGCAAGAATACTGGAGTGGTTGCCATTTCCTCTTCCAGGGGACCTTCCAGACCCAGGTATCAAACCCGTGTCTCCTGTGTCTTCTGCATTGCAAGTGGATTCTTTACCACTGAGCCATTAGCAAGGCATTTTTTTTTTTTTTTATCAGTTTTTGGATATTGCTATAGCCTGAATGGAGAAGGCAATGGCAACCCACTCCAGTATTCTTGCCTGGAGAATCCCAGGGATGGAGGAGCCTGGTGGGCTGCCGTCTGTGGGGTCGCACAGTGTCGGACACCACTGAAGCGACTTAGCAGCAGCAACAGCAGCAGAAGCATAGCCTGAATAACTTGGAAATATCAGAAGATTTGCATTATGAGAAAATATCAGTAATCAAATACAGTAAAGCATTCACTTCTTCAGTGCTTATAAATTATTGTTTGGGGCTTTCTCTGGTGGTTCAGTGGCTAAGACTATGTTCCCAGTGCAGGGGGCACAGCTTCAGTCCTTGCTCAGGGAACTGAAATCCCACATGCCACACGATGTGGCCAAAAAGAAAAGGCTCATTTGTTTTAAACTCATTCTGACTTGTTTGAGTATTTGTGGTCCTTAAATTCCTTTGGCAGTCCTATGCTTGTACAAGTCTGCAGGTACTCAGCTGAGTAATTAAAGACAGAGAACTTTTCTTAAATAAGAAAGAATAAAAATCTACCTGATACTAGTACAAACTACAGTATGAAGTAAAATAGTGAGGCAGTGGTTTCCCGAGTAATTAGAAGGTTGACCATCAAGTAAGATATTAAACTGTAAAATGGCTAGTCAGAATTATAGTCAGCTAATTAACTAGATAACCCTTGTAAAGACAGTCAGGTGAAACTGAATTAGAATGGCAGTTTTTTTGCTTTAGAGTATCTTGGAATTTTAGGGAAAAAAAATTGAGTGACACGTAAAAGTGAAAGTCAGCATATTAAAAACATTCTGATGTAGGAATATGAAGGCATTCAATGAGTCGTAATAATCACTGTTTGTTCTTATATGAACTGTTGCTCCATTTAATCTTCATAGCTATCCTGTTGGTAGATGGGTGAGGAAGTGGTACTTTTGGTCTCCCCTGTGTGGCTACAGTAACTGAGAATCTGGATGGTGCCGTGACTGCCTCCCCTGGGTGCCCAGAGGCACCCACGCACAAACCCAGGCAGGTCTGCCCCACGTTCCTTTGTCTGACCACCAGACCTGTGTGCCACTTAAATAATTTGAGATCCTTCCTTCAGATCACTATTGTGATCGCTTGAGAGGCAGAAGGTGTTGGCCAGAGTGAAGGCAAAGGAAAGAAGGGTTGAAGGATAAATGAGGCAAGACAGTGGAGGAGGGGAAACAGGCTGGTGGGTTGGGCGTGGGCTCGCAGGTTACAGGGGGAGGGTCCTGATGGTCTTGTCTCCTGAATATTGGGATGTCTTATGTATGCATATCTAGTCCTTTAGAAGTGGTGCTTGTTTTTGTTGTTGGTGGTGAATTATTTACTGGGAAATTGCCTGTATGCTTTGTTTCTGTTCCTTGAAAGGGGTTAACCTGTCATTTGGTCCTTCCTTTCCTCTTTACTCCGTTTCTTTATTCATGTGTGTTTATTTCCCTGTAGAACAAAGTTTTATGTATGTGTTTTAAGCAACCCGAGTTTTAGAAATACACTGTGGAACTTTGTATATAGTCAATTTTCTCTCTTTGCCATTCTTTATTATTGCATTTAAGAGATTCTTCAGTGATCAGAGAACATACACATATCCCATTTATTCCAGGGATAGGAAAGATTGAACTTCAATCCACTCTTAACAATCAGCTGATTTGACAGTTATAAAGTAAAATCTCCAATGGAAATATCAATACAATCTTCCCTGGTCCCAAAATCAGAACACTTTTGTTTTTGTATGGTTGACCTTTTAGGTTTTAACACTAACCTGCAGTAGGGTTTTTGTTAAAGTTTTATTTTTTTCTGCCTTGAAAGTCAAGTGATGTCACCTCTGCTCCTGTTAACCGAAATTAAATAACTGCTCCTATTAATTCTGAAATAAAATTTTGAGACTGAATAATTATACAAAAATAGTCCCATTCTGTTTGTATAATTTGAATTAGCTTTGTATTCATTCAGTTAGGACTTGAAACACTAACAGAGACTTGAAAGACTAACCTCTCCTGGTGGGATTCCTTAGATCTAAGCATCACCATTGGGTTAGCCCTGTGGTTCTACCAGTTACAAATCCTGAGCTGACTACTTTCCCACGGGTAACATTCTCTTTCATGGGGTATGTAAAGGGACCTTGTATACCTGTTTTGATTCACCTTGTGGGGGGGGGGGCACCTCCTTGTGGAGAAGATAATAGCCTAATGCTAAATAATTAGATTCTGGAACATAGTGATTTATGAATGTGGTGAGCTGAAAGAGCTTAGGTTGAGTTCCAGTTCTGCTACTTGTAGTTGTGTGAACATTTATCGGTCCCTAGTGGGCCGTCAATTTCCTAATTTCCAATAAGTGGGATGGGACAAAAATTTTCCCTAAGGAATCTTTTGTTTTTCTCAGAAGTAATCTTATAGAGAATTTCCAAACATAAACAAGACCAGTGAAAGCTGTCTTGCTTTCTTTGGGGTGGTGGGAGCAGAAGCCTCAACCCTCAGCCTGCTGGATTTCTCCACGTATTGTCATTGTGAATGCTCTGGATTTCTAAGGACACTTACAGTTATGAATGTATTGATGTCTACCTTCAGTTCAGTCGCTCAGTCATGTCCGACTCTTTGTGACCCCATGGACTGCAGCATGCCAGGCCTCCTTGTCCATCACCAACTCCCAGAGTTTACTCAAACTCATGTCCATTGGGTTGGTGACGCCATCCAACCATCTCATCCTATGTGGTATCCTTCTCCTCCTGCCTTCAATCTTTCCCAGCATCAGGGTCTTTTCAAATGAGTTAGCTCTTCACATCAGGTCGCCAAAGTATTGAAGTTTCAGCTTCATCATCAGTCCTTCCAGTGAATATTCAGGGCTGATTTCCTTTAGAGTTGACTGGTTGGATCTCCTTGGAGTCCAAGGGACTCTCAAGAGTCTTCTCTAACACCACAGTTCAAAAGCAACAATTCTTCGGTGCTCAGCTTTCTTTATAGTCCAACTCTTACATCCATACATGACTACTGAAAAACCATAGCTTTGACTAGATGGACCATTGTTAGCAAAGTAATGTCTTTGCTTTTTAATATGCTGTCTAGGTTGGTCATAACTTTTCTTCCAAGGAGTAAGCATCTTTTTATTTCATGGCTGCAGTCACATGATTTTGGAGCCCAAGAAAATAAAGTCTGTCGCTGTTCCTACTGTTTCCCTATCTATTTGCCATGAGGTGATGGGACCAGATGCCATGATCTTAGTTATCTTGCAGGAGGGATAGAATATTTTTTTAAATTTAAATTTTATTTTTTTACTTTGAAATACTGTATTAGTTTTGCCATACAAGGAGGGATATTCTAAGTTCCTTTTTGTAGGGGAATCTCTGCTTGCTCGCAAACTTCAAGTTAATACTAACCACCCCCAATTATCTTCAGTCAGGGGTTTAACACATGCAGGCTGGTGTTTGGTCCTTCCGATCCTGTCACTTTCATTAAAGTGAAGGGAGGAATGCATGCTAAGTCACTTCAATCGTGTCTGACTCTTTGAGACCCTGTGGACTGTAGCTGGCTAGGCTCTTCTGTCCGAAGCTTTCTCCAGACAAGAGTACTGGAGTGGGTTGTCATGCCCTCCTCTAGGAGATCTTCCCCACCCTGGGACTGAACTCCCCTCTCTTACATCTCCTGCATTGGCAGGCGGGTTCTTTCCCACTCCCACCACCTGAGTAACCCCAGGAATAACAGCCAGTACTTTTAACAGTTTTAAAAGTCATCATAGCATAACCTCTTGTAGAAGCTAGATGGCTCTGACAACATTATGTCTAATGTAATAATCATATTTACTTCTATACTTGATATTTTGGTAGTTCATGTAAGGAAGGTATTGCTTACACATTTGCTTATTGAACTTGCACTATTTGTCCTTACTCAAGCTGAATTGGGAGAAGGCAATGGCAACCCACTCCAGTACTCTTGCCTGAAAAAAACCCATGGTTGGAGGAGCCTGGTAGGCTGCGGTCCATGGGGTTGCTAAGAGTTGGACACGACTGAGCATCTTCACTTTCACTTTTCACTTTCATGCATTGGAGAAGGAAATGGCAACCCACTCCAGTTTTCTTGCCTGGAGAATCCTAGGGACGGAGGAGCCTGGTGGGCTGCCGACTATGGGGTCATATAAATTTGGACACTACTGAAGCGACTTAGCAGCAGCAGCAGAAGGCTAAATCACAGGCCAACTTCAGAAAAAAGAAGATTTAAGGCTGTTCCCCTTTCACATACACATGGTTATTATCTACCCAAATAAAGCAAGGCAGTCTAAAAGAAAGAGTAGCTTTTCCAAAACTAACCTTTGCCTCAGACTGTGCGGGGGCAAACCTTTTATTTCTTAGAAGACAAAAAGATATAATAAAGTGTTTAACATTCAGGCAAGTTGAGAAGTTGCACAATATCGTAAGTTTAAAAAAGATTGCTTGTATTTCCTTGGAACTTTGTAAATTTTCAGAGCATTTGTCACTTTAGTGTATGTTAAAAATCAATGTGGCTAGGCAAAATAAGTCAGACTGCTGCTTAGTTGCTAAGTCGTGTCCAACTCCTTTGAGACCACATGTACTGTAGCCCACCAGGCTCCTCTGTCCACGGAATTTTCCAGGCAAGAATACTAGAGTGTGTTGTCATTTCCTACTCCAGGGATTGAACCCCAGTCTCTTGCGTCTCCTGCACTGCAGGCAGATTCTTTATCACTGAGCCACCTGGGAAGCCCCTATCCTTGTACTGCTTGAAGTTTACTGAGTAAACTTTCAGCACCATAGGCTCTGTATTTGTTTCTTGAATTTATGTGTTGATAATGCATGAAATAAAATATTTCAGATCCTTCAGAAAAACTTTACAGCCTAACCTCAGAAGAGTTACCAGCCTTCAACGACCATTTGCTGAATATAAGTCAGACTACCCTAGATTTCCTTAAGACCTCATGTGCGAGGGGTCTCTGTGGATTTCAGGAACAGAGGTAAGTTAAATATGCTGCTTATATGTACAAAGAGTGCATTGTAAAATTTTTGACAACCCCCAACTAGTTATCTTTACTACACGGATATTGTCCTCATGTGTGGCTTATATGGCTATTCTTTATAAAATGTTTAAGTGCTTTGCTAACCAAATATCAGGATTTAGTGAAAGGCTTATGAAGTTGTTGCTTTAATGTGAAGAGATAATTCTCTGCTGCACAATGTGTGTCAGGAAAATGAAAAGACATTTGGAATTTAATAATCCTTCAGTATTTCTTCTTATATTGAAAAACACTTGCCTTACTTGTCTTCATTAACTTACTGAATTTCAATACTTTGCATTCATAGACTCTTACTCAATGTGAATAAAGTTTTTAGAATAGAATATTGAGAAGTCTCCTTTTTGAAATCAAGTCTAGATTGTTAATGATGTCATTTTAATCTGTATGACTTCATTCTTCCCTTACACAGGATAAGAGCATTTAGAAATGGTGATCAGTTTATAAGGAACATTGATAAAACTAATAAATCTTCAGAAAAGTAGTCTATCATGTCAAGGTGTTATGGTCTCCTAGAATTCCCTGCAAAAGGAAGAGTGATTCTTCTAAACAGACTGAGAAAAAAGTAAAATAAAATCCCCTTGAATTGTAAATTCCTTTGATTTGTTGAAGTCTAATATTGTAGTAAAAAGGAATCAAGAGTTCATATTCTGTCTTTCTGAAGGAGAAAATCATTTATCTGTGGTCCAAGGATTTTTCCATTTCTAATACCACTTACATTTTTTTTTAAAGGGATCAGTATAAAGTTGCTGTTTTTTTTTTCCCTAAAAATAAACCAAAGTTACTAAACCAACTTCATAAAAAAGACATTTAGGACTAAATATAAAGGGATTATATTAATAGAATAAAGCATAATTCTTTAAAATTAAAAATTTCATGAAAAAGTTATTACCTTGTCCTTCTTTTCTCTATTTAGACCAGTGAAAGGTTTTTTTTTTGTTGTTGTTTTGTTTTGTTTTTAATCACATTTAAGATCTGAACTGGACCACTGACAAGACTTTACGAAATGCTGGTTTAGCCTGTTTGGGGCATAAAATCCAAAGAAGAGTTCTATCCATCACAGGGTGAAATATTTTATATTATTTAGTAGTGTACATGGGCTGAAATTTTTAATAACTTGGACGAAAATATCTGAACTATGAGGACTCCTCTCTGTGCCCCCATACTACTTCTTACCCCAAGCCCCACACAGCAACACACTAGGGTTTCCATGAGTTCCTTTTCACCATAAGATGCAACAAAGTAAAAGAACTACATAGTTGCTGTCATTAATTTTGGCTTTGGCATATCTAGACTGGCTATCCACATGGTCCTAATTTACTGTATACAAAGGAAGTGATTAATCTGGCAGCTTATTCACTGGGATTCTGTTAAACAACCAAGGTAAAGATGAATGTTCTTAACAAGAACCTGGAGGCTCTGCAAGTTTCTGAAGTACCTTCTGAGATATCATCAATGAAAGATGCAACCAGAGACCATGAAATCTTCTCTCCTTGGTTCCACTGTGGCTTTATCTCTTGAGAGAGGGAGAATGATGAGAATCACAGAGGCTTGGTTTATTGGGCACATTGGGAATTATGGTCTCAGTCTGAAACAGCCCCCTTCATGTCTGCCTGCCTCCAATTACTTCAGTGTGTGTAATATTGATCAGAAGATGAATGAAGAGTTGAAACCTGGTTCTATATATTGTGTATTGACCTTTTAATGTATTTCCAGCTCTTCTGAAAAGGATACTGGAATCCAGTCTTTGCTGACAGTTTCTGAAAGCAGTACGGACGAGGAGGAGGAAGATTTTTTTGACAAGCAACATGTCATTACACTCCCATGGTCAAAGAGTACCTAGTGATCATTCATTACTTTTTCCATTTTGTACCCAGAGTAAAGCAAACCTGAAAAAAGTTATCAAGTGATTACCTGTCCGGGTGATAGGGATTTTTGATTATTGTCTCTGATATTTCAAGGTTTACAGACTAATAAAAATTAGTGAAAATATAAGTATAGGGACTTTTTCTTCCAGATTGCAGATTATGTTAGTAACATTCAATGAAATTTAAAAAATAAGTTGTAACTGTGTCTCCAAGAACTTATCAGAAGGTAGTACTGTTGCAGGAAGGTAGTACTGTTGCAGGAAGGGGGACCCCTTCCAGGGCCTGAAACTGGGCTCTTGTCTAACACTTGGAAATGAATTGTCTGAGGAGACACATGTGCTGACAAAGCAAGAGATTTTTTTGGGAAAGGGCACCCAGGTGGAGAACAGTAGGGTAAGGGAACCCAGGAGAACTGCCCTGCCATGTGGCTTGCAGTCTTGGGTTTTATGGTGATAAGATTAGTTTTCAGGAGGTCTTTGGTCAATCATTTCTAATTCAGAGTCTTTCCTGGTGGTGCACGCATCGCTCAGCCAAGATGAATACTAGTGAGAGGGATTCTGGGAAGTGGACGGACACGTGATGTCTCCTTTTGACCTTTCCCAAACTCTTGTGGTTGTTGGTGGCTTATTAGTTCTGTATTCCTTATCAGGATCTCCTGTCATAAAACAACTCATGCAAATACTTACTATGGTGCCCAGCCAGGGTGGGCAGTTTCAATCAGTGTGCTTCCCCTAACAGTACATGATTATCTTTTTAAAATTAATTTATTTTTATTGAAGTGTAGTTGATAAACAATATTATATAAGTTAGTACATGCTTATCTTTAAAGTAATATTTAATAGTTAAATTATATTTTAAATAATTATATCACCAATGTACATTTGATGGCCTAGTTATGCTCGGCAGTGTCACTGAGACTGGAATCCATTTTTTACTTTGATTAGTTTTTTTCTTCTTGTTGGTGTTTTTGACATTTACAGGTGTTTTGGTAGCATCAAAAGTTGCTGCTAGAAGAGAAAAAGAGGACCTGAAATAAAATGAACGTGATACTTGCCATTCTCTGTTATGGTAAAACAGTCGAATGATCCCTTAATTATCTAATTTTGGGAGGGCCAGTGTGATGGTTCATTTTATGTAGCAACTTGGCCAGGCTAAAGTACTCAGATATTGGTCACACTTTATTTTAGATCTTTCTATAAATGTATTTTTCAGGTGAGATTAACATTTAAATCAACAGACTTTGAGTAAAGCAGATTACTGTCCATAGTAGACTGAGGTCCTCTAAGGAAGAGAGAATTCTGTCTTCAGACTGCCTTCAGGTGAAGCAACCCTTCCCTGGTCGCAAGCCTAGCTGTCTGCCCTGTAGATTTTGAATTTGGTAGCCATCACAACTGGTTCTGTTCCTATGGAGAAGTACAAACTGTGTTTCCCTGACTAGTACAAACACAGTCAGTATGGAGGATTGTTGTGATAGGTTAAAAAAAAAACAAAACCCAAACTACATTTCAAAGTGTTTTGCTAGTCCTGAGTGCTAGTGGACCCTGGGGTTGGTTTGTATTCAAGGTTTCACATAATTTTATAATGAAAGAGCTTCAAAAGGGACAGAAGATGAAAGGAGGATAGTTTTATGGATGTCACTTTGCAAAGTCTTTGGACAGTTTCTCCTTAAGGCATTTGTTGACTTACCAGAGAAACATCCCTACAGGTTGGCATAACCATTATGTCATCACCACAGCATAGTCATATCTCAGGATTCAAACTCTTTTTAATCTGGATAGTATTATAAGATTCTAAATTCTGAGATTCTGGGTAGAGCAGAATCTGATGGTTGCCTAGTATAAATGTATCTTTGATACTTTTTTCATGGCATAATAAATTGTACTGGCATTTGTACACACCATCTACTTACAGGGTAGAAAAGGACGGTACAGAGACCTGTCAGCATTTCCATGTCTTTTAGCATACAAATGCCATTTATATAAAGTGATTTACATAAGTGAACATGAAGTAATCAGGAAAGCCAATTATACTACCAGAATATAATTTTTCAAAAGAAATAACTTTAAGAATGTGAGTCCTCAGTATTGTTATTGTTCTGTTAGCACTTCTTCCACCACAATCCCAAAGAGACACAACAGAGTCACCCTTGAATCTTTATCATTTGTGTCAAAAGCCTTGTGGTGTCTTACCCTGAGGCTGAATTTTAGTATCTGTAGTTAAAACGGGGATTTCCTCTTCACCGGTTCAGATAGGAAGAGCTGCTATTTTTCTTTTCAGTGTGTCTGCTCAGGTTTAAAGTTTCTCGGCTTTTCTTCTTCTCCTCCTTTGCTCTAAGACATCTTCCTTTCCCTTTTGATGAAAAAGAAAATTGTTTCTCTGGGTGCAATTTGTAAAACTCTACTTTTTTTTTTTTCTCAGATGAAATGGTAAGAGATGTTATCCTATTCTCATTAGGAAAGTAGGCCCACTACTCTTCCTTCTGTGTATTCAATCATGGCTTGAATCTTTTATTAACAAGCTCAGAAGGAGATTTTATAATATTCTATTACTTTTTATAATGTAGGAATTTTGAAGTAAAAATTAAGATGATAATTAGTTGTCATTGGTGTGTTTCTGGCCAGAATTTGAAATAAGGAATGAACCATTGACTTTGTCATTTGACTTCTAATATTACATTGAAATTAAACATGAGGGTCCTCTGGGGCAGAGCAGACCCCCTTCTGCCTTTATTTGCTTCCCATAACCACACATTTAGAAAAGTTCCTAATTCATTCATCATTAGTCTAATGAGGAAATAAAAAACTACACAAGATTAGAACCTTTGCCTGAAGCAACTTCAGTGTGTTCTCTCATCTTGGAGATTAAGCTTAAAATCATTGTTAACGGCATGAGCCTAGTTCTCACTGTGGAACTGAGTTACAGACGTTCTAGAAGAATCACAACCATATTCCCAATTCTAGAGTTAGTACAGTGTGCCTCTAGAAACTCCTGGACAAGTGATAACATGATTTTACATGCATATTGGGATTTAGCAATTTATATTCAGACTTGCCTTTGGTGTACAGCCAGGGTAAATCTTGTAATTTTACAATTCTGGCCATACACATGATGGAAACAAAATTAAATTATAGTTGACAATTCAATATGTCTTTTGATACTCATTGAAGTCATCCATATTTGTTGCATTCTGAATGTATCACACAATGCAGGCCAGTCCATGCTTAAGACCACTTCATTCTGTGTTTTATACAGGAGGGGCAAGAAAATTTTTTCTTGAACAGATGACATACACAATGGCTCCATCTCTATAACAAGGCACTGAAATATTTTAAATAATGCCTTGATTCAGAAAAACCAGTTCTCTTTGTCCCTATGATTCAGTTGTTGGAAAGATCTTGAGCAATGCTTATCTCATCTTGACCTTGGGCACATGCCATTTTCTCATCTCCAACGTCTGAAAATGTACCTTCTCAAGAGACTCTTAACTTCCATCTAAATTAATTCCCATTGTTCATTTTATTCCTTCTCGTAGTGTCCTACTTTTTCCTCTGTAACAGTGATAATTTTTAATTTATCTGTGTGTTTTTTTAATGTATATCTCTCAACTAGATGATACAGTTCAACAGAGCATGGAGTTTACCTGTTTTGTTCACCACTCTAAGTTTAGCCCCTATCTTATGCCTGGCTGAGACTGAGTGGTCATTAGTAATGAATGGAGGAATGAAAGAAAAAATGTGCAGGATCCAGTTGATAAGCTGCTTCAATCCCTAACTTTTCCCAAGGAAAGACAGCATAGTATATATAGTGGGAGAAACACAGCTTATCAGGTTACACTGTTTACTAGATGGCAGATCACTTAGTTGAATGTTCCTTTCTGAATTGGAGGAAAAGATACTGACTGGCTTGACTTAGCTCAAAAGATGGTGTGAGTATAAAATGTATTGAGTGCAGAAACCCTTTGGGAACTAGAAAGTGCTGTGCCATGCTAATTGTCATGATTTCTCATGTGTTTACCCTATGTCCATTCAATATACAGACAAATTAACGGGTGGGTTAATTAGTGAATTTAGGGCCAAGTTGACATAAATGACCTATGAAAATCACTCAGCATCAAAAATGAAAACTGCATGAGTGAGTCGGACAATTAGGTTGAATATTGTATAAAGCTGGCATTAATGTTGAAATCTAAATATCTAAATTAATTTAATTACAAATATTTCTGAAACATTATTCTCTGTGTTTATAGGTTTCTTCTATCATGTGTAAATTCAGAGTTTTTAAATATTAAAATTGCACTGGTACTTTATAAACACTGTGCATCATACTTCTGGAAAGGAGAAAATTTGAAAAATACTATTTATACCTCCCCAAATCTGTTTTTATAGAGCATTCTGTTTCATCATAATTTTCATCACTGGTTATTTATTACTAGCCACATTTGCATGAAAACAACCTTTATTTCCTCACAGTTCATCTGTGCCTGTAGTTTATCCCCCACCTAAGTCATAATTCTTTGTTAGTGACACCCTGATTGTTTGCTGGGTAAATGATTATGATGTTGCAAACAGGATTATGGCTTTAGCTGGGAAATAACCAGCAGGCATAGACGAACTTTAAGGAAATAAAGATCCTCCTCTTTTAATGCAAATGTCTTTCATAGTTAAGGAAAAGGAGAGATGGTCTTAATGTTCTTCATGAGGTGACAGTTATGTTTAAAATGAAAAGATTTAATTGATTGATGGGATTATCTTCTGTTTCTTTTTTTCTTTTCAGATACATATACAGTACAATAACATTTATGAAAATGTAGGTGTGAAAGGGCTCTTTTTACACCCTTATTTCTGCCAAAAGGAAGCAATAGCTGAATTGTTTTCTATTCAGAAACAAATACACATTATTCTACATACAAATGCTTAGCAAACTTTCTAGGAGGGAAATGTATTTCATCCCTATTTATAATTACCATGAAATTAAAAGACGCTTACTCCTTGGAAGTAAAGTTATGACCAACCTAGATAGCATATTCAAAAGCAGAGACATTACTTTTCCGACTAAGGTCCGTCTAGTCAAGGTTATGGTTTTTCCTGTGGTTATGTATGGATGTGAGAGTTGGACTGTGAAGAAGGCTGAGCACCGAAGAATTGATGGTTTTGAACTGTGGTATTGGAGAAGACTCTTGAGGGTAGCTTGGACTGCAAGGAGATCCAACCAGTCCATTCTGAAGGAGATCAACCCTGGGATTTCTTTGGAAGGAATGATGCTAAAGCTGAAACTCCAGTACTTTGGCCACCTCATACGAAGAGTTGACTCACTGGAAAAGACTCTGATGCTGGGAGGGATTGGGGGCAGGAGGAGAAGGGGACGACAAAGGATAAGATGGCTGGATGGCATCATGGACTCGACAGACGTGAGTTTGAGTGAACTCCGAAGAGATTGGTGATGGACAGGGAGGCCTGGCATGCTGCGATTCATGGGGTCACAAAGAGTCGGACACGACTGAGCGACTGAACTGAACTGAACTGAACCGAACCGAACCTTATATATTCTAAATAACTCTGAAAGAGATGTTTTAAAGTAAGTTTTGATATAATTTCACATTATTTAGGTAATTGTCATACTTTTATTGGATAGGTTTTGTCTTTATTTATTCAAAAGACCAGAGTTCTTTGACAGTTTCTATGCTTCTATACTAAATCAAATCCCTTATGATTATACAGTGGAAGTGAGAAATAGATTTAAGGGACTAGATCTGATAGATAGAGTGCCTGATGAACTATGGATGGAGGTTCGTGACATTGTACAGGAGACAGGGATCAAGACCATCCCCATGGAAAAGAAATGCAAAAAAGCAAAATGGCTGTCTGGGGAGGCTTTACAAATAGTTGTGAAAAGAAGAGAAGCGAAAAGCAAAGGAGAAAAGGAAAGATATAAGCACCTGAATGCAGAATTCCAAAGAATAACAAGAAGAGATAAGAAAGCCTTCCTCAGTGATCAATGCAAAGAAATAGAGGAAAACAACAGAATGGGAAAGACTAGAGATTTCTTCAAGAAAATAGGAGGTACCACGGGAAAATTTCACGCAAAGATGGGCTTGATAAAGGACAGAAATGGTATGGACCTAACAGAAGCAGAAGATATTAAGAAGAGGTGGCAAGAATACACAGAAGAACTGTACAAAAAAGATCTTCATGACCAAGATAATCACAATGGTGTTATCATTCACCTAAAGCCAGAGATCCTGGAATGTGAAGTCAAGTGGGCCTTAGAAAGCATCACTATGAACAAAGCTAGTGGAGGTGATGGCATTCCAGTGGAGTTATTTCAAATCCTGAAAGATGATGCTGTGAAAGTGCTGCACTCAATATGCCAGCAAATTTGGAAAACTCAGCAGTGGCCACAGGACTGGAAAAGGTCAGTTTTCATTCCAATCCCAAAGAAAGGCAATGCCAAAGAATGCTCAAACTATCGCAGAATTGCACTCATCTCACACGTTAGTAAAGTAATGTTCAAAATTCTCCAAGCCAGGCTTCAGCAATATGTGAACCGTGAACTTCCAGATATTCAAGCTGGTTTTAGAAAAGGCAGAGGAACCAGAGATCAAATTGCTAACATCCACTGGATCATGGAAAAAGCAAGAGAGTTCTAGAAAAACATCTATTTCTGCTTTATTGACTATGCCAAAGCCTTTGACTGTGTGGATCCCAATAAATTGTGGAGAATTCTGAAAAAGATGGGAATACCAAACCACCTGACCTGTCTCTTGAGAAACCTATATGCAATTCAGGAAGCAAGAGTTAGAACTGGACATGGACAACAGACTGGTTCCAAATAGGAAAAGGAGTACATCAAGGCTGTATATTGTCATCCTGCTTATTTAACTTCTATGCAGAGTACATCATGAGAAATGCTGGGCTAGAAGAAGGACAAGCTTGAATCTAGACTGCTGGGAGAAATATCAATAACCTCAGATATGCAGATGACACCACCCTTATGGCAGAAAGTGAAGAGGAACTCAAAAGCCTCTTGATGAAAGTGAAAGAGGAGAGTGACAAAGTTGGCTTAAAGCTCAACATTCAGAAAACGAAGATCCTGGCATCTGGTCCCATCACTTCATGGGAAACAGATGGGGAAACAGTGGAAACAGTGTCAGACCTTTTATTTTTTTGGGCTCCAAAATCACTGCAGATGGTGACTGCAGCCATGAAATTAAAAGACACTTACTCCTTGGAAGAAAAGTTATGACCAACCTAGATATCATACTGAAAAGCAGAAACATTACTTTGCCAGCAAAGGTCGGTCTAGTCAAGGCTATATTTTTCCAGTGGTCATGTATGGATGTGAGAGTTGGACTGTGAAGAAAGCTGAGCGCCAAAGAATTGGTGCTTTTGAACTGTGGTGTTGGAGAAGACTCTTGAGAGTCCCTTGGACTGCACGGAGATGTAACCAATCCATTCTGAAGGAGATCAACCTTGGGATTTCTTTGGAAGGAATGATGCTAAAGCTGAAACTCCAGTACTTTTGCCATCTCATGCAAAGAGTTGACTCATTGGAAGAGATTCTGATGCTGGGAGGGATTGGGGGCAGGAGGAGAAGGGGACGACAGAGGATGAGATGGCTGGATGGCGTCATTGACTCGACGGACATGAGTCTGAGTGAACTCTCGGAGTTGGTGATGGACAGGGAGGCCTGGCGTGCTGTGATTCATGGGGTCACAAAGAGTTGGACATGACTGAGTGACTGAACTGAACTGATACTTAACAAATGAAAGTTGCAAGTGGAAGCATGAGACAAACAGATGCACATTTTAGTTTTCAAAAGTAATCTTCACATCTACCTTCTCCTCTAACCTCTATGCCATAGCTCTGGAAGAATATCTTGCAAGTTAGACTACTGAATCTGTTAGGATTTTAACTTTATATTACAGGAAGTATCAAAGAACAGCGGAATAACATGGTATTTACTTGTATGTAAAGTCTGGGATTAGACAGTCAAGAGTTCATCAGGGAGATGCATCTCGGTGGGTTTTTTCTATCCTCAAAGTCCCCTCATCCTAGGAGATGGCAATTTTTAGCCATCACCAGCTGAGTTTGAGGCAACTAGAAGTAGGACAGTGGGGAGAGCTAGATAGGCACTTCCTCAATGAGGCAGCTTCCTTGAAACTAGTCTCTCTGGAAATCTCACACAAAACTTCTGCTTATATCTTATTGGCCACGTCTTGATGCAAGGGAGCTTAGAAATGTAGCTGCTTAAGTGGTTGTGTTGCTGCTCAGAATAAAACTGGGGTCGTGTCACTGGGGAAGATGGGGATAGCAGATACTGAGGCAACTGGCCTTTCTGTCACAGAATGCTATTCTCATTCTTGATCCACAGCTTCATGCTCTCAGAATATATGGATTTTACATTAATGTGATTTGAAAATACATGATAGAAACCAACCTTTTGAGAATTAAATCACTCAAATTTAAGACACACAGACTTAAATCACTCAATTTCTTATAGAAACCATACTTTTTTTAGTCTGAAAGACATACTGGAGTTACACAAACAGAGACGTCATCATTATTCAGCTTCAAGTTTTCACCTTAGGACTTCTTGAAACACATTTTACATCTCTTTAAAGTTCAGTCTTTGGGCTGGTGCCCAAATCCAATCTGCTTTGGCAAAGACTCAGTGCACTCTGTTAAAAATACTGTGATAGGAAATATTTGTCTCAAATGAATGTTCCAATAGTAGGCTATTTTGAAACCTATGATGGAAATTTTCCTAAGAATACACTGAGAACAAATATAAAATGATTTCTTCTTATAGGACTGTTGAATATTTGTACAATGGAGCCAGAGATTACAGATGCTCTCAGAGATAAAGCCTCAAGATTATGTTCCCATAGGGCACTGCTGAAATCCTTTAGAATACATATAAAATGAGAGATTAATTGCTTTTAAACTGAGTTCTGGGAACTCTTAGTGTTTCTTGATCTGGTTGGGGAGTATAAGTGGGATTGAGTTGCCCAACAAAAGCATCTGTAGTTGGATATTTTTTATATGAATGGGTTCTTTGTAAGATTAAAGAAAGGATTCTAAGAGAAAATTTAGAAATCATTGGTCTAGTGTCTGGGAAGATCTCTGAACGCCATTTCAGGCTGGTATTCTGGGATTTATGTTGTCACGGAATATTAGATGTTAAGATACATGACTGGATTTATATGTCTTTGGTTTAAGACTAGACTCTAGAGAACTATGGAGGGAAGACAGTTTCTCCTGCTCAATTTATTGGAAAGTATTCAAACATTGGAGAAGGAAATGCCAACCCACTCCAATATTCTTGCCTGGAGAATTCCATGGACAAGAGGACCCTGTCAGACTCCAGTCTGTGGGGTCGCCAGAGTCGGACACAACTTAGTGACTAAACAACAATCCAAACATTATCCAACCTTAGTCAGCTGCCTGTATTGCTAGCTGACTTCTAGTTAAAATTTTTTTTCTTCATACACAAAGTGAAAGAAAGTGAAAGTGAAGTCGCTCAGTCGTGTCCGACGACTGACCCATGGTCTGTAGCCCACCAAGCTCCTCCGTCCATGGGATTCTCCAGGCAAGAATACTGGAGTGGGTTGCCATTTCCCTCTCCAGGGGATCTCCCCGACCCAGGGATCAAACCCAGGTCTACCACATTGCAGGCAGACACTTTAACCTCTGCGCCACCAGGGAAGCCCATACACAAAAGCCCACTCAAAATACTGAAAGCAAAATGGGCTTATTTTAATGAGAAGTGGAATTGTGTGGAAATCCAAGAACAGGAACTGTAGAAGAGTTGACCTCACAGGGACTTAGACCTGGACTTGAGACAGTTCTCTTTCCACATAGTTGCGGAAGCTCATGGGTCCCTGATTTGAGGCGGGGGGGAGGAGGGGGTGGCAGGGAGGGGGGGCACATTAGTTTTGTTTCTCCCTCCTGATTGGCTTCTTACTTTCATTTGTGCTTTCTGCTTATGCCCAAGGATTTACTTTATTAATGTTCGTTCAGACCTCTCACTCTTCTCACAGCCTCCCTCAGCCCTATTCAGACAGCTAACAGTTTCAGTCTTTTGTGTTGGTTTTTCAAGTCTAAATCTAGAGAGAGAAGCTAGATTGGTCCAGTTTATATTTTCAACCCAGGTAATGTGATTGCTTAGGGAAGGCCCTGGACTGGGTCAGGCTCAAACAATTGTTTCCAGACCAGGGAGCGCAGTGGAGAAAGGGAAGGACAACTTGTTATAAAACAGGGCCTCTGCACTCAACAGGCCCAGGGCAATGATTTAAGGCTGTTTTGAAAAGAGAAGTGAGTCTGGTATGCCACAGACCTCCCTGAAAGGCCCTCGGGGAAGGAATGCAAAGTCGAAGAGAGGAGGTTTGTAGGACAGTTGTAAAATTGTTGGAGTGGGTGTGAGGAGAGGGACAGTAAAGGGGAGGAAATGGCGGGCTGGTGGCAGGTCAGGACCCTGATGTATGGGAACGGTGCAGGCGGGTACCTTGTCTCAGACAGCAGCAACCTGCCATTCAGGGGCTCTTGTTACCTCCAGGACATGTTCCCAAACATGACCAGAGTATAAATATTACTCTATTCTCAAAGAGCCATTGCTGAAATTGAGTAACCTGGACCTTCGGTCTAAGTTTTTTTCCCTGATGTCCTCATCACAATACTTTTTCATTTCCAGGACTGATCTACTTGACAACTATGAAGTGAAATTTCACACCAAATTCTCCTTGGGGCACAGTATTCTCTGGAGGCCCCAGTGGACTCTCAACAGCAATGTTACAAATGTGGCAGGTGCCCCCCCTTGGCTTGCCTGCCATCCAGAGCCAGATGAGTCTGACAGCCTGTCTCACAGAGTCCCCTTTATTGGTTTTTGAAATAGTCCCATTTTGTTCTTTATAGAGGAGGAACGAAACCTCAACCAGATGCTTGTGATTGAAATAAGGGATAATGATGATAGAACTTTTACCAAGGATATGTCTCCTCCTGCTATCAGATAAATACCAAGGTGAAAATGAGCTGTTTAGCCACAAACAAACATTGCACTAGGGGAAATGGTTTATTTTCCAAGTTTGAAACAATCATACTTTGACAGCATCACTCTCAAGATTTTAGGTTTATTATAACATCATTAAAAACACATTTATTTGGTATTAGTGGAACATAGTTCATTGCACTGTTACATAAAAGACAGATTTGACATTAAACTAGTTAAAAGGTCTCAATTTAATTTTTCATATTTCTAAAAATATTTCCTACCTTTTCATGAATTAAAGTATCTGACTCACAGAGACTTCTTTAAATGAATAAAATTTTATTTTTCTATAAATAAGAATGATAGATTATAATTGTACCAAATGGTCAATTTTTTTTTTTTTTATTGTATGGTGTCTTTTGTTCTAGAAATAGAAACGCTTCAGTTTCTCAACTAGATATAGAGAAATTATTCTGCTTGATTCTACACCACCAGTGAATGTAAATGGTACTTCAGAAGAAGTGTTTTTGCATTTTCTTAATGGAATCCCAACTGTACAAAATTTAAATTGAGCTTAAGCTATTTTTTTTTTCCCTGGAATGAATACCCATTTCAATACTCACCACAGATTTAGTAGGAGATTTGTTAATAAAGGGGCTTCCCTGATATCTCAGTTGGTAAAGAAACCGCCTGCAATGCAGAAGACCCTGGTTCAATTCCTGTGTCAGGAAGTACTGCTGGAGAAGGGGTAGGCTACCCACTCCAGTATTCTTGGGCTTCCCTTGTGGCTCAGCTGGTAAGAAATCTGCCTGCAATGCGAGAGACCTGGGTTGATCCCTGGGTTGGGAAGATACCCTGGAGAAGGGAAACGCTACCCACTCCAGTATTCTGGCCTGTGAGACTGCAAAGAGTCGGACGACTCCATGACTTTCACTTTGTTAATAATGGAGACAGGATTCCTATCTCTTGTTCAACTCAAAAAGTTCCTTTTAGAGAGGGGACAGCATATTGTTATGACTTCCATTGAAAAAGAGACTTCTTTGAACCGATATCCTCATGAGCCATACCTCTCATAATCACTTTTGCTCTCTCTATAGTAAAATTTCTCAAAAGTGGTATCAGTGCCTCATCTCCTGTGTCCTCTTTGACCCATGAAATCAGGCTTTTGTTCTCACCACCTAATCATAGTGTTCTTGTCAATAACAACCTTCATTTCTCTCAGAGCTCACCTTAGCCTCTCAGCATCATTTGATGTGGTTGACTCCTTCATCCTCTTTGAAACTCTTCTTCACATTATCACTGGGGACACCACAGTCTCATGAGTTTTTTTTTTTTTTAAATCTTAGTGACTGTGCCTTTATAGTGTTGTCTGAAATTCCTTTTACTTTTCTCAGCATATGAATATCATGGATATTTCCTGACATATAGGGGAAGAATCTTGTGGCCTCCTGCATCTATATTTTTAAAAAGTCATCCTTTCCATTCTGAAACACATAATTTCACCTTAAAAATCATCCCTTAACTCCGAATTAGGATATTGGCAGGTCCAAAAGAGAAATGTTGATTTTTCTTTGCAAACTGGCTCCTCCTTCACTCTTATTTTTCAGTGACAGCACTGTTCACCTAATTGCTCAGGCTAAAGATACTAGGAGTCACCTTTGAATCTTCCTTTTCTTTTCAGGCATTAACCCATTCTACAGTAACTTCTGTTAATTCTGTCTTGAAATATGCCTTGAAAATTCCCCATCCAACTACTTCCTCCATCATTTCCACCCAATCCACTCCTCTCACACTGGACCCAATAGCTTGACTTCATAAAACAGCCATCATTATCTTTCAAAAATGAAGATTAGATCACATTGTCTCCCCAGCTCAAGCCCCTCTTTGCATTACAGTTAGAACTAAAGTCAAAGTTTCCCAATGTCCACCAACGCTTCGTAAAATCAGGCGCATGCCTCACTCTACAGCCTCATGGCCTACGCTTCCTTGAGCTCCCTGTGCTCTGAGCTGTTATTTGAACTCAAAAAGGTTCTAGCTTTAGGACCACTATACTTACTCTTCCATCTGTGACACCCGCCGCACCCCCCCCCCCCCACCTGCCCCTGCCCCTGCAACCAGATCCTTGCAATGTTTCCCCTTTCAGTTCAGATCTCATCTCAATTATCAGTCAGAGAAGTTAGTTTCTGCTGCTGCTGCTTGGTCCCTCAGTCTTGTCTGACTCTATGGCCCCATGGACTGTAGCCCGCTAGGCTTGTCCACCAGTGGAATTTTCCAGGCAAGAATACTGGAGTGGGTTGTCATTTCCTGCTCTAGAGGATCTTCCTAACCCAGAAACTGAACCTGTGTTTCATATCTCCTGCACTGGCAGGTGGTTTCTTTACCACTAGTGCCTCGTAGGAAGCCCAGAGAAGTTTCACTGGTCTCTTTATATAAAGGGGCCACATATGTCTTCACTCTACCCTCTTATATACTAAATGTTTTTCCTATTATACAGAATGTAAGTTCCCTGAAAGCTGTCTCATTCATAACTGTGTCACTAGTGTGTGTCTGGCACAGAGAACATTAATTGGTTAATATCATCATTAATGAATACTGATTGAATTAAAGATTTTTTTTCTTGGCAAAGATCTGTAGATAGGGGTTGAGAAGAAATTTTCTATTGCAACTTTCTAACATACATTGAGCATTATAATGTGAACATTTTAATTGCCTTACAACAAAGATACCTGGTAAGTACTACCAATATTCCTTATTTCACATATGAAAAAATAGACTCTCAGGATGATTAAATAATGTGCCTAGGCTACTGAGCTAGTAAGTGAGGGTGTTGGATTGCAAATATAGGCCTTCCCATTCTGGAAGTCTATACTTGCCAACGTGTACAATACTTCCTTTCTACTTTTTTCCACTTTAGTGAACTTTTAAAAGAGAGTTTACTATTGATTTATGGAACAGATCTTAATTTCAGGTGCTGGGATTGGATTTTTCATAGTAAAATATTTGAATGTAGCTTTATTATAGTTTAATTCTTTAAAATGTGTGTTCTTGAAAAACAACAACAACAAAATCTCAATTGCCTTCAATAGATCTTGGCTGAATAAAATATCAATAGCAAAATGTAGATGTGTGGAAATATTTATACTCTTGGCATCACAGTGGTCATTTTTCTCCTAAAGGTTGTGTGTGTAATCTTGTCAGTGGTAAAATGTGGTTGGCAGGGGAGCTAAAGCTAGTGTCTGGCTTTTTTTGTCCTTTTTAGGCTCAGGTACTACTTGCATCATCAGATTTCCTAGTATTCCTGACCACAAAACAATTCTGTGAGGTACCTCATTTATATCAGTAGTCAGTATTAGTCACTTAATAAACATTTTTGACAATCCATTATGTGCTAGGCCCTGAAGTAGGCTCTGGGGCTAAATGAATAAACTATGAATCATGCCTCAAGGAATTTGTGGTCTGATCCAGAGGATAGACACATGAATAATTGCACTAATGAATGTAGATTGACCTCACCTCTCTGAGATGTGTGTTAAGGACGTCTTCACAGATGAAGTGATCTTCAATTTGGGTCTTGAGAATGATTTAGATGTTGTCATCTCAGCCAAGACAGTTGAGTGGAGGTTGAAAACATTCTTGGTAAAATTTATGTTACAGAAATGTCCCTCCTAGAGTAGGCATCAATTGACTTTTGGGGTTTCTCATTAATGAGTTCAATAATTATCATTTAGTTATGTATTCAGATAATTTATAGCTTGAAGATGGAAGATTCTGCATTTCCATGTACTAAGGTTATCTTAAGGTTTGATATCAGGTATCAGTATATTCTCTAAGCCCTAGGGATTTGATATTCTGCCCTAAAGGAACAGGAAACAATAGAATCTATTTTCCAATTTATACATTAAGTACTGATGACAGTATGGAAAGAAAGCAAGGGGGACCTCCACTTATTCATGGGGACAAGATGAAGGCAGTCATATATGGCAGCATAGCAGAACAGCAAGGCACTGAATTGTCTTCTCAAATTACTGCAAAAACAGACATCACCAGGGAACCTTAGCTGTCTTCCGTTTTTTTTTTTTTTTTAAACTTTATGGAAGATGGGAAGCAGTATCTATACTATTTGTCGAGATATTTATTCCCTGCACTGTCATATGCAACTTAGATTCAACACAGATGAAAATATTTTATGTAAATATGTTTGAAACTGCTCCATGAAACACTGGTAGTCCTAAGACCGCTCAGGGTGGATTACACATGGGCAGGGTTGCAACCCCTACCTGAGTCTCAGTGCAAATACTCGACTTCTGTCTTTTCTCTATCACTAAAAAAGTATAAGATTTTTCTCCACTGAAGATTTCTCATCTAAAATATTTAAACAACACTGTTCTAAGTGCTCTCTGATGAGAAAGAAGCCCTTCTTATGACTGCTCTTCTAACTGGGTGGAATAGTACCTTGTACATGCTTCGAGCAGCATAATGCACAAATCCCTAAGATGGACTGCTGAGCACCTTGTTTCGGAAAAACTCAGCTTCGCTCAGAAGCTGAGTCATTGTTCTAATGATGTACTTTTATCAGTTGAAGAAGCACTTTAACTCTGTAGCCTTTGGTTCTACTGAAAGGAGTCTAAGCAATAATCTCTTAATGTGTAAAGTGACTCTACAGCCTGTTTTTATTCACTTCTAGTTGTAAGAAGCTGAAGAAATAAGAGAGATTTTTAAAAGTCTTTTCATTTAAGTGATATCCAATATCAGAGGGTTTGTTTTTCTTTTTTCTTTCTTTTTTTCTTTTCTACTTTTAGAGTCTTTGAAAGCGTTTTGGAAATACACCTGAAGATATTGGAAGAGTCCAGGACCTAGATCGGAATCATATTTCCTCTGTGGGACAGGCACTGGAGCTCAGGGAAGGTATCTTATCCATCTATAGGCAAAGAGAATGAGCCAGTCTTACGCAGACACACGGGAAATAAAAGGAGACAAATAGCTGATCTCCTGCCGACCCCTGGTATTTAGGACGGTAAATGGAGTAAGATGAAGGCAGAACGACAGCAAGAGAAGATCCAGGATGTTGAACAGATCATCAGAACACAGGGCTCAGCAGCAATGGGATACAAGTGGGCTTGATCAGAGAATTAGATGGAGTGCATTTCTTACCTTGAGGTCTCTGGAATATGGTAGAAGAGGTCCCTGAAGAAGCTCCAGGGAGTTTGTGAATCCTATGAAATTGTAAACTTGCATAAGTTTGTACTCTGGAAAGAGTCCATGGTGTTCTTCAGAGTTTTAAAATAATCTATATATGAAAATGTTTCACGATTTCTGGATGGTCCCCAAGGGTAGATTAGATTAAAGTAAAGGTAGACTTGACGATGAGGTGTCTGAATAACAGTCTGCTTCTCAAAGAAGGATAGAGAAGGACTTATAATGTGTGTAGAAGTCAGCCTACCAAAAAGGTTAGCTGGCCCCTGTTTTGAGAGAGATAGAGGGAATTAGGCGAAGTATAACTGTCTTTCCTGAAGGTTCTCCCTCTAGCCAGAATTAAGGAAATTAACAGAGTGCCACTCGCAGCTCATCAGGGGAGATCTGAATGGTTCCTCCTTTCCAGTATGCAGCATCTACAGAAACACAGGTCTTAAGTTCTCTCCTGTGGTCATCAAATGCTTATTTAGTGCCTACAATATATTTGATCCTGTGTGGGCATATAATGGATTTTAGCTCTTGTGAAACTTATATTCTAGTAGAATAGATAAGATAGTAAGTAATTATATATAGATTGTTGTTAGAGATATTAAGAAATAAGCAGAGTGCTGAGACTGTTAGTTTGGACAGACTAAGTTATGCAGCAATAGCAAACAAACATCCAAAAATGAGTGGCTAGTTCACTGAGGCTTTACACTGTCATTTGAAGAGCAGGCTGATGATATTGCTTCCGTCTGGGGCATTATCAGTTACTATAGCATAGAGAAGGAGAATGAGGTAACCAGACCCTCCTTCTTTAAACTTTTAATCAGAAGTGACACGTCACCTACATACAGATTTCTTTGGTTGAAGAAAGATAAAGAGTGAATCATCATTCATCATCATCTGGTCACCCAGTCATATCTGACTCTTTGCAGTCCTCCAGGCTTTTCTGTCCATGGGATTTCCCAGGCAAGAATAGTAGAGTGGGTTGCCATTTCCTTCTTCAGGGGATCTTCCTGACCCAGGAATTGAACCTGAGTCTTCCATAATGCAGGCAGATTCTTTACCATCTGAGCCACTAGGGAAGCCCCCTATGATTATATATTTGTATATTTGATCTATTATATGTTTAATCTATACCATAAATTTTCTCAAATATATATTTTTGGTTGGGGTTAAAACTACCTAGCTACCTACAATGATTTTTAACTTTTATAAACTATGAAATTAGACTGATTTGAAATTCACACCATTTTGTGGTTTGATATCATTCTGTGATTTGATATCACTCAGAAGTGATACCCATCATATCTGCAGAACAGTAAGGCCTTTAAGTATGCCAGTTGATCCAAAATATATTGAATTAAACAAACATAAATCAATTTGCTTATGAGAAATCTGAAAATAATATAGTGAATGTCTTCAATTGATTTGCATTGGAATGTGATAGTTGGTTAATTCAGAGGCTTACTGGGTGACCAATCTAGCCCTGAGGTGGAGATAATGGACTGCTAATTGCATGCATTTGACTCTGTTAATTTCCTGTTTCCCACCTGCTTTGTCCCATGTCTGCCAAAGCAGATCAACCTGAGTTGCTGGATAAAGGTAAAGAGCTTAAGGCATTAAAATCTCCAGCCATTTCCCTCTCATAAACTGCTAAATATTTTTTTATTTTAGTTCTTCATAAAAGAAACATTGGAACAATTAGCTATCATAGCGAAATCTTTCTCTTTTAATGCCACATAGTTTACATGGAGCCCTTAGTAATAAGGACATACAAGTTGGATCATGGGAATAACTAAGAACGCATTTAGCAAAAAAAAAACAGAAGTTATGAAGTCTCAAGGGCTGTAAATACTTGAACTTGGACCAAGAAAAACATAAAATAATGATTTAAAGGCAGACATCTTGCCTGAATTTTCAAGTTGACCAATAGGTTATAAGGGGCATTTGGTCATTAATCATACTTCTGACAGAGGAGAAAGAGTGTTAATAGAAAGTTAAGAGCAAGGATTGACCTGAAAGATCAACTTAACCCAAACCAATGATTTTATAATGGAAACTTGAAGACCAGAAAGGTTAAGTAACTTGCCCAAAGTCATAGAGCAAGTTAGAATCAGAGCTGGAACTAAATTTTAACTCTGGATTCTTATACAAAATCTCTTCCAGAATTTATGACTTATGATTTCCTAGTATATTTCTCCCAGGAAAAAATCCATTTGGTTTTTACTCCTTTACTGAAAAAAACTATTTATTGGGGACCTACTGTGTTTGGAATTGTGAATCAATATGCTCTTGACTTCAAGAGGTTTACATACGAGGAAGGTTGGGAGGATAGTATAGAGTAGTGGTGAACTCAAGCAGAATGCCAGGTATGGGTGTGGAGTGAGAAGTCTAAGGGGAAGGCTGTGTTAGGGGTGGAGAGTTAGTCTAAGTAGATGATTGTTAGGTTAAGTAAAAAGGAAGTGGGACCTACTCTGGATGACAAGCACCTTCCTGTAAGATTTCAAAAGGTGTCCTCTTTGAGAAGTTACAGACCAGTGGGCACATAGCTTGAATAATGGATAGAGGACTGGGTTTCAGCCCCAATTACTCCCTGTGCCTAACTTCTTATGTCAGGCACAGTCACCACAGCATAAGAAGGATGTTCCATGCCGCGAGATCATACGAGGAAAAACTATATGACCTTTCATCTGTGAGGGCATTATTAATTTAAAAGAAATGGGACAAATCCTACACCCTTCTCCTAGTCTTTCTCTTCCTAACTCTTAACTCTCTGATCTGTCTAAATGCCAGAGAATGATACTTTGTATTGCTTATAATATACCTTAATTTACATAAAATAATATTCTGGGCTGTAAAAGTGTATTTATTACAAGTTTTGAATCTTGGCTCTACCAATTACTTGTTAGCTATGTGAAACAGGGCAAGTTCAGTTCAGTTCAGTCTCTCAGTCGTGTTTGACATTTTGTGAACCTATAGACTGCAGCACGCCATGCTTCCCTGTCCATCGCCACTTCTAGAGCTTGCTCAAACTCATGTTGGTGATACCATCCCCATGTCATCCTCTGTCATCCCCTTCTCCTCCCGCCTTCAATCTTTCCCAGGATCAGGGTCTTTTCCAATGAGTCAGTTCTTCCAATCAGGTGGCCAAACTATTAAGCAAGTTACTTTTGTCCCATAAAATGCAGACAAAGCATTCAGTAAGATTCTTCTGCAATTTTTGTGAGTGCTTAAAGAGTAATAATATCTAGTGTGTGCATTCTCAGTTGTGTCCAACTCTTTGTGATCCCATCAGACTGTAGCCCACCAGGCTTTTCTGTCCATGGAATTTTCTAGGCAAGAATACTGGAGTGGGTTGCCATTTTCTCTTCCAGGGGCTCTTCTGACGCAGGTTTGGAACCCACATCTCCTACATCTCCTGCATTGGCAAGTGGATTTTTTACTACTGAGTCACCTGGGAATCCCAATAATATCCAGAGTGCTCCTCAAAGTGCTTGGCATCGAGGACGTGTGCTAAGTCACTTCAGTTATGTCTGACTTTTTGTGACTCTATGGCCTGTAACCCACCAGGATCCTCTGTCCATGGAATTTTCTAGGGAGGAATAGTGGAATCAGTTACCATGCCTCCTCCACAGGATCTTCCTGACCCAGGGATCAAACCCACATTTCTTAGGTCACTTGCATTTGGACAGGTGGATTCTTTATCACTAGCTCCACCTGGCATAGTAAATTGTGCATAATGTTAAGTACTAACATCACATTTGATTGAGGTAATGATTCTGTAAAGTCAGCCAAAGTAAATGGATATTCCATTTAACACACGATCCACATATCATTCAAGCGCTCACTCCCAGTTAATATCTCTATGAGATTGATCACGGGTTGTGGAAGCTCAGCACCCTTCTAACAAGGTGTTTGTGGTCTTCAAGGCTTGCACTGCATGGTTGCCTTCGCTCCTCACTCTACTCTTGAAGAGGACTCTCTCTCACTGAGTCACCCCTTCTCCCTCTGCATCCCCTACTATTTACCATCAACTATCAGTATAATGTAACTATATTACTTTTTAGTGTAATAGAACTTCCTCTGAAATTTGAAAAATTTGGGGAGTGATCAAATTGGACCTTATACTACTGCCCGATTGTACTCATCTCACATGCTAGCAAAGTAATGCTCAAAATTCTCCAGGCCAGGCTTCAGCAATACGTGAACCATGAACTTCCAGATGTTCAAGCTGGATTTAGAAAAGGCAGAGGAACAAGAGATCAAATTGCCAACATCCGCTGGATCATCAAAAAGCAAGAGAGTTCCAGAAAAACATCTATTTCTGTTTTATTGACTATGCCAAAGCCTTTGACTATGTGGATCCCAATAAACTGTGGAAAATTCTGAAAGAGATGGGCATACCAGACCACCTGACCTGCTTCTTGAGAAATCTGTATGCAGGTCAGGAAGCAACAGTTAGAAGTGGACATGGAACTACAGACTGGTTCAAATAGGGAAAGGAGTACATCAAGGCTGTATATTTTCACAATGCTTATTCAAATTATATGCACAGAACATCATGAGAAACGCTGGGCTGGATGAAGTACAAGCTGGAATCAAGATTGCTGGGAGAAATATCAATAACTTCAGATATGCAGATGACACCACCCTTCTGGCAGAAAGTGAAGAAGAACTAAAAAGCCTCTTGAGAAAAGTGAAAGTGGAGAGTGAAAAAGTTGGCTTAAAACTCAACATTCAGAAAACTAAGATCATGGCATCTGATCCCATCACTTCATGGGAAATAGATGGGGAAACAGTGGAAACAGTGTGAGACTTTATTTTTTTGGGCTCCAGAATCACTGCAGACGGTGACTGCAGCCATGAAATTAAAAGAAGTTTACTCCTTGGAAGGAAAGTTATGACCAACCTAGATATCATATTGAAAAGCAGAGACATTACTTTGCCAACAAAGGTCCATCTAATCAAAGCTATGGTTTTTCCAGTGGTCATGTATGGATGTGAGTTGGAGTGTAAAGAAAGCTGAGCACCGAAGAATTGATGGTTTTGAACTGTGGTGTTGGAGACGACTCTTGAGAGTCTCTTGGACTGCAAGGAGATCCAACCAGTCCATCCTAAGGAAGATCAGTCTTGGGTGTTCACTGTAAGGAACTATCAGTATAGTATAACTTTATTAATGTATTACTCTTTAGTGTAATAGAACTTCCTTTGAAATTTGAAAAATTTGATGAGTGATCAACTTGGACCTTATACAGCTAACAGCTTAAAATTTATATTAACCCCTTCTCCTGCCTCGCTGCAGCAATTTCCAGTGCGGTGACATCATATATTATATCCCAGACTCTTACTCTTCCATCTTGCTGTCATATCTCTTTCTTTCCTTCTAGTTCCTCCTTGATTTTTATTCCTCTTTGCACTCTCCCTTCAAAATTAAGGATGAAATTTTCATTTTCTCATGTGAAGAAACAACAGAGACTTATTTTATTTTTATTTATTTTTTGGTCTTGGCTCCTATTCTCAGGACCTTATCTCTATCCCAAGTGTCTTATCATAGACCTTTTCTAAATAAAGACAATTCTCTTCCTGGACCTAGATCAGCTGTTAAGAAAATTGATTGTTTCTTTTGGACTACCACCACACGAGGAAACTGAAGCACAAAAAATTATGTGGATTGATGAAAGTTACCTGTATGCTATTTAGCAGAACAAGGACTTGAGCTGAATTGCTTTGACTTAAATCCAGTACATTTTCTGTTGTCTTCTTATTTAAGAAATATCCGTGAGATACTTCAGTGTCTTGTCTTTTGACATATTTATTGAGTATGTGTTCAGTTGAAGGCACTATGCTAGGTATTAAAAGTTTTAAAGATGAATAAGATTTAGTCTGTGCTCTCAAAGTACTTAAAAATTTACTGTGGGCAACAGAATTCTTTACAGGTTACAAAGAAAATGTCCTTGCATTAACTAGAGTAGTTTTGCTCTTTCCAATATTACTTCTTGGGTGACTAAGACTATTGCTGAAGCAATAGTTTATAGTTTTAAAAAAAGAAAAGGAAAAGAAATAAAAGAACAAAAAAGATAATCATGTATATAGACAGATTAGTGTAGAAGTTCTTTTGCTCACCATTATAATACTTTCTTAAGCAGATGCCCTGGTATTTCATGACTAATAATTTGATTCCTTTCTCTTTAAATTACCATGTATTGTCTTAAAGTTTAGAAGAATCTAAGGTGAAAATAAAATTAACCTCATTTATCCTACTCATTTATTTCTATTAATTTTTGTCATATTTCCATTTAGTTTTGGTCATAATATATACCTATACATATAGCCAGAGGAGAATCTTTCTGCATATAATTGGTGTAATGGACTAAATTGTGTCCCTTCAAAATTCACATGATGAAGTCACAAACCCCAGTATCTCAGTATGTGAACTTATTTGGAGACAGTCTTTAGAGAGGTGATTAAGGTAAAATGAGGCTGTTAGGATGGGGCCCCATGACTGTGTCCTTAAGAGCAGAGGAAGACACAGGAGCCAGCATATGCAGAAGAAAGCCCAGGTTGGGAGGTAGCCATCTGCGAGCCCAGGAGAGTGGCCTCCAAGTGCCAATATCTTTAAATGGACTTCTAGTCTCTAAAACAGTGGGAAAATTAATTTCTGTCACGGCAGCCCTCACAGATGAATTCAATTGGTATCATGCTTTTTCCACAACTAATATTAGATCATGGGTGTTTTGCCATGTCAATAAAAATTCATGATGAGCTAATATGTCACTTAAGGAAAACATCATAATATAGTTAACTGTTCCCTATTGTTGGATAGTCAGCTTTTGTTCCTGTTTGCTAAGGAACTCTCAAAGTTCAGAATTAATGAAACTATGGGTCCCTTAAGGTGATCCAAATGGGACATTATTTGGTTGATTTTCTGTCACTTTATTTAAACTAAGAATGGTAAAATAGGCATTCCACTTTCTACTACAAACAATGTTGTTTGATTATAGAACCACCTCATTATTGCTGAAACAGTTCAACGCCTGTCATGTGAACCTCCATACTCAGGGTTTAATGACTATTAAGACTTGATAGGAAATGAAATTTTGCAGAATTAGTTTTCATATTTTCTTTTTAAACCCTTCATTTCTCACTTTTATTGTGATTTTAATTTCTTCAAAATGATAAAGAGGATTACCAACAGCTTACATTTTCAGATTTTATCTTTGGATTTTTTAATCTAGCAGCTTTGCTTTCAAATAGAATTTCATAGACTGTTACTTGATCATATTGATCAGCTTACTAAGTTGTTTTAAAACCAAACCACAGAGATATTACCTCCTAATACAGGTTGTATATCTCCAATAGCTGCTTCTCAGTTATTTAACCCGCTTCCTGATAATACTTCTCACAAATCAGAATTGAAGAGAACAATTGCCCATTCTCTGCCCTGTTGCAGTATTTCATGCGGACAAGCTTTTCCTGAAAATTTGAAACGTCATAGCATGATAGGAAGACCACTAGACTGTTAGCCACAGTTGTGCATTAAGTTCAACCCTGCTTCTCTCACTAAGAAGCTGTGTGGCCTTGTATATCTCTAGGGACATCCGTAAACCGCATACTGATTACCTGGATGGTAAAGATACTGCTCACAGTGGACTCGGTCTCTCCCCACCCATCACACCTGTTAGCGACCAAATGCGACCGAGGAAGCACAGGTGCTTCACAAATCACAAATGTTATTCATCATTATTTCCTGGTATGTCGATGACCTACACTGACCTTTACAAAGAGAGAATACAGTTTTCTTGTGTGCGTACTAAGTCCTTTCTTACAAAGAGAGAATACAGTGTGCGTGCACGCTTACTAAGTCATGTCCACTCTATGCGACCCTAGCGACTGTAGCCCACCATGCTCCTCTGTCCATGGGGACTCTCCAGGCAAGAATACTGGAGTGGGTTGCCATGCCCTTCTCCAGGGGATCATCCCAACGGAGAAATCAAACCTGCTTCTCTTGTGACTCCTCCACTGGCAGGGAATTCTTTACCATTAGCGCCACCTAGGAAGCCCAACACAATGCGCTTGATACTTAAAATTGGAGGCCTTCCTAAAATAAAGAGAACAAAACCTTTCCTTGTTAAAGACTCTAAGCATTTTTCATGCCATCAGGGAACAACTCTCTGGAAGTTCATGTTCCTATCTGGAAAGTGAAAGCGAAGTCGCTCAGTCGTGTCCGGCTCTTTGCAGCCCCACGGACTGTAGCCTGTCAGGCTCCTCCGTCCATGGGATTTTCCAGGCAAGAGTGCTGGAGTGGATTGCCATTTCCTTCTCCAGGGGACCTTTTCGACCCAGAAATAGAACCCGAGTCTCCCGCATTGCAGGCAGACGCTTTACCATGGGAGCCATCAGGGAGAGTTGCATATTTTTCCTGTTTTGATGAGTTTTTTTTTTTTAATTATAAACTATTTGAAATGCAGAGACACAACAAGCTACAGACTGCATTTCTTAGAGTTTGACTCACACTGTTATTTTTAGTTATTTAAACTGTTATTTTTAGACAATTTTTTGGTGGTTAGTATGAAAACAGCTATACCCTTTATTCTGGTGCAATTTTTACCTCAGAAGCTCCTGACTCATTTATATTGGTAGTCTAAAATAAATTATCAATCAATATAGGTTTGTTCCTGTTTAGAACTGAGGTTGTCCAGTCTTCATTTAATGTCACTAATTGGAAACCATTCGTAATGGAGCACTTAGAAATTATTTCAGAATGGAAAATATTCTTTGATTTTCAACTGTTTAATGAGAAATAAGTAACATTTTTTACTCATGAGAAGATTTTTTTTCTTTTTAGTACTTGTGAAAGGAAGGAAAAGGGACTTGTATTCATGAAAAATTTTCCTGGCAATAAAATTCTCTATTCAGACCACTGAGTAGATCTAAAAATAACTTCTGTTTGGAAACACACAATAGTGTTCCTATTTGAATCGACTTTTACCAAACCCAACCCTATTTTACCATAGTGACCTTGGACTGATATGAGGCCAAATACAAATTTAGGTTGTGTTTGAGTTATTGCACGGTAGGGTCTAAATTGTACACTGTGATTCTTGTGGAGGTTTTTTAAAAATTAAACAATTCTGGGCCTGCTAAATCAGCACCCTTTGGGATGAACTATAGACAATTCCAATTGAGCTATTTCAAATCCTGAAAGATGATGCTGTGAAAGTGCTGCACTCAATATGCCAACAAATTTGGAGAACTCAGCAGTGGCCACAGGACTGGAAAAGGTCAGTTTTCATTCCAATCCCAAAGAAAGGCAATGCCAAAGAATGCTCAAACTACTGCACAACTGCACTCATCTCACACCCTAGTAAAGTAATGCTCAAAATTCTCCAAGCCAGGCTTCAGCAATATGTGAACCGTGAACTTCCAGATGTTCAAGCTGGTTTTAGAAAAGGCAGAGGAACCAGAGATCAAATTGCCAACATCCGCTGGATCATCAAAAAAGCAAAAGAGTTCCAGAAAAACATCTATTTCTGCTTTATTGACTATGCCAAAGCCTTTGACTGTGTGGATCACAATAAATTGTGGAAAATTCTGAAAGAGATGGAAATACTAGACCACCTGACCTGCCTCTTGAGAAACCTATATGCAGGTCAGGAAGCAACAGTTAGAAATGGACATGGAACAACAGACTGGTTCCAAATAGGAAAAGGAGTATGTCAAGGCTGTCTATTGTACCCTGCTTATTTAACTTATATGCAGAATACATCATGAGAAATGCTGGGCTGGAAGAAGCACAAGCTGGAATCAAGATTGCTGGCAGAAATATCGATAACCTCAGATATGCAGATGATACCACCCTTATGGCAGAAAGTGAAGAGGAACTCAAAAGCCTCTTGATGAAAGTGAAAGAGGACAGTGAAAACGTTGGCCTAAAGCTCAACATTCAGAAAACGAAGATCATGGGATCTGGTCCCATCACTTCATGGCAAATAGATGGGGAAACAGTGGAAACAGTGTCAGACTTTATTTTTTTAGGCTCCAAAATCATTGCAGATGGTGATTGCCGCCATGAAATTAAAAGATGCTTACTCCTTGGAAGGAAAGTTATGACCAACCTAGATAGCATATTGAAAAGCAGAGACATTACTTTGCCAACAAAGGTCCATCTAGTCAAGGCTATGGTTTTTCCACTGGTCATGTATGGATGTGAGAGTTGGACTGTGAAGAAAGCTGAGCAGCGAAGAATTGATGCTTTTGAACTGTGGTGTTAGAGAAGACTCTTGAGAGTCCTTTGGACTACAAGGAGATCCAACCAGTCCATTCTAAAGGAGATCAGTCTTGGGTGTTCTTTGGAGGGAATGATGCTAAAGCTGAAACTCTAGTACTTTAGCCACCTCATGCGAAGAGTTGACTCATTGGAAAAGACTCTCATGCTGGGAAGGATTAGGGGCAGGAGGAAAAGGGGGTGACAGAGGATGAGATGGCTGGATGGTATCACTGATTTGATGGACATGAGTCTGAGTGATATGCGGGAGTTGGTGATGGACAGGGAGGCCTGGCATGCTGCAATTCATGGGGTCCCAAAGAGTCGGACACGACTGAGCGACTGAACTGAACTAAACTGATAGACATTCAGAACATGGGACTTCTGATAGACAGTAAAGTTAGAAACCACTGAATTAGGTGACTCATGCTTTAATGGGCAAATGATGCCTTCCTTTGGTCAAGTTCTTCTTTCTACCTAGAACATATTAACCTTTCCATTTTCTTCTTCTTTTTTTTCGTTTCCATCTTCTGAGGTTCAATTCAAAAGCCCCCTTTCCACGAAACCAGGCCTAAGCCTTCCAGAATGGGAGGATACTAATGAATTCATGTTCCTTCCAATTTGTTCATACATCTTTGGTGGTACATATTCTGTCTTGCAGCAGTTACAGGAGAGGTGTCTTTCTCATCACTCTAACTGACATAGGTTCTCTGGGGGCAGGGAGCACATCTTACTTCTCTTCTTCTAGCATCTGCCTGAAGGTCCATACTCATTTTTCATTTTATCCTTATATATTGTGAATAATTCAATAAATATTCATTAAGACAAATTCATCAATACTTCAGACTCAGGAGAAATTGGGGCAAAAGAGGAAGAAGGTTACTTATGCAATTATTTAGATGAAGTGGATTACAATTAAAGTAAAACTGAGTTTTTTTCAAAAGGACTGTGAAAATGAGGTGATAATGAAAATCCTGAGTAGCCTCTAGGAAAAATTTTTCCAGATAAAAATTAGAGTATCCAATTAAATTTTAGTTTCAAGTAGGCAGGTGATTTTTAGTATGAGTATTCTCCTTGTAATATTTTGGAACAGTACTCATTGTTCATCTGAAAGTCAAATTTAACTGGGCCTTCCCAAGTGGTGCTAGTGGTAAAGAACCCACCTGCCAATGCAGGAGATGTAACATGTTTGTGTTTGATCCCTGAATTGGGAAGATTCCTCAACTGGGATGATCCCTTGGAGGAGGACATGGCAGCCCACACCAGTATTCATGTCTGGAGAATCCCATGGACAGAGGAGCCTGGCAGGCTACAGTCTATTGGGTTGCAGAGTTGGACATGACTGAAGTGACTTAGCACACATGCACTGAGTTAAATTGTGAGTCCCCAAAATGTGTGCCACCTGGAACCTGTGAGTGTGATCTTATTTGGAAATAGGGCCTTTGCTTTGTAATCAAGTTAAGATGAAGTTCTACTGGATGATGGTGGACCTTAAATTCAATCACAAATGTTTTTATAAGGAAACACAGACACACAGACACAGAGGGAAGAAGGCCAAGTGTAGATGGAGACAGAGATGGGAATGATGATACTTCTACAAGCTAAGTAACACTAAAGAGTACTGGCAACCGCTAGAAGCTGAAGAATCAAGAAAGGATCCTTCCCCTGCAGAGCCTGCAGAGAGAGCCTGGCCCTGCTGATATGGTGATTATAAACTTCTAGTCTCCTAACTGGGAAACAATAAATTTTTGTTTGAAGGTGCCCAGTTTGCAGTACTTTGTTATGACTCTTGAGAAAATAAATACACTGCATGTCCAGCATTCTTATTTGCCAAATCTGGTAACCCTGTGGAGGATCTCTTCAGCCTCCTAAGAATATTCATTTGATCATATTACCAGGCACGTCACAATAGCAGGGTGTTTTGTGACTATAGCTCTATATTCACAAAACATCTCTAATAGGTCATAGTTTCAGTGGAAATTTGATTATTGGAAAAGATGAATTTTTGACAAATTCTAACACTAACCAAAAACCCACTGGTTTTGTCCATAATTATGTGCATATAACAAAATCTTTTAGAAATTTTACTGTTAGCACTCCTCAATTCACTGTATGATGAATACAATATGAGAGGCATGATGAAAGAATATGTTCCTACGTGTGATTCCCTAGGTCAAAGGGCATAGCAGAGGGCGTTAGTGGCCCACCTCTCAATCTCTTTGCCTACCCAGAAAGTCATCTGCAAACAATTCCCATATAGCCTGATGGTTTCCTGAGTTCTTCCACCTCAAAGTATTCTCTGAATGCTATAGTTAGCCTACTTGGCAACATAAGGCCAGATGAACAAAGAAGTTCATGCCCATGAAGTGACCTTCTATCAATAAAAGGTGACAGTTGGTGGGTAAATCTTCCAGCTTCATCAGTTCTCAGTGGTACAATCATGAAACCTGTCTTACAGTGTCTCACATGGTCCCCAGTGTATTTGGGGCCAAGTTGCCCACGGAGGTAAACTGCTTATCAGCTCACACTTCATTGGCTTCCCCTGTTTCCCTGTCCTGCTTCTCTCGAAGTCACATACCAATTTGTGTCTAAAACTTTACTTCTGGCTTGTTTTGTTTTCTTTTGGTTGTTTTTTGTTTTCTGTCTCTTTCTGCTTTTAGTGTTACTGTTAGTCGCTCAGTCATGCCTGACTCTTTGCGACCCCATGGATTGCAGCCCACCAGGCTCCTCTGTCCATGAGATTTTCCAGGCAAGGATACTGGAGTGGGTTGCCATTTCCATCTCCAGGGGATCTTCCCAACCCAGGGATCAGACCCGGGTCTCCTGCACTGCAGGCAGATTCATTACCGACTGAGCTACAAGGGAAGCCCCAAAGTATTCTGCTTTTAGAAAACTTCAAATAAAAAGCAAGTGAATGCTCATTTTAAAAGTTTTATGTTTAAAAATAGATACTGTTAAATTGCATTCCAGCAAGATTAAATCTGCATGCACTCCTACTCTATGGCCTTTACTTTCATTTAAACAAAACAAAACAAATTAAAGGCTTGCCCAAACTTCTCAATCCTGTGTGACAAAGATAACCTTTGGCTGCCTGACAAGTGTGGGGTGCTTTTGAAGGTACATTATGCCATTAATGAGTCCAGAAGCTGAAATTTTAATGAATTGCTCAAAAAGCCTAAGTCAAAAACTGGTTAGCTTTTGCCCAGTGGTTCTTAAAGGTTTGTGTCTCCATTCTGTTCTGATAAGTATCTCCTCTATCATTTGGCTGGAAACCTGACACAATTTTAAATGGAACCTTTTAGAGAAGACCCTTTCCATTTAATCTTTCAACTCTTAAAACATAACCTCACTATTTTATGGCTTCCATTTTTAAGCTTTTCTCTTTAGAAATAGTCACAGGATCTATGCTAACAAATTTTTAATTGACCTTTAAAAGAGCTATGCCACCTTCAAATATAAATAGGTAAAAGTACTGTTAATTTTCTTGTCATAACCATACTAATACGTTTCAAGGGTATTATAAATAAATAACTTTTACATTTTAATTTTAGATATTCATGTGCTGTGATGATAAAATAGGAAAGGAAAAGGAGAGATCTTTAGGTTAATAGTGCCCTTATGTGAACTCTACCCACATTCATTGCCATATGTAAAAAATACAGCAAACAAAAAGAGGACAGTATAAGAATGATTCTAAGAAATTATTTCAGAAAGGGGAGATAGACAACCTGGACATTCCTATTCAAATAACTAAGATGTCTAGAAAAGGGTTATTACGTTTTCTTTCTCTCTTGGGTCTTGGATAATTCTGAAATAAAATGATAGAAAAATAAATGTCACTCTTCTAGAAGAGATCCTTCAAATGACTTTTTTTTTTTTAATCAAACAATGAATCCTGGGAATAATTCCTTCAAGGTTGATTAACGAGATTTTTCTAAAATAGCCCATATGTACCTATACACACTGAGCTGCAAGACTTGTGTATGAACACAGACATTTACCTTGGTCCAGCTCCAGTAGTTCTGGAGAATGAGAAAAGATTAAGTTTTAGTCTCTCAGTTATACCCGACTCTTTGCGACCCCATGGACCATAGCCCACCAGGCTCCTCTGTCCATGAGATTTTCCAGGCAAGAATACTGGAGTGAGTTGCCATTTCCTTCTCCAGGAGAATGAGAAAAGATTAACTCTCATAAGACAATGACAAGGAGTAAAGAGATAAACCTCTAGATTGTATTTGTGTTTGTGTCTGATATGCACAACTGCCCTTATTTATATATATATATGCTATAAAGCCAGCTCAGTCTAGGTAAAGATGATTGAGAGAAACATTGAGATATCATTTGACTAGTTATTCAGTTGGACTAATTAGGGTAACTGAACAAAGAATGATATGTTGCGAGATGGAGAGATGATCATTTTTATTGCTTATTTCATCCAACAGTGTACCTTGCCTTTGTAGACTGCTTTAGATAAATGAGCCTTGACAGTGATAGCTTAGGTAAGATTTCTTATGTTAAAAATGTCTTTATTTTAATTGTGGTAAAAAGCAGTTCTATTAGAAATAATGTGTAGAAAACCATAGCATGTTTATAAGAATCAAGAATTATTTTTGTTTGTTTTAAGAGATCAGATTTGTGGTTACCAGAAGTGGGGATGGGGGGTGGGGGAATTGGATGAAGGTGGTCAAAGATGGGAACTTCCAATTATAAAATTAGTACATACCAGAGATACAATGTAAAACATGATGACTCCAGTTAACATTAAGTTCAGTTCAGTCACTCAGTCGTATCCGACTCTTTGCAAACCCATGAACCGCAGCACGTCATGTCTCCCTGTCCATCACCAACTCCCGGAGTCCACCCAAACCCATGTCCATTGAGTTGATGATGCCGTCCAACCATCTCATCCTCTGTCGTCCCCTTCTCCTCCTGCCTTCAATTTTTACCAGCATCAGGGTCTTTTCCAATGAGTCCACCCTTTGCTTCAGGTGGCTAAAGTATTGGAGTTTCAGCTTCAACATCAGTCCTTCCAATGAACAACCAAGACTGATCTCCCTTAGGATGGACTGATTGGATCTCCTTGCAGTCCAAGGGACACTCAAGAGTCTTCTGCAACACCACAGTTCAAAAGCACCAATTCTTCGGCGCTCAGCTTTCTTCACAGTCCAAATTTCACATCCATACATGACCACTGGAAAAACCATAGCCTTGAACAGATGGACCTTTGTTGGCAAAGTAATATCTCTGCTTTTGAATATGCTATCTAGGTTGGTCATAACTTTCCTTCCAAGGAGTAAGTGTCTTTTAATTTCATGGCTGCAATCACCATCTGCAGTGATTTTGGAGCCCAGAAAAATAAAGTCTCACACTGTTTCCACTGTTTCCCCATCTATTTGCCATGAAGTGATGGGACTGGATGCCATGATCTTCGTTTTCTGAATGTTGAGCTTTTAAGCCAACTTTTTCACTCTTCTTTTTCACTTTCTTTTTTTTTTTTTTAATCCGAATTTTTACTTTATTTTACTTTGCAATACTGTATTGGTTTTGCCATACATTGACATGAATCCACCACGGGTGTACATGCGATCCCAAACATGAACCCCCCTCCCACCTCCCTCCCCACAACATCCCTCTGGGTCATCCCCAAGCATGCTGAATCCTGCATCGGACATAGACTGGTGATTCGATTCTTACATGATAGTATACATGTTTCAATGCCATTCTCCCAAATCATCCCACCCTCTCCCTCTGAGTCCAAAAGTCCGCTATACACATCTGTGTCTTTTTTGCTGTCTTACATACAGGGTCATCATTGCCATTTTTCTAAATTCCATATATATGTGTTAGTATACTGTATTGATGTTTTTCTTTCTGGCTTACTTCACTCTGTATAATCGGCTCCAGTTTCATCCATCTCAACAGAACTAATTCAATTGTATTCTTTTTAATGGCTGAGTAATACTCCATTGTGTATATGTACCACAGCTTTCTTATCCATTCATCTGCTGATGGACATCTAGGTTGTTTCCATGTCCTGGCTATTATAAACAGTGCTGTGATGAACATTGAGGTACATGTGTCTCTTTCAATTCTGGTTTCCTCGGTGTGTATGCCCAGCAGTGGGACTGCTGGGTCATATGGCAGTTCTATTTGCAATTTTTTAAGGAATCTCCACACTGTTTTCCATAGTGGTTGTACTATTTTGCATTCCCACCAACAGTGTAGGAGGGTTCCCTTTTCTCCACACCCTCTCCAGCATTTATTGCTTGCAGATTTTTGGATCGCAGACATTCTAACTGGTGTGAAGTGGTACCTCATTGTGGTTTTGATTTGCATTTCTCTAATAATGAGTGATGTTGAGCATCTTTTCATGTGTTTGTTAGCCATCCGTATGTCTTCTTTGGAGAAATGTCTATTTAGTTCTTTGGCCCATTTTTTGATTGGGTCGTTTATTTTTCTGGAATTGAGTTGCATAAGTTGCTTGTATATTTTTGAGATTAGTTGTTTGTCAGTTGTTTCATTTGCTATTATTTTCTCCCATTCAGAAGGCTGTCTTTTCATAAATGTAAGACCAGAAACTATAAAACTCCTAGAGGAGAACATAGGCAAAACACTCTCCGACATAAATCACAGCAGGATCCTCTATGATCCACCTCCCAGAATTCTGGAAATAAAAGCAAAAATAAACAAATGGGATCTAATTAAAATTAAAAGCTTCTTTTTCACTTTCATCAAGAGGCTCTTTAGTTCTTCTTCACTTTCTGCCATAAGGGTGGTGTCATCTGCATATCTGAGGTTATTGATATTTCTTCTGGCAATCTTGATTCTAGCTTGTACTTCCTCCAGCCCAGTGTGTCTCATGATGTTCTCTGCATATAAGTTAAATAAACAGGGTGACAATATACAGCCTTGACATACTCCTTTTCCTGGAACCAGTCTGTTGTTCCATGTCCAGTTCTAACTGTTGCTTCCTGACCTGCATGCAGGTTTCTCAAGAGGCAGGTCAGGTGGTCTGGTATTCCCATCTCTTTCAGAGTTTTCCACAGTTTATTGTGATCCACACAGTCAAAGGCTTTGACATAGTCAATAAAGCAGAAATAGATGTTTTTCTGGAACACTCTTCTTTTTCCATGATCCAGCGGATGTTGGCAATTTGATCTCTGGTTCCTCTGCCTTTGCTAAAACCAGCTTGAACATCTGGAAGTTCACGGTTCACATATTGCTGAAGCCTGGCTTGGAGAATTTTGAGCATTACTAGTGTGTGAGATGAGTGCAGTTGTGCGGTAGTTTGAGCATTCTTTGGCGTTGCCTTTCTTTGGAATTGGAATGAAAACTGCCCTTTTCCAGTCCTTTGGCCACTGCTGAGTTTCCCAAATTTGTTGGCATATTGAGAGCAGCACTTTCACAGCATCATCTTTCAGGATTTGAAATAGCTCAACTGGAATTCCATCACCTCCACTAGCTTTGTTCATAGTGATACTTCTTAAGCCCCACTTAACTGCACATTCCAGGATGTCTGGCTCTAGGTGAGTGATCACACCATTGTGAGTATCTGGATCATGAAGATCTTTTTTGTACAGTTCTTCTGTGTATCTTGCCACTTCTTCTTAATATCTTCTGCTTCTGTTAGGTCCATACCATTTCTGTCCTTTATTGAGCCCATCTTTGCATGAAATGTTCCCTTTTAACATTAACTGTTAATGTAGTTAACATTACTGTATAATATATTTGAAAGTTGCTAAGTGAGTAGATCCTAAAATTCCTCATCAAAAGGAAAAACTTTCTTTTTTTTAATCTACATAAGATGATGGATGTTAACTAAACTTATTGTGTTAATCATTTTATGGTATATATGTCAGCCATTATGCTGTCCTTAAATGAGCTTGCAAAGAGTTGGACATGACTGAGCAACTAACGGGGTCAGGGTAAATGTAGAGTGCTATATGTCAATTATTAATAAATCTCAATAAAAGCCAAAAGAAAAAATTCAAGTAAAAATAAGGTGAAAACTAAATTTAGAGAAACGTGGAAAACAGATTTAAGCTAGCTAGAATGTTTCTAAAATGTAATTAATCATAATTAAATATATTAATATTTCCCTATACATATATTTAAAAATTAACCATTTCATAGATATGGCTGAGATAAACTAGAAAATAGCAACTCATATAAAAACAGCAAAAACCCTAGTGATATTACTTGACTCCTCTGTTTAATATGTGACTGTCAAAGAAAACAGTGCCATAAAAAAGGAGATTTGGGAGAGGTCTAAGGTGGCAGCCAAAGAAGATCCTGTACTCATTTCCTTCCACAGGCACACTGAATCTACACCTACACACAGAGTAGTTTTTCCTGAAGGAGACCGGGGGACTGATTGAACTGCTTCTGAACACAGAGGGACTACAAAGAAATGTGCAGGAAAGATGGAGATGTATCCACAGGAAGCCAACCCCTGACATAGTGTCCTGCAGTAAGTAGAAAGAGAATCACAGAGGAATCTGCTCTGGGACACAGTGAAAAAACATCAGTTGTTAGGGTCCCTAGATTAAATGGAAAGGAAATTCAATTAACCTTAAAATATCTGTCAAAATGCTTGGGCAACTGCTGGGACTCTCTCCAAGGCTGGAGGCACCAGGCAAGCACCGTTGTTTGTGTACCCTTAGGATGGACCTCATCCTGTGCCCAACCCAGGTCCTGCCAGCCTGCCAAACTGACCTAGGAGTGGCAATCCTTGGACTTCCTCTGGTCACACACACTATAGCTCCAGTCATGTGGTACATACAGTCTACACAAAGGATGCTTACAAGTAAGGGCACACCTTTAAGCCTCGGAGAGGTAGCTATTTCACCCAATTCATAGAAACTATTCAGAAAGTGTAACAAAATGAAAAAATAAAATGCGTCCCAAACAAAAGAACAAAATAAAACTCCAAGAAAAAAAATCCAAATGAAATAGAGATAAGTAATTTACTTAACAAGGAGCTCATAGCAATGGTCAGAAAGAGGCTCAGCAAACTTGGCAGAAGAACGAACGAACTCCATTTCTTCAGCAGAATTAGAAACTGTAAGAAGGAACCAATCAGAGCTGAGGAGTACAATAATGACATGATGGAGGCCATTGAGAAGAATGTATAGCAGCCATAGTAACTTTAACAACAAGTGGGTGAGAAATGATTGAAAAGTGGCTTTTGTGGTTTCAGACATATCACAGGCTTTGTAGTGTGCATGTATCCTTTTTTATTGATTGCATACACTGTGGAAATCCAAACGAGTTAGAGAGAGTGAAACTCCTGAACTTCAATGTTAAGTGAAGTCTTGGGTTTATGTGATGCCAGATGGTGTAAACTCCTGTGACAGCTCTTGATTAGTTTATATTGGAAACCGCTGCTTTAAATTCTTTGGAATGTAGAGATAGCTTGAGGCTTTCTGTAGGCCATTATAAACACCAGAATTGATGCATTTTAAGGATGCCATTGCAGCTTCAATTTTTACAGCATATATGATTATTTTTTCTCTAAGAAATCCCCAAAATATTATTGTCACGGCAGATGGTGTGACTCTACAATGTAAGAATTACTACGTATACCAGGACGAAAATTAGTTTTATTAAATTTCAGTCTGATTAATACTGATGCTGATTAAATGTATACTTTCAACAGGGCCAGGCAACTTGAATTTCTATGTAAAACATTGCTTGGCAAAAGATTAGTTTGGCCTGTGTTTTGTTTTCACACTATTAAGAACATTCATGATTATTTTGAGGATTCTTCAAATTATTTTATGCTAGATAAGAAGGAAGACTCTCAGTTTATAATTACTCAAAGCAGATTGACTAACACCAATCTCTTGTTGCCAAGTTCCGTATCAATTTGAATCATTAACCTAAGAGTTAATAATGAATTTGCATTCAGTGACATGGATCAACTGTATTCCTAATAGAATTCTTTTTTCATTGGGAAAATTGTGCTATATTAGGAGAAATAAATGCTAGGGGGAAAAGAGTTGTCAAATTGCTCTGAAGCTTAGGAAAATATACTCTAGTTCCTCCCAAGATTACACAATTTCAGGCAGAATCAAAGACAAAAGAGGAAAGCCATCTAAGAATCATTGACCTCACATGACAATCACTATCTGGGACTTTAATGGTAAATTTTGGGAATCTGGTACTGCATATCCTTGTGAGATAGATTAAAAATAGCTGCAAACTGTTTGTCACAAAAACTTTCCATTGAGTGAGTGACTACATTTCCCCTTAGAATATGGCAGAGATGGTGCTGTGCTAGTTCTAGGTCAAGACTTTTTGAAGACCGGACATTTCTGTTTTCTTAATCTTAGAATTTCACTCCTTAGACACTCCTTAGGCTCTGAACCCCACCCTGAGAACTCAGCTTATGGAAAGAAGCTCTGGTTAATAGGCCAGGCAAGCTGTGAGTTGATGAGCATGGGATGAGCCATCTCAATGGTCCCGTCTAAGCAAGCTTTCCTAGGACAAGAAACCAGCTCGCGCTGCCTGGCATAGAAGAATCACTCAGTTAAGCAGAGTTAACCCACAGAAATGTGAAAGATAAAATGGTTATTGTTCTGAGCCATGAAAAAAGAAAAAAAAGGAAGCTATACAATTTAAAAAGCTGAGAGAATCATGACTGTCACCGATCCAGTAAAAGAACATATTTAGTGACTACTTGGTAATCTCCAAAATTTATTTTTTTACACTGTTTGGCATATACTATGATTGCCTCTGCATCCAACAGTGCTTTTTTAAAAAATAAGGTTTTCAATATTGAGAAGTAAATTTACTATAGATTAGTTAATCAAAATGTGTTTATTATCACTTTCACATCTCATTATTGGTAGTCCTACATTTGTAACTTCTATAAATTGCTAGCACTGGGGTTTCTTGTCCAGGAAAAACCCTCAGGGAACTTCAGGCCTTCACTTTTCCTTAGAATAACCTCTGATTCTACAATTGGCCCAGCTCAACTAGATCCCTGTAGCTGATAACTCTCTGAACACCATCACCTCCCCATCTTGGGTCATCCTTTCGGGGGAACATTGTCATGGGACAAACAGCATCTAATTTCACATTCTATTCCTTGGGGCCAAAGTTCGAATATAGTTACTTAAAGAAGTCCCAGGGGCAGGTTGTTTCTGGGGACTGTTACCTTTCAGGATTTGTCACTTTGGAGCCACCATATTATCTTGGCAGCCTCTGTTTTCAGGACAATTCTGGGAGCTGTCTAATAGTTAAAGTCTCTTACTTTGCTTTCAAGCTGAGCCAAGCCTTCACACACAGTCATGAAGGCCTGTAGCTAATCCAGGAAGTCCCAGTAGACTCTTTGCATTGGGATGTTCTGAAGTTCACTTCAAAGGCTGACCAGCTCGCTGGAATTCTCCTTTCAGTGTTCTTCTGCACACCCACCCCCAGATCTTTATAGCATGAATTTCAGTGAATATTTCTGTTTCAGAGAAGTGATAACAACTGACAAGTTGATAATCTCACAGCTGCACAAAACATGTAGCAATAAAACCATGTACACTATTTGCAGTTTTAAAAACAAACTATATGATTTACCTCATTCTATCTTCAGAATCCTGTGAGAAGGTTATTACTACTGCCAATTTATTGATAATGAAACTGTGGTTTCAGTTGGTCAGAACTGCTTAAATTTCAAATGATATTACTGTAATTAAAAGAAAAATGTTTATGGTTCCAAGGATAATGAAAAATTTCCCTGTACTATCTAGATGTTATGCATACTACCCCAGAAATTTTTACATGAAATGGCAAGGTAAATGAGTAAGAATATTCATTGTGTACCTTTTATGGTAAAAAACAGTAGACTAGAAAACTAAACATCTATCAATAAGGTTTTTTAATTAAATTCAAGCACATGCTCATGAGATTCTACAATATTATCAAAAAGTAAGGTGGGTCTCTATGGACCTAAACAGATATTTAGTTAAAAAGGAAATTACAGATTTCTGTGCAAAATAAGGAAATATCTGTTAAAGGTTTACATCTGCTATAATGGACACATGCCATCCATTATACATTTGTAAATTCTTAGCGTATACTAGAATGAACTCTAATGTAAATCATGGACTCTGGGGTACAAGGGAACTCTCTGTACCTTCTACAATTTTTCTGTGAACCCAAAACTGCTCTAAAGTATAAAGTCTTTGCTTAAAAGTGCTTTTAAATATCTATATATATCTTCATATATTTATATCTTTATATATATGTATAAAATGGACAATATTCTGGAAAGATTTGTACCTAATTTATTGGTATTTCTCTGGGATATAGAGGGGGATTTGGTATGGCATATGCTTATTCAGTTCAGTTCAGTTGCTCAGTTGTGTCCAACTCTTTGTGACCCCATGAATTGCAGCACGCCAGGCCTCCCTGTCCATCACCAACTCCCAGAGTTCACTCAAACTCATGTCGTCCATTAGTATATATCAAAACTGTGGTCAAATAATGGTTAATTTTTATGTTTTTAATGTTTTATTGTTTTGAAACTTTTGAAGAATATGGCCCATTCCTCCTGGGCTTGTTGACATCTTTCAATTTGGAAAGTTGAACTAGGGTGAGCATGAAGAAGAGTCTCTAGGTGTCAACATGGAGAGAATTTTTTTTTAAGTGGCTGCATTGTGTTCAGATCATAAGAATCTGTTTTCTTTTCTAAAACCTGAAGCCTTTCTCTGACTTCCAGTCTTCTGGACCAATGTAATCAGAAACTGTAGGGGACAGGAATTTTGCCATGGCACAAATTGACATCTTAATTGGATTCACAAGATGACATTGGCCTATCAGATTTGAGAAGTGAAAGTGTTAGTCGCTCAGTCGAGTCCGACTCTTTGTGATACTGTGGACTGTAGCCTGCCAGGCTTCTCTGTTCATGGAGTTCTCCAGGCAAGAATACAGGAGTGGGTTGCCATGTCCTTCTCCAGGGGATCTCCCATAACAAGAGACTGAACCCAGGTCTCCCATATTGCAGGCAGATTCTTTATTGTATGAATCACCAGAGTATTCTAGATCAAACTTAATTCTAAGAAACACATTGAAAATATCTTATAATCTCCCCAATTGTAATTTTCCAAGTTTGCTCCCATTCTTCAACACATCTCTCAATCCAAAAATGTAACAAACACCATCATAAGATTGAGAGAATCACATTTGTCCAGCAGATCCTTAATTTGTCCTTCAAATTTCAAGGGGTTCCTCAACAACTTTTTGGGGGTCTTTTGTCAAAAATCAGCTGCCCTTACCTTATATGCCAGATAGCAAGAAGCACACGCATGTCACCGTTTCCACTACTGTCCTGTTTAACTTGGAGACACTAACATGGGCCATGGCAGTGAAAGCACCAAGTCCTAACCACTGGACTGCCAGAGAATTCCTAAGAATCACTCTTGTTTATAAGGGTATTCTAACTCAAAAAGCCAGACGGTAAATGAGTAAAGGAAAGCCATCCTGTGGATGAAAGGTTAAAGCCATCAGATCTTGAGTCAGCTGAAGGATGAGGAAGTATTTTGTATTCTTGATATCTCATTGTAAATATTAGATGTATGTCTGACTCTCAGTGTCAAAATAATGAACATTTAAAATTACACTATGGATCTTTTTTTCTTGTGCTGATCACATTTATAACATTCAGCCTTTAAGATTTTGATGTACTCACACTACCATGTGTAAAACGGATAGCTAGTGGGGACCTACTGCACAGCACAGGGCGCTCACCCTGGTGCTCTGTGGTGACCTAGACGCGTGGGATGAGGAGGGGAGGGAGGTCCCAGGGGGAGAGGATACAGGTGTCCATAGAGCTGATTCACTTCATTGAGCAGCAGAGACTAACACAACATTGTAAAGCAACTATACCTCAATTAAAAAAAAACAAAAGGGTTTAGTTCAGGCACCACAGTTAACCAGAGGTTAGTGGTGCTCTTAATAAGAATTTCCTTGTACAAAATTCCCTTTCAGGACTTTCACACTGTTTTACTCCTTCTCTCTCTCCATGCTGTCTTCTCTAATGACTTATGAAATCTTTTAAAAATGTGTATTTTATTTTCTAGCTCTCAGATGGATCAGAAGCACACTCAATAAGTGTTTTGATAAATGAACAAACTAAATCTTCCTCAATACCACCCTACTTTCTTGTGTCAAAAAGGGTTTGCTCTCTTCCACATGTTTTTCCTCCAAATAACTGATTTTAAGGTAGGTAGTTCCGCTTATCCCAAAGAGTTTAACCATACTGTCTTTAACCTCATGCATATTTTTTTTTTCTTTACTATAATCTCAAATTGTCTTCTTTATATTTGAGGTAATATATGGAACATATGTCATTCTGGAGATCCCTGGGATTCTCTCACGCTAGTTTTCTATTTTGAGACAACCTACCAGTTATTATAATATTGAAATATGTTATCAATATTAGCTGTTTTTTATAAGTTCCTGTTTTGTGATTCGATGCAAGAAATGGAAATCATAAATCATTGCAAATTATCACAAATCATTTGCAAATTTTCATAAATACTGGTAAATGAAACACTAGGCAGTTTTATGCAGAATTCCAATATTCATTTGTATCCTTTGCCACCTCAGATGGTAATATCCTTTAGTATATATTTTTCAATATTAGTCTGCTGCAGACTTGGTATTTGTTGGGCTCATTTCAATTTATTATTCAAATGCAAATTGGAACTGCCGAATTTTACATGACTTATAGCTAATATTCCAAATAATGATTGGTTTCATTTTACTAAGCAGCAGCACAAAGGGATTTAGTGTGACAATGGCACGTAAAGCTCCATCATTCACAGTCAAAGAGAGATGTTGTTTGATTATGGCCTCTCTGAAAACCTTCAATGCCAGTCACCAATTATCATTTTCCAACTTGCCAGGATTATTCCAGCTTTGCTCTGATGTATACACCGCCCTCCTGCATTTAGCAGAACTGGCTCTGAGCACTCCAGATGGGCCACCAATATCCAGGAACTATTCATTCTTCTAGGGTTTGGGTGGGAGAAGATGTTTTCATGTAGTATAATCCTCACATGGAACCAGCAATCTGAGTGAGATTTTGCTGCTGCTGCTGCTGCTGCTAATTCGCTTCAGTCGTGTCCGACTCTGTGCAACCCCACAGACAGCAGCCCACCAGGCTCTGCTGTCCCTGAGATTCTCCAGGCAAGAACACTGGGGTGGGTTGCCATTTCCTTCTCCAATGCATGAAAGTGAAAAGTGAAAGTGGAGTCGCTCAGTTGAGACCCCATGGACTGCAGCCCACCAGGCTCCTCTGTCCATGGGATTTTCCAGGCAAGAGTACTGGAGTGGGGTGCCCTACTCCTTTTCAAAGATAGCTTTCTCACTCTTGCCATGATTCTGCCAGAAATGTACTTTTTTACATTTGCCATCTCACTTGGCAAACAAAAGTGCCTTTCTGAAAAAGATTGGTATCGTATATAGTATTGTGACAAGAGAGGGGAAGTTAAAAAACAAAACAAAACTGTGCATTTTGTGTCTAGTAGAAAACCTCCCCTACTTTAGCTCCTTTTAGCTTCTACAAAATAAACAATCAAAACCCTAAAAGACCGATACCTTGAGAGAGGTCACTTTTTGCCGAACAGGAATGTTGTATTCCGGTTAGAAGATAATACTTCATCCTTATGCTACAATAAAAAATACAATTTAAATTTAACTAGGTAAATATTTCGAAGGTGGTGGGGGTGGGTGGGATGTGGCATCCCAATTCCTATAATGAAAAGAAAACTCAAATCAGCAACATATGATAAGCTAGAGGAAGTTTTGTGACTATGACAACTTTGTGAGTGGGACTTTACTCCTCTATCTGTATCAGTGATATATTTGAAGGTAGGTGTCCTTTTTGATTCTTCAATTCCAAATTGTCTGCTTCATTTTATTGATATTGTTGGCTGAGAAAGCCTTTTGTATGTATTTCACTGTTACAATGAAAATTTACCGGGATCAGTAATTTAGATTACGTTTGTTCTTCTGTTTGTAATTGTTCCTCTGCAGCAGAGGAAAGTAGCAATATAGTTGTAGCTATGTAATAGAATCATGGCATTCAAGCCAAGGGGACTCAAGAGAGAACAAGGACCACATAACTTTCCCAGGTGCCTCAGCTGTAAAGAATCCACCCACTAAAGCAGGAGAGGCAAGAGAAGAAGTTTCGATCCCTGGATTGGGAAGATTCCTTGGAGTAGGAAATGGCAACCCACTGCAGTATTCTTGCCTGGAAAATTCCATGGACAGAGGAGTTTGGCAGGCTACAGTGCATGGGGTCGCAAAAGTCAGACACGACTGAGCTCACATATGTACAACTTTAAGTGTTAGGGATAATCTCAGAAAGACTTCTCCCAGGCCTGCCTGCAAGATGATTGGTTCTTGTTTATAACTTTCTTTCCTTTCTTTCAACAAATATTTTTTGAGCATCTAGTATATGACAGCGTTATGCAGGTAACTGATGAACAGCGTATGACCCCTATCTTCATTTTACTTAGTAGAATTTCCCAGTGTAATATGGCAAGAATCCAGAAGAGAACATTTAGGGAAGACTACTGATTCATGGCAAAACTGCTATGCTTATACATTAAAAATGTATATGAGCAAAGGACATGGATAGACTATACCTCAAGTAGATAAAAATTTGAAACAACTTTTGATATAATGTAATCAGTAATACATAAGAAAAATGAAAATTAAAACAAAATACTCCATTTCATATATATTAAGTTAAAAATGCTATATATAAATAGATGCTATATAAAAATGTTTTATGTAATGTCATCTATACATAGAAAACATTTATATATACCAATGAGTATGAGCAATTCTAAAATTGTTCCAGTTTCCATTGTGAATGAGAAAATAAGTAAAAATCTTTTATGAGAAATCGGCAACATTCATGAAGAAAAATTAAGGGCACATTGATATAATTCCATGCACTGAAATTTACCCTGTGTGGAAAAATCAAAAGAAAAGTTGGTTATGTGCATCAAGATGTTCAATGGATTTTTGCTTATAATATTAAAAAAAATTTAATGCAGCCCAAAAGTCTATTACTAAAGGAAGGTTAAGTTAATTATATTTTAACTAGATAGAACAATGTACAGATGGAAAATGATGATTGCAAATATGTTTGACTTAAAAAATGCTTATTTCTATGTATGAAAAGCAGAATAAATATTGAATTCAGTTAAAGAATTCTAGTATACATAGATGTTACATGGAAAGATAAAAGAATGTGACACCCTGGGATGGCAATATTTTGGATGATCTTAAAGAATGTTCTGATTGTAGTTTTAATGTTTTTACAGACTTCATAATGGGATCACATTTTATGATCACAACCAATATTGAATATCAGGGAAAATTAGTGTCGCTTCTTTTGTTTACTCCATTTTCTTTACTGAATATAAAGTTTACATACAACAAAATCTACCCTTACAGAAAACGGCTCAGAAAGTTAAAAAAAGTGTGTAACCACAATCACAATGAAGATAGGAAATAAAGCACAGAAAAAATTCTATCCCCCCAAATTCTATCCTGCCTCTAGAATCAACCCCTGCTCCCATGCTGAGCTTTAGTTTTTCATTTCCCATAATTTTGCTTCTGAAAGGATGATATGTAGGTAGAATTATATAATATGTAGTTTTTTTGAGTCTGGCTTATTTTACTCAGCATAACACATCTGTGACTTTAAAATGCTATTGTATGTATTGGTAGCTTTTCCTTCTTGCTGCTTATTGCTTTCTCATTGTATAAATGTACCACCATAATTTTTTGTATTCCTTAGGGGAGGGACATTTGGGTTGGATGTAGTTTAAGGGCAATCACACATAAAGTTGCTATATAAACATGTATTTATAGGTTTTCTTTCTGTATTCTAATTATTTTGAGATATTAAATTCACATGCATTTAGAAGAAATAATACAGATAAATCTCGAGTTGCTAATAGTAATATTTGCAAAACTATAATATAACAGCACGACCAGTATATTAACAATGACTTGGGGTCTTATTTAAATCTTCTGTTTTAATAAGTAATTAACCTGTTGTGTTTAGCATATAAGTCCTGGCCTATTGCGGGCTGTGTTTCCAAAGCATCATTAAAAGTGCTTATTTCACATCTTTATATCTTTATTGGTGAAATTTCTATTTGAATCTTTTACCCATTTTGTTTTTTATTATTGACTTTTAAGAGTTCTTAATCTATTTTGGATATAAGTCCTTCATCAGTTTTTATCAATGGTTTACAAATATTTTCTCTGGTTTATGCTTGTCTTTTTATTTGTTTAACTTTGTTTTGAAGAGCAAAGGTTTTAAAGTTGGAGGAAGTTAAATTTATCAATCTATTCTTTAATGAGTCATTCTATAACTAATTTTAATTTAGTTTTCATATAAGGTAAGTTGCTTTTGAATTGTGGTGCTAGAAAAGACTTTTAACACTTTCTTGGACTGCAAGGAGATCAAACTAGTTAATCCTAAAGGAAATCAACCCTGAATATTCATTGGAAGTACTGATGCTGAAGCTCCAATGCTTGGACACCCTGAGACAAACAACAGACTCATTGTAAAAGACTCTGATGCTGGGAAAGATTAAGGGCAGGAGAAGATGGTGACAGAGGATGAGATGGTTAGACAGCTTCACTGACTCAATGGACATGAATTTAAGTGAGCTCCAGGGATAATGGAGGACAGGGAAGCCTGGTGTGCTGCAGTAATGGGGTCACAAAGAGTTGGAGACAACTTAGCAACTTAATTACAACAACAAAGTTGCTTAAAATGAAGACTCTTCATTGTTTCACTTATGGATATGCAATTTTTCCAGCACCATTTATTGAAAAAAAGATTCTTTCTCCATTGAATTTTCTTGCATGTTTACTGATAACTGAACATATATGTGTAAATCTATTTCTATTTCTGCAATCTCCAGTTCCATTGGTCTATAGGCTTATCTTTATTTTTAAGCTTTTTATTTTATATTGGGGTACAGCCAATTAACAAACAATGTTGTAATAATTTCAGGTGAACAGTGAAAGGATTCAGCCACACATACACATGTATCTATTCTCCCCTGAACTCTCCTCCCATCCAGGCTGCCACACAACACAGAGCAGTTTCATGCCCTATACAGTCCTTCTTGGTTATCCATTTTAAGTATAGAGTGTGTACATACCCAAACTCCCTAATTATCCCTTCCCCCATTCTTGTCCCCAGCAACTATCAGGTCATTCTTAAAGTCTGTGAGTCTGTTTTTATTTTGTAAGTAAGTTCATTTGTATCATTTCTTTTTTAGATTCCGCATGGAAGAGATGTCATACGATATTTCTCTGTCTGAAAAAGCCTATTGAGATATGAGATATCTAATGGTATTATCCAAGGACACATAGAGCCCTAGTGTTAGGAGATTATTTTTTTGTTCCCTTTCCCAGCTGTAGTGGTTCTTTAACAGTATTTTAAAGGCAACATGCTTTACTGTCCTAAACCCAGGTGTCTAAGTCTTTTCCATAGGAGAGATAGATGAGTCTGGAGAAGGATTTTGTGCTTTTTCTACAACGCTCCCTAACACCTTCACCTGGAAGGAGGTTTGCTCAGGTCTTTATCATTCCTACATGGTCTTTATCATTCCTACATATTCTTTCTTATGAGCAAATTTTGTCTTTGAAGCATCTTCATGAGCCTTGTATCTGTGGCCTCAGGGATTCTGTATTCCCATTTCTGTCCACAATTGGCCTTTAGCTATTTTACCTGAATTCTTTTTACCATCTCATTGGCAACAGACAGATTGTCCCCTGGGTAAACAAGTGCTCTATCCGCCCCCCCCCCCCCCCCAAATTCTACCCTGCCCCTGAGAATCAACCACTGCTCCCATGCTCAGCTTTTGATTTTATTATTTTTGGAGGCAACTTTTCTCCTTAGATTTCAGGTCAGTGTTTTGTTCTGAGACCTCAGCTCTCTGATGGGTTCAAGAAAGTTGTAGATTTGTTGATTATCTGATATTTTTGTTTATTTTTGTTATAATAGAGGAAGCAATACTCTTTAGCTTTCTGTATTTTAAGCACAAGTTGTAAATCTCTCCGATTTGTTCTAGGATATGGCAAAATATTTGAGTAGAATTTCAACTTTCACTTGAACATGATTTTTGGATTAACCTGTCTAGCCTAACTGATTTGAATCATGGACAAAATCACGTTGTTGTCATTTAGTCTCTAAGTCCTGTCTGACTCTTTTGTGACCTCATAGACCGCATGCCAAGTTCCTCTGTCCATTGGATTTCCCAGGCAAGAATATTGGAGTGGATTGCCATTTTCTTCTCCAGGGGATCTTCTTGATGCAGGGATTGAACTCATATTTCCTGAACTGGCAGGTGGATTCTTTACTGCTGAGCCACCAGGGAAGTCTGGACAAAGTCATAGCCACACACAGTTTATCCATAGCTTTATAATACTCGTGGCAAGAATGAGTCATATCTTTAGTTGCTTTGGTTGGTTGTACATAAACATATGGTCAAAGTGAAACTACCTATAGATAGGGTTAGAGGATACTACAACAGACAATTACCGGTCGAGAAACTACTATTTACTTTATCTCCTGTATTACTTTATCTCCTATATATCTGCTAACATTTTGCATACTTTAGGTCTACCTGTCCACAACACCACTTTCAGGTAAAGGTTATGGTCCACTGTCTAAAGGTGAGCAAATTCAATCTAAAGAAGTTTAAATTTTTATTATTACTGTTATTTTTTGACAACACTGTGAAGCATGAAAGATCTTAGTTCCCTGACCAGGGATTGAACCATGCCCTCTTCAGTGGAAGCTCAGAAAGTTTTGACCACTGGGCAACCAGGGAAGTCCCTAAGAAAGATTAAATTATATCCTCAGGTACCAGAGGCAGTAAGAAGGAGGGTCCTAATTTGACTGTAAGTTTAGCTCCAAAACAAGTCTTTATCTTTTTCTTTCTCTTTAACATTCATGTAACCTCAGATTTCACTATATGATCATACATTTTTGACACTTGGAAGGGCCATTGGATTTTAATATCTTTGGTGGAATTTAAAACAAAACAAATGACAACAAATAAACAAAGTTGCCATTTGGTCTTCCCTAATCTAAGGATTCCAAAAGTGGGCAGTGATGGTTAGAGTGCTGTAACAGTCAGATTTTATCTTAATGAGTATTTTTTGTTCATAATAAAGTTTTATTTTTCAGCATAATATTTACCTCAGGCAGCTCTTGACCTATTTTGCAGATTGAAATGGATTTTAATCCTTAATTTTCAATCTGTTGAAATGTGATGGAAGATTTAATGTAGATTTGGTGATTTTATCAGTTTAAAGTACATAGGTATGCTTTTAGTGAATCAGAGTGAGTTTGCCATGAACTTAATAAATATTAAGTTGGTTAATATTTGTTCCAACTGTATAGCTTTTTACTAGTTCATTCCTTGGCTTAATTTGTTGTTGTAAATTGTATTTTTTAGAGCCCCACTTCACCCTAATTATATATTTTAGGCTCTATAAAACTGATTTCTTCTTCCTTGGGCACAATTTTTAATCTCTCAAACTTTTAAGTATTTGCTACAGTTTGGCTGAGAAAGGTTTGAGATATAGTTTTATTTTGCTTCAGCTAATTATAAAGTCTCACAGGAATCAGATTCCTCTTTAATTAAAAGGAGATAGTATTCCAACAGCCTATCATTTGCAACAACAAAGCCCTTCTGAAAAATGACTTTTGGCAAGTAAATATAAATATATCTTTTGGGTAATTACCTATCTTATTCCATATTGAAAGCTTTGTGTTGCAAAAATCAAGTAAAACATCAAGAAATGTTCAGGTATATTGCTTCAGAGATAATATAGGAAATGAGGTCAGGAAAATCATCTGAATATAGAGAAATAAAAAACATAAATGAGCATCTTTTTAAGATTCTGAGTAAATGCGAATGCAATAAACTCTTTTCTAGGTTTCATCTTTGCTAAAGGCTTTTCTTTATGACTGATACTTTTTGGAAAATATGCTGTACAATTGATCAAACCTAATGTAAAGGTAATTGTTGCACATTGCTTTGGTAATTCTCAAGAAGTGCATTTCTGACTATTTAAAAGACAGTTATGATGTACAAGACTTCAATATACAACCTTGTTTGCAAGTACAATTCATTTTTAATACAAATTAAAATTATCCTAATTGTTTTAGATAAAAATCACCAACTTCAATTTTATAGCTGAATGAAATGTGTCTTTTTGAAAGTCAAATAACTTTACTCACTGTGCATTTTGAATGAGTTTTCTCCACCTGAAAGATCTTTGGTTCTATAATTTTAAAGATGTTGACCATATTTAGATGATTTTTGTGAAATTTATTGGGCATACCATTCTGGCTATTTATACTGATAAGTCATCATACTATTCATTACATTCTTGGGCTTCAGGAAGAAAAAAACAATAAAAAGTAAAGAGTCCATAAAGCAAAAACATTCTGAATTTAAAGGTATATTGATATTATTATTATTTACCACCAATAGGTCTATTTGTAGTAGATAATGAGAGTAATCACCCTCAAAGGAGAAGTTGGAGGATTATTCTAGTTTGGGATTTTATCCAAAATATATGACTTTATTCAGAATTGATTTTATTTCTCTTGTGGTCCAGTGGTTAAGACTCTGCTTTCCAATGCAGGGGACACAAGTTTAATCCTTGTCAGGGAACTAAGATCCTACATTCCATGGGGCAACTACGCCCATGTGCCACAACTAGAGAGAAGTCCAAAACCTGATGCAGTCAAAAACAAATAAAAAAATATTTAAAAAATAAAAATTGAATAAATAATATTATCATGCATTTTAAGTGACATTGTAAATGATAATAACTAGTGGGTTCTTGATGATGACTATAAGATGGCAGTTTAAAAAACCACATTAAAGCATTTCCACTTGCTTGATAAAGGTGTAAGAATGTGTGGGTGCTTGTGTGTGTGTATGTGTCTGTGTGAGTCATGTGTTTCAGTCACTCTGATAAGAGTCTGTCTGCTGACACTTTCAAGAGCTGGGTTTCATTTTTTAAGAAAAAAGCATGCAGATTTGTGCATGACTTCCCTTAATTAAGTGACTGCATTTTAATAGGGAAGTTAAACATACCTGATTTCACACAGTCTTTTTATAGGTGGTTTAACATAGAAGTTATATAAACCTCCACAAGATTTGGTTGATTTCAAAATATGGCTATTCTAATGAAAAAACAAGTAGACTTTTTGATGACTTTGTGTCCTCTATCTCTGAAATTTTAGACAGTAACCCTCTTGTTAGCTCACCCAGCTCAAAAATATCTGGCTAAATAAGTCCATTTCCAGTATTTCCAGTATCTGGATCTCAGCTTTATTGAAAGCTCTCTCCAAAATGTAAGATGTACTTTTAGTGAACATCACTCTGCATGCAGAATCCCATGATGACTTTAAAAAAATGGCAATATATATCCATTTTTTATGAAGTTATGTGTTTTCTATTTGGAGATTTCATTTTTCCTAGTTATGTTGATAGTAATTCTTTTTAAATTAGATTTTTACTATGTCACGTCTTATATTTAGGTTTTAAACTAATTTGAACTTAGTTTTGCATATTATGTGAGAAAGTGTTCTAATTTATTGATTTACAGTTAGCTGACCAGCTTTCCTTGGACCACTGGCTCAAAAGACTGCCTTTTTGTGTATTCTTGCCTCCTTTATCACAGATTAATTGACCATAGGTGTGTGGGTATATTTCTGGACCCTCTATTCTGTTCCAGTGATCTATGTGTCTGTTTCTGTGCCAATATCATGCTGCTTTGATACTGCAGCTTTATAGTATTGTCTGAAGTCTGGAAGGATTATGGTTTCAGTTTTGCTCTTTTTCCTCAGAATTGCTTTGGCAATTCTGGGTCTTCTGTAATTTCATGTAATTAAGATTCATTTTTTCTAGTTCTGTGAAAAATGTCATGGATATTTTGATAGGGATCATACTAAATCCGTAGATTGGCTTAAGAAGATGTGGTATATCTATGCAAAGAAATATAACTCAGTCATAAAAAGAATAAAATATCACCATTTGCAACAACATGGATAATCCTACATGGATTACTTACTTAAGTGAAGTAAGTCCGAGAAATACGACTATATCACTTGTATATAGAATATAAAAAATGTTACAAATTAATCTATATAAAAGACAGAAATAGACTCAGAGACACAGAAAACAAACTTATGTTTATTAAAGGAGAAAGGGAGGTGAAGAGTGATAAATTAGGAGTATGGGATTAACAGAAGAAAACTACTGAACCTAAAATAGACAAGCAACAAAGATTTATCATATAGCATAGGGGACTCTATTCAATATCTTGTAACAAACTATAATGGAAAATAATCTGAAAATATATGGATATAAACATATATATATATGAAAAAAAACTACTAATGTAATTAAAGGGTATTAATCCTTAAAACCTGGGATTTTGGGACTCCAAAATCACTGCAGATGGTGACTGCAGCCATGAAATTAAAAGATGCTTGCTTCTTGGAAGAAAAGCTATGACCACCTAGATAGCATATTAAAAACCAGAGGCATTACTTTGCCAACAAATGTCCATCTAGTCAAAGCTATGGTTTTTTCGGCGGTCATGTATGGATGTGAGAGGTGGACTATAAAGAAAACTGAGAGCCGAAGAATTGATGCTTTTGAACTGTGGTGTTGGAGAAGACTCTTGAGAATCCCTTGGACTGCAAGGAGATCCATCCAGTCCATCCTTAAGGAAATCAGTCCAGAATATTCACTGGAAGGACTGATGCTGAAGCTGAAACTCTAATACTTTGGACACCTAATGCAAAGAGCTGACTAATGAGAAAGGACGCTGATGCTGGGAAAGATTGAAGGTGGGAGGTGAAGGGGATTACAGAGGATGAGATGTTTGGATGGCATCACTGACTCGATGGACATTAGTTTGAGTAAACTCCAGGAGCTGGTGATGGACAGGGAAGCCTGGTATGCTATAATCCATGGGTTCACAAAGAGTCGGACATGACTAAGTGACTGAACTGAACTGAACTGAATCCTTAAAAAACTCAAGCCCATTGTCATTGGCTAGCTGTTGATTACTGTTAATGTCTGAGAGACAGATATATTCTCTTTTAGCAGAAAGCTGGTCAAATGACATAAAGTACATATAAGAAATCAAATGACAATTTACAGCTGATAGATAAGGCATATAACAATATTATCTAATCTAAGAGAAGATAGAAAGCTATAAACATAATATTTTAGGTTAGATGATAGTGCAACATAAACCTAGTTCTTAGGTTTAAAATTAATAAACAAATAATGAAGAAACTATTGAATAGTCTTAGGAGTTTGGTAAAGTGAAAGAAAGTGAGTCAACATAATGGCCTCTCCTTACTGCTTAGTAAATAAGCTAGATGTTGAAGTTTTAGAAATAAGTCTCTCCATCTGCCTTTCTATTGTCACTAAGACTGGAACCCTATGAAGCATCTCTGCAGGTTTAGTTATAGTGGATAATGTAAAACTCAGTGGGCTGGTCATTAGTACATGTAAAATGGACCAATTTTAAAAAGACCTTTATAAATTACTATGGTATAATCACTATCTAGCTCCTAAATCCATCTTCCCAGGGATGTGAATTGGAAATAATGAGTTTCACATAGTGAGGAGCGTTAGTAGATAATACTGACAGGAAAGAATTGGCTGAGCATGTGGAGAAATAACAGAATCTGAGAATATGGTACTGAATTTTAAAGATGAGACTCTAAAATAATAATTAAAAATCTTCCTGTGAGGATATGCTTAACATCTCAGGGCATAATAATAGTACATTTTGATTGGTTTATTTAGAAATTTACATAGAAAGACTTTATAAATTTCTTATTTCCAAATGACATTTATAACTGTGCAAAGTGATTATTTTTTTCTCTACCCTGAATGCGACATTACTACTATTCTGGGTGGCTTAGTAAACAAGGTATAAAATTTTGTTCCATGACTGCATATAAGTGAAAGTCATTCAGTCGTGTCTGACTCTTTGCAACCCCAAGGACTATACAGTCCATAGAATTCTCCAGGACAGAATAGTGGAGTGGGTAGCCGGTCTCTTTGCCATATAACATGCTGCCTTTTTATTTTATTTTTTTTTAATGCTAGATAGCCTGTTTTCAAGTTTTAGGTTTTGGTTCTTTAAAAATAAGATCATCAGAAATATACCCGCATAGAAAACAACCTTATGATTACCAAGGGGGAAAGGAAGGAAGGATAATTTAGAAGTTTGGAATTATCAGATACATCCGGTGCATGCGTGCGTGCTAAGTCACTTCAGGCGTTTCTGATTCTTTGCGACTCTATGGACTGTAGCCCATCCTCTGTCCATGGGATTCTCCAGGCAAGAATATTGGAATGGGTTGCCCTGCCCTCCTCCAGGGGATCTTTCTGACCCAGGGATCGAACCCACATCCCCTGTGTTTCCTGCATTGCGGGAGTATTCTTTACTGCTGAGCCACCAGGGAAGCCCCAGATATATACTACTATATGTAAAATATATAACCAACAAGAACCTACAGTGTAGCACAGGGAACTATACTTAATGTTTTTTAATAATCGATGAGGGAAAAGAATCTGAAAAATAATTTATTTATATACACTATATATATCCATATACAAATGCATATATGTGTATGTATTGGGATCAGTTTATTGTATGCTGAAACTAACACAATGCTATAAATCAAGTATACTTCAATTTTAAAAATTAAAAAAAAAGAAAAACAAAATTGCACTCTTTTAATAGTGCTAAATGACTGCTTCTCCTATGTGGATTAGTGGATTCATGGAGATACTTGGACAGTCTAGAATGGCATAAATTCTAGAGGCTGTCAGTTCACATGGTGTCATCACATGGCTATTTTATCTTGTGTGACTGACACGTGAAGAGGTGGAGGTTCTGCTTGATGTTACTAACCGAGTTAATGTGGAAAAATGACCTCTCCCTCTCTTCTGCTTGGCTTTCAGTACTTCCATGAAAACATATGATTCTTAGGGTCATTTTGCAGCTATGAGTGGAAAATTTAAAATAATCATAGAAATCTGGCAAATTTCCTCATCCTGAAAGTGCCTACCATGGGTTATCTTGTTATACTGGAATTTGTTGTTGCAAGTAGTCTGTGGCTTTCTAGCTAAACACATCTTAAATGATAGAATCTTTTTTTGTTCAGTATAAATATTCTCTGTGCTTAAAGCTTTTAATATCCCATGGATCCTATATCCTGTATTAGGGTTCTCTACAGATAAAGCCCAAATATATAAGTAGAGATACATGGAAAGATATTTATTCTGAGGAACGGGTTTCCCAGATGGTGCTAGTGGTAAAGAACCCGCCTGCCAGTGCAGGAGAGTCTCGGGTTTGACCCCTGGGTAGGGAAGATTCCCTGGAGGAGAGCATGGCAACCAACTCCAGTATTCTTGTCTGGAGAATCCCATGGACAGAGGAGCCTGGTGGGCTACAGTCCATAAGGTAGCAAAAAGCTGGACATGACTGTTGTGACTTAGCATGCACACAATTATGGAGGCTGAGAAGTCTCACCATCTGCTGTCTTCAGGCTCCAGGGAAGCTGGCATTGTAGCTCTAGTCCAGACCTGAGGGCCTGAGAACCAAGCAGCACAGTGGTGTACATTCCATCTGAGTCCAATGGTCTGAAATTCAAGAACATTGATATCTGACAGCAGAAAAAAAATGGATGGTCTAGCTCAAGCAGAGTGCGAAATTGCCCTTTCTCTGCTTGTTCTTTCTCAGACCCTAGAATGGATGGGATGAAGCCCAATTGCACTGGTGAATAAGATCTTTTCTACTTAGTCTAGTAATTCAAATGCTGAGTTCTTTCGAAAACACCCTCACAGATACACCCAGAAACATCAATCGTATTTTACCGCCTCTCTGGGCAATCCTTAGCCCAGTCAAATTGACATGCAAAATTAACTTTCACATTGATTATTCTCCTTCAAAGTCACACTGGTTATTAATTTTGCTAGTGAAATACGGAACCCAAAATTGAAGATTATATCCTAGACAGGATGACCAGTGCTGCTTGAGAGAATCTTTCTGATTTTGCCAGTGCTCTAAAAAATTAAATTAGCATTCTACGTAATTCCAATAAGCTGTTTCCCTTGATGTGATTATTAGTAACAAATAAACAAACATAAAAATGACATTCCGTAAAAACAAAATAACACAGCACATTTTGGATCCACTGTGAGGCCAGACATTTGACTTCTTATATATTGTTTAAAATAAAAGCACAACACTTGAATAATTCTCTCTGAAATAATTCAAACAAATAATTCAAATAAAGGTAAACTGAATACAAAAGAAAGGCTCTTTTTATTTCCATTGCCCAAACATGCATCCCACTCAAGAAATAACTATGGCAAATTCTTTTGGAATTTTTTCAAAGCCTTTATTTTTATTAAGTATTACTTACATAGTATGTATTTTTTGCAACTTTTTATTTTTTACTTTCAATATATATTGATAAATTTTTCCTATTGGTGATTGCCAGCTACATATCTAGACATATTTTTAACTGTTGCTAGCATTCTATGACACAAGAATGTTTCAAAATACATTTAACTACTTCATTATTAATAGCTATGTCAACATTTTCTAATATTTGTTATTACAGTGAAATAATGAACAATGCTATCCATTTTCTTTACGTACCTGGATGGGTATTTTTTGTAATAGATAAATTTAAAAATAATTGAGTCAAAGAATTTGTGCTTTTAAATGTTGAATATTGTATCAGTCATAGTTCAGTAAGGAAAACACAAACACCACAAGCATTATGAAAATAAAGGGTTCATTATAGTGATTATAGCTTATATAAATGTAGGCTGGAATTTTTGTTATTCAGGAAAATGAATTTTGTTAGCAGTGTGTATGGTTAATGTGATGGATGACATATATAGGAATAATTAAATGACCTTGAAAAATGGAACTAGGACTTTGATATTTTAAATTTGGAAAATTTATGAAGAATATATATTTATCTATATATCACAATGGCTAACTATGGCTCAAAGATTGATTTTGAACAAAAAAATATATAAAAATATATTAGATGGATTAATCATGAACAAAGGCATGGAACCTGGAATGCAATGGCTACAATGAGGAATTAAAAATTATTCCACTTTGGATGAAGCATTGATCATTTGGATGAAAACAGTAGAATATAAAGCCGAAGGTGAGCTCATATCATGAAAGACAAGGTAGAAGGCTAGTTCTGTTTTCAGGCATAAGAAACAGAGGTGGAGAAATGTAGCAGTAATGGAAATGAAAAGACTAGAGCCAGTATGAGATTGTAGAGGTCAAAGCACCACAGTTTAGCATGTGAAAGGAGTCAGAATGTGAAAGAAGAATCAGATTTTTCTGTACATCTGTTGATGCAAATCTGCCCTAGCCAACAGTGGTTAGCCCATAAGTGAGCATCTTAAAACATTACAACCCATTGCCTTCTGTTTATAAGTCTGCAGGCGCTATTGAAATAGTTGAGCAGAAACCAAATGAGAAATAAGGGTTAAGAACTTTATCTGTTGTCCAGACATCTGTACCCTCAGCAAGCTGTCAGAGGAAATGCTGCTTTGGAAGCCAAAGTCACCCAGAGGGCTAATCAGCTTAAACACATGACAAAAGTCACAGACAATTCCAAAGTGCTAACGACGTTAACTAATAGCGCTGCCTGCCAAGGAATTGCACATCACTGCCAAAAGAAAAGGAATGGTTCCCTCTGCTGAGCTCTTGGAATCCTTTTTTTTTTTTTTAATTCTCCCCCTCCCACCTTTTCAATTATAGTTGGAGAAGATGGTAGTAGAGAGGAACTTATGAACACTCCATCTGTTGAGAAAACCAAGATCACAAAGTTTGGCTGGCTTGGGTGCTAAAGAAAGGTGGTTTAAATGCAAGTCAATGAGTGTTTGGGGATAGAATGCTGCTTCACGAAGGTTTTTGCAGCCCCAGCTCGCTTCTTAGGTTTGCCTTCTTTTCCATGGCTGGCAGTGTGAGGAATTAACGATCGCTCAGAATTATTTAAGGAGCACTCTGCTCTCTGACTTTCAATCTCTCTTATCATATGACAAACCAATAAAGGTCTTGTGTGGCTGGATTTCCCTCTTACTTTTCTCTATCAGGTTTCAGTGTGAAACTGCTAAAGAGCAAGCATGAATTGAAGTGTGTGTGAGTAATTACTGTGGAACTATTATTCCCTTGTCTTCTTGTCAGTCTGTTTGCCAGAGTCTCTGGTTAAATTTTACTTTATTTCTTACACTTCTCAATTGACAGGAACAATGAAGTAATGGCACCATAATCTTAATTTTTCTGAACATGACATTTTGTGTTGGTAACTTTATTAGTTACTCTGAGACACTTTCTATTCGGGGTATCTGCATAGTTCATCTTATATCTTTGTTCTTTTGTGAACTCTCAGGGTGGCCATTTGAAAACTTTAAAATATGGTCTTGAGAGATGTTTCTATCCTCTTTAATTTAAACTCATCTTAAGGTTAGTCTTTATTTTACGTAGATTTATAGATCATATTTCTGGTTTAGTTCAAATATCCATTTTTTTATTTGCTAATAGAACATAGTTAAGAATGGTATTATAATGTGCATTGTGGTCTTGTACACACCACTCATTTATTCTCTTTTGTTTATTTAACAAGTATTCATTGAATAACATGTGTCGTGCACTGTTCCAAGCACTTGAGATTCAACGTCAAAACAAAGCAGACCCCAAATGGGCCTATTTTTCAGGGATCCTAGTTCTTATGGAGAGAGAGAGAGAGATATGGTAAGTGAAATATAATACTGGTTGTAAGTTATGTGAAAAGGGTGCAGTGAATGCCAAGAGAAGTTAGAGAGGGACTGTGATTTTAAACAGGTGGTCAGAGAAGGTCTCACTTAGAAAATTGTATTTGAGCAAAAACCTTAAGGAGTTGAAAGATCAAACCATGTGATCACCATCTAAGAACATTTCAATCTGAAGAAACAGAAAATTTGAGGGTCCTGAGGAGGGAGAGTGTGTTTAGAGGACCACAGAAAGGCGACTGTGGCTCTGTGAAAGGAAGGAGGGAAGGAGAAGATGAAATTGGGGGTGGGGAGTAGAAGGTGTAGAGAAGACAGGAGAGAGCTTCAGAGAACATGGTAAGGACTTCAGTTTTTATTCTGAATGAGAAGACTTTGGAGATATTTGTTCCAGAGAAGTGATATGATCAGAGTTATGTTTCAAAGGGTCATTTTGGCTGCTCAGATTTGCAACGGTGAAGCAGGAAGAGCAATTAGAATGATCTCTGTGCTCTCATTCTAACACGAGACCTCTGAATTTACAACTTGAGTCTGGCTCTAATATTTTTGGAAGTGTCATAGAATTTGCCTGTATATTTTACTCAAAAGAGAGTAGAGAAGAGCAATTGCGAACTTGAAATCAGAAAGCCAGTTTTGATCACACCACCCTGGGTAAGTATCTAACTTCTCTGAGTGCCTTCCTCTGGTAGCATTTCCTTTCTACATTGTGGAGATGAATGGCACTAGTGGTAAAGAACATGCCTGCCAATGCAGGAGACTTTAGAGATGTGTTGGGAAGATCCTCCAGAGGAGGGCATGGCAACCCACTCCAGTATTCTTGCCTGGAGAAGTCCACGGACTGAGAAGCCTTGCAGGTGACAGTCCATAGTGTCACAAATAGACATGACTGAAGAGACTTAGCACAACTGTGACAACACATGTAAAGTTATTTGTATGGTGCATACAAATAACAGTCATTCATTAAATGTTGTCTATTATTGGTACTGGTTATTTTATTATTACATTTTCATATCATTTAGGAAAGAATGCATAATATTACATCCTTGATAGTTATTGAAGAGGTAATCATGAGCCCCCATTTCAACCAATTATGTAAATAGAGCATTGTTCCCTTCAGGACACAGAGGAATCTCCTTGGAAATTTCAGGAGTAGGAAAGATACTTATCTGTCAGCTGGTGGTCATACATCATTCTTAAAGCTCTGATTCTGCTTGAAAACAGACTGACACCCCAGATTAGCCTTACAAAGCCATTTTACCTTCTCACTGAGTGTGGATAATAAGCTGAGTAAAGTGCCTCAGAACATCAGTTTCACTCATCCTGCTCTCTACGCTTGGGGATGCATGCAGAAAAGCATGTGATTAGGGAGAAAAATGGTCATAGCACTGGTCATAACAAACACCCTATTCCAACAACACAAGAGAAGACTCTACACATGGATATCACCAGATGGTCAAGATCGAAATCAGATTGATTATATTCTTTGCAGCCAAAGATGGAGAAGCTCTATACAGTCTGCAAAAACAAGACCAGGAGCTGACTCCTTATTGCTAAATTCAGACTTAAATTGAAGAAAGTGGGGAAAACCACTAGACCATTCAGGTATGACCTAAATCAAAATTCCTTATGATTATACAGTGGAAGTGAGAAATAGATTTAAGGGATGAGATCTGATAGACAGAGTGCCTGATGAACTATGGATGGAGGTTTGTGACACTGTACAGGAGACAGAAATCAAGACGATCCCCAAGAAAAAGAAATGCAAAAAACTAAAATGGCTGTCTGAGGAGGCCTTACAAATAGCTCTGAAAAGAAGGGAAGTGAAAAGCAAAGGAGAAAAGGAAAGATATACCCATTTGAATGCATAGTTCCAAAGAATAGCAAGGAGAGATAAGAAAGCCTTCTTCAATGATCAATAGAAGAAATAGAGGAAAACAATAGATTAGGAAAGACTAGAGATCTCCTCAAGAAAATTAGAGATACCAAGGGAACATTTCATGAAAAGATGGGCTCAATAAGGGACAGAAATAGTATGGAACTAACAGAAGCTGAAGATATTAAGAAGAGGTGGCAAGAATACACAGAAGAACTGTACAAAAAGGCTCTTCACGACCCAGATAATCACGATGGTGTGATCACTCACTGAGAGCCAGACATCCTGGAATGTGAAGTCAAGTGGGCTTTAGGAAGTATCACTAGGAACAAAGTGGAGGTGATGGAATTCCAGCTGAGCTATTTCAAATCTTAAAGGGTAATGCTGTGAAAGTGCTACACTCAATATGTCAGCAAATTTGGAAAACTCAGCAGTGGCCACAAGACTGGAAAAGGTCAGTTTTCATTCCGATTCCAAAGAAAGGCAATGTCAAAGAATGCTCAAACTACCACACAATTGCCCTCATCTCACACGCTAGAAAAGTAATGCTCAAAATTCTTCAAGCCAGGCTTCAGCAATAAATAAACTGCGAACTTCCCGATGTTCAAGCTGGTTTTAGAAAAGGCAGAGGAACCAGAGATCAAACTGCCAACATCTGATGGATCATTGAAAAAGCAAGAGAGTTCCAGAAAAATATCTATTTCTGCTTTATTGACTATGCCAAAGCCTTTGACTGTGTGGATCACAACAAACTGTGGAAAATTCTGAAAGAGATGGGAATACCAGACCACTTGACCTGCCTCTTGAGAAATCTGTATGCAGGTCAGGAAGCAACAGTTAGAACTGGACATGGAGCAACAGACTGGTTCCAAATAGGAAAAGGAGTACATGAAGGCTGTATATTGTCACCCTGCTTATTTAACTTATATGCAGAGAACATCATGACAAATGCTGGGCCAGAGGAAGCATAAGACGGAATCAAGATTGCCAGGAGAAATATCAATAACCTCAGATATGCAGATGACACCACCCTTATGGCAAAAAGTGAAGAAGAACCAAAGAGCCTCTTGATGAAAGTGAAAGAGGAGAGTGAAAAATTTGGCTTAAAGCTCAACATTCAGAAAACTAAGATTATGGCATCTGGTCCCATCACTTCATGGCAGATGGATGGGGAAAGACTGGAAACAGTGTCAGACTTTATTTTTGTGGGCTCCAAAATCACTGCAGATGGTGATTGCAGTCATGAAATTCAAGGAGGCTTACTCCTTGGAAGAAAAGCTATGAGCAACCTAGACAGCATATTAAAAAGCAGAGACATTAATTTTCCAACAAAGGTCCATCTAGTCAAGGCTATGGTTTTTCCAGTGGCCATGTATGGATGTGAGAGTTGGACTATAAAGAAAGCTAAGCACCGAAGAACTGAAGCTTTGAACTGTGGTGTTGGAGAAGACTCTTAAGAGTCCCTTGGACTATAAGGATATCCAACCAGTCCATCCTAAAGGAAATCAATCCTGGGTGTTCATTGGAAAGACTGATGTTGAAGTTGAAAATCCAACACTTTGGCCACCTGATGGGAAGAGCTGACTCATTTGAAAAGACCCTGATGTTGGGAAGGGTTGAGGGCAGGAGGAGAAGGGGACGACAGAGGATGAGATGGTTAGATGGCATCACCGACTCAACGGACATAAGTTTGAGTAAACTCCGGGAGTTGATGATGGACAGGGAGGCCTGGCAAGCTGCAGTTCATGGGTTCGCAAAGAGTCGGACACGACTGAGTGACTGAACTGAACTCAACTGAACTGAGGGAGAAAACTTTTTTGTATGTATTGACATGCCTTAAGTGCTTGACTATTTAAGATCCATTCCAGCCTGAGAACATTTGGGAGAAACGACGCTTAAATTCAAATGATCCATTTTTAAAGCAAGATGAAGGATAGAAATGAATCTATCAGAATAATAAATACACAATTTTAAAGGCCTGGAACTATTAGGAAAATTAGGCGATATGATTCTGCCATTCCAATGTGTGGATTTAGAGGAGGTAGACAGACGATAGAGTCCTTGGAAAAGGAAGAAGCTCATAGTGTTCAGATCTAGCACATGCTTCAAGGCAGTGCTAGTGGTGAAGAATCTGCCTGCCAGTGCAGGAGATGTAAGAGACTCAGGTTCGATCCCTGGGCAGTGAAGATCCCCTGGAGGAAGGCATGGCAAACTTCAGTATTCTTGCCTAGTGAATCCCCATAGACAGAGGAGCCTAGCAGGCTGCAGTCTATAGGGTCTCAAAGAGTTGGACATGACTGAAGCGACTTAGCATGCACTTATGCACTAGCTCGATATACTTATATTAAAGGGCTTCCCTGATGGCTCAGTCAGTAATGAAACTGTCTGCAATGCAGGAGACCCAGGTTTGATCCCTGAGTTCGAAAGATCCTCTGGAGAAGGAAATGGCAACCACTGCAGTATTGCCTAGGGAATCCTATGGACAGAGAAACCTGGTGGGCTACAGTCCATGGAGTTACAAAACAGTTGGACATGACTCAGCAAACCAAACAGCTACTAGAAACATCCAGGGCTTTTACAATTTTGGGGAGAATTATTCTCATGAGGTCTTTAGAGCTCATTTGGTTGAGAGCAGTAATTTGTGGGATGCCCGGTTGGAGAACTAGGACTGCATTCTCTTTCAGAGTTGGGGTTGACACCAGAAACTTAAAGTCCTAGAAGAAAAGCAGGGGACCATTTTTCTTTTTACAAGGCTTGCTTAGGTCAGAGGCTCTGTGGGAGAAAGATTTGAGCATACAAACTTCTGTCTTTAATTATTCTGAGCCTTTTCAGAAGCTTTTTTATTTTTTATTTATTTATGGATGCTCTGTGCTGGCCCATGGGATCTTACTTCCTAGAAAAGGGTTGGAACCTGCACCCCCTGCAGTAGAATGCACAGTCTTTAACCAGGGAAATCCTGAAACTATTTAGATTTTATTCTCTCATAACATTACTTTAAGTTGCATAATAATACTTTCACCCATTTGATAGAAGTTGAACAGGTCTCAAGGTGCTAAAGATTCTGCTGAGATCTGAGTGAGGTAGTAATAAAACTGGGTATTAAACTTGGACCCTCTTCCAACAAGATCCTGTAGTTTCTCCTTTTTTGAAGGATATATTTGCTGGTCATTTTTTAGTAATAGATTATATATTGCAGTCTTTCAAACAGGATGAATGCTTACCAAAAAAAGCCATGTTGCTGAATATTAAAACTGCTAACTTGGATATGTGGTGTGGCAGATGCTTTAAAATGATGGTTATCATAACTGAAATCCTTAGTCAAAAGTGAAACTTTATGAGAGGCAGGGCTGCAGTCATCCATATTAAAAAATAGAATTAGTAAAACAATATCTATATAGAAAGAAGTCTCATGGTCCACTGCTTGTAAGGAGAATTCTTCGACTTTATTGCTGGACCAGACTCTATCTTGATATAAGACCTTTGACTTCACACTTGATTGACTTGTACCTCTGTCAATCCAGATGGAAAAATGGGGAAAAAGCCAGAACTCACTGAAAACCAGATGCTGCATCTGAGCTGTGATTTCCTAAGTAAATGAATTACAAAACATTGCAGAAAAAAGTATGCTTTTGAAATATCTTGGTGAGACTCAGTCTTGTCCCATATTTTAAAAATTAAATTTAAATTAAAACACACACACACATATATATAATTTAAACACAATGGCATTGCAACTCAGAAATGAAGTGATTTTTTCATTGTTCATGAGCTCCTTAGTGAGACAAGTGTTTAACGTTTGCTTTTGGGGAGAAGGGTGAATCTGTAATGCTAGAAATTGCCTCTGTGGAGGTATTTAGCACATGCTAACAAGGCAATGGCAACCCACTCCAGTACTCTTGCATGGAAAATCCCATGGGTGGAGGAGCCTGGTAGGCTGCAGTCCATGGGGTCGCTAAGAGTCAAACACGACTGAGTGACTTCACTTTCACTTTTCACTTTCATGCATTGGAGAAGGAAATGGCAACCCACTCCAGTATTCTTGCCTGGAGAATCCCAGGGACGGGGGAGCCTGGTGGGCTGCCGTCGCACAGAGTCTGGTGGGGTCGCACAGAGTCAGACACGACCGAAGCGACGTAACAGCAGCAGTAGCAGCAACATATATAGAGGGCTTCCCTCGTGGCTCAGAAGGTAAAGAATCCTCCTGCAATGAGGGAGACTTGGGTTTGATCCCTGGGTTGGGAAGATCCCCTGAAGGAGGGCATGGCAACCCACTCCAGTATTCTTGCCTGGAGAATCCCCATGGATAGAGAAGCCTGGTGGGCTACAGTCCATGAGGTTGCAAAGAGTTGGACACGACTGAGCAACTGTGTACAAGTACAAATGTATATAGAAAATAATAATTAAGGTAATAATAAAACAATAATTAAGGTACTTTAACATGAACTAATCATTAGGAAATGTATTTCCTAACAAGAAAAAAATGAGCCAATCAAGTTCAGAGGAAAAAGGAAACCTATTATTTCCAACAATAGAACTTTAAGAGAATTTTGCACTTCCAGGGCACGCAGAGGATAAGGACAAATACAACTCCAGTGTAGAAAAGTCTGTCATCAACGTGTGACCTTAAAATCCAGCTGTTCTTATCATTCTCATAACTACAATGTGAACACTGGAATATCTAGTAAATGAATTAGAAGAAAAGTGTTGGATGCAAAGGAAATTCAATCCACTTGAGTTCTAGGCCTCGAGGCGTGCTGACCGTGAAAGGCCAGATTGGACGAAAATAGTAATACCACCTACAGTTTGAATTACATGATACCAACCAGAGATTCTGTGAGGAAAAAAGTAGGAGGAAATTTTGTCCTCAGGGCAGCCACATTTGGCTGAGTTCCAGTGGGAACTGATGTGGAAATGGGAAGCTGATAAGGGCTCAGGAATATTTTCAGAGTTCCTGAGAGATCATAATATACTAGTGTATAGTAACATGCTATAGAAATTCTAAAATCAAAAAACACCATTCTTTTTGACTTGTATTCTCTTTTTGTGTGAACTAATCTTCGAGACACAGTTCTCCCTGCATCTACCCTGTCCGATATCTAAGTTATACTCTTCATATTAAATTTTGAAAATGAAAATCTGGTATGTCATTCCCCTGCTTGCCATAGGGTAAAATTGAACTCCATTACCATGGCTTTTGAAGCCCGTCTGGTGTTGTCTTACCTTCTCCGTTCTCATCTATGACTAGACCGTCCCAGATGCTTCCTCTTACCCTTTCAACCACTCTGACTTCCCCATCCATCTTCCTCAATTTCCCTCACCTCTTTCCTTCACTGGCAGCACTTTATTCTCTGCTCTTGCACAGCACAAGGTGAAGGCTTCTTCTGGCCTCTTGGAAAGGGTCAATCTCTTTTCACAAAATCTCTTACAACACTTGGAAGTACTTGTCATAGATGTAAACTGAAATTCATTTGCCTGATTTAAGTAATAAACCAGATTTAGATTTAAGCCTCCTCTAGATTCTGTTTCTTTGAGAATTCTGTCTTTGCTACCTACTCAATGTTAGTCAAAAAATGAATGAATGAATATAACCATATGTAATATAATATGCTTGAATAAAATGCAAATGGGTAATAGAACTATAATTATACAGGTAAGTCAATAAACATGAGTTGGGGAGAATCTCTTTATGAATAATTATATTTTCCAGTTGATATATGGTTAATTACCTAGCACAAAGGAGGAAGCTAAATTGTTTGCTTATCAGTCAAAATCTATAGGCAATATTAGAGCACTGCTTTAGGAAATCCCTTTCTCCCTTCAAGTGCTTTATGTATGTGTAGTGATAAGATTGCAGCCCATTTTCATCCTCTTTCCAGACTGTCATATAATAGAAAATGCCATATAATAGAAACTAGAAAATGCTTCATGCTTGCGGCTATGTCTTGTGGGAATTGTATTACATCTAAAACATACATGACAGTTCAGACACCAACTGTGCAAGACATATAATATACGTTCTCTCAATGAAGATGTTGTTTGTTGCTTGAATGTATATATATCCCATCCCTCCATTCTTAGCAGTGTAGTCCCTCAGCCGTGTCTGACTCTTTGAGATCCTGCAGATTGTAGCCCACCAGGCTGCCTTACTTTCAAAGCAAAATCGTCACCAGTGGTAACCAGAGTCCTGACCTCCTTGGAAAGAGAGAAGGTATTTGGAAGGCTCTTTTACCTCAGCTTGTGTGATTCTAAACCGTTGTAGCCAACCTAGTCTGAAGAATGAATGGATGCTAAACTTACCAAATAATTATTTTTCTCCTGCCTTTTAAAAAGGAGTGTAACTGTTGAGAAAACTCTTGGGATCCTGACAGCCATAATGAAATTCATTTTCAAAGGATGCACTGCCCTTCTTACCCAAGAACTTCTCTCTTCACTGGTCTTTATCAAAGAACCCATCAGCCAGATGTCCTGTTCTGAGAAGTCTTCCTCATCAATAAGCCTGTCCCTTGCTTTATGTATGATCTTTACATAAGTGGGCCCTTGACAAATCCCTAGGTCTTGCACGTGCTCCTGCTCTATTAAATTCTAAGTGTGTACTTCACAATGGTGATTAATGGTGGAGAGAGGAGCATGGTGTGGTAGTAAGACCACTGAGCTGACCATCAGAAATCCTGGGTTCCAGTTCTGGCTGTGGGAAATTCACCATATAAAGGACTTATTTTGGTTCCTGACACAGAATAAGAGATGAATTATCATCAGCTAACATAAATATCACATTATTGGTCTATAAAATTGCCAACTTTGTTTCAATGACTAAAATGCTGTATTGTTCAGTTGCTAAGTCCTGCCAGACTCTTTTGCATCCCCATGGACTGCAGCACACCCTGTGGAGAGTAAGTGAATTGTGCCAGCTACTGACAGCTAGAGAATTTGTAGATTACTATCACATGGAAAACAGAAGAGAGCATCCTTCAGTCAGTTAAAGGTGACTTTGAAAATGAATGAAATGAATAAGAGAAAATTATTATGCCCATGATGCTGCTGTTAAGTCGCGTCAGTCGTGTCCGACTCTGTGCGACCCCATAGACGGCAGCCCACCAGACTCCTCTGTCCCTGGGATTCTCTAGGCAAGAATACTGGAGTGGGTTGCCATTTCCTTCTCCAATACATGCAGGCATGATGAGTTGCTTCAGTCGTGTCCGGCTCTGTGCGACCCCATGGACAGCAGCCCACCAGGCTCCTCTGTCCATGTGATCTTCCAGACAAGAATACTAGCGTTGCCATGCCCTCTCCAGGAGATCTTCCCAACCCAGGGTCTGAACCTGCATCTCCTGTAGCTCCTGCATTGCAGGCGGTTCTTTACCCCTGAGCCACAGAGGAAGCCCCCCATGAAATCAGTCACTGGTGCCAATAGCTTCCATATGAGACAGCCTAATCCCCTTGCATGTTCTAGGCACTCTAGTCATATTTAAATTACTCAAAGGTATAGAGCCTTTTATACCTTTCCACAAGCAAATCTCCCTGCCAGGAAAGTCTCTCTCCTACTCATAATCATTCTCCCTACCTAATTAAACCCTACTTACCTTTCAAATCGCAGCAAAAAATGTCACTTTCCCTAGAAAGCCTTCTCAAATGACCTCAGACAAAATCAGATCCTCTCCCTCTGGGTTTATGGCTCCTTTTAATTTTCCTTCATAACAATTACTTTAAAATGGACACCTGATGATCATTTTATCACAGTCTATTTTCCATTCCTCTGGGCAAGACAGAGAGTTCCATTAAGGCAGGGCCCCTGTTTGTCACACTCATCTGGTCATCCAAGGATGCCTAGCACACAGGGCTGGTGGATAAATGGCACTGCATATGTATGTGCTGGGTGAATGAGTTTCAGAATTCAAGCTAATAATATTTGAGTAACTTAATATACGGTCCCATCACTTCATGGCAAATAGATGGGGAAACAATGGAAACAGTGGCAGACTTTATTTTTGGGGCCTCGAAAATCACTGCAGATGGTGACTGTAGCCATGAAATGAAAAGACACTTGCTCCTTGGAAGAAAACCTATGATCAACCTAGACAACATATTAAAAAGCAGAGATATTACTTTGCCAACAAAGGTCTGTCTAATCAAAGCTATGATTTTTTCAGTAGTCATGTGTGGATGTGAGAGTTGGACTGTAAAGAAAGCTAAGTGGTGAAGAATTGATGCTTTTTAACTGTGGGGTTGGAGAAAACTCTTGAGAGTCCCTTGGACTGCAAGGAGATCCAACCAGTCCATCCTAAAGGAGATCAGCCTTGGGATTTCTTTGGAAGGACTGATGTTGAAGCTGAAACTCCAATACTTTGGCCACCTGATGCGAAGAGCTGACTCTTTAGAAAAGCTCCTGATGCTGGGAAAGATTGAAGGCAGGAAGAGAAGGGGGCGACAGAGGATAAGATGGTTGGATAGCATCACCGACTCAGTGGACATGAGTTTGAGTAAGCTCTGGGATTTGGTGATAGACAGGGAGGCCTGGCGTGCTACAGTCCACGGGACTGCAAAGAGTCAGACACGTCTAGTGATTAAACTGAACTGAACTGAACTTAATACACTAGTGTTTTTGTATAACTGCACACTGTCACATAGTACTTCATATTTTAATTCTCAAATTGAAGAACAACTAAGCGAAGTCAGAGGCCACAACCATTCCATAATCCAAATAGGGATGCTCTAGAAGTTCAACAGGGCTTCCCAGGTGGTGCTAGCAGTAAAGAACTCAACCTGCCAATACAGGTAGACCTAAGAGACATGGGTTTGATCCCTGGGTGGGGAAGATCCCCTGGAGGGAGCATGGCAATCCACTCCAGTATTTTTGCCTAGAGAATCCCATGGGCAGAGGAGACTGGTGGTCTACAGTCCATGGGGTCTCACAGAGTCTGGCATGACTAAAATGGCTTTGCATGCACTCATGCACAGGAATTCAGCAATGGCTTTCCATACAATGTGTATTAGTGCTAACTTGCATTGGCTTTTATGTCATTCAAAACTCTTGTGTTTTGAGTATCTACGAAATGTCAAAAAAAAAATGGATTTTAGGATCATAACTGAAGAGCTCACAGAGGGATTTGCCGACTTTGTCTGATGAAACAACAATGTATAGGGAAGAAGTGAGACGGCATTCCGATCCCCCCAAGTCATTTCATATTGCCGACTTAAGCAGCCCCCAGCAGAGAGCAGCCTGCTTGTCAGAGCCCAACTGCTGTGACCCAAGCCAGGATTGGGGTAGAGCTCACAAAACAGGCCTTTAACTGGAGAAATGCAGGGGGAGGCAGTGCAGAGAAGAGAGCCCCCAAGACTTCCTGAGGAAGTAAAATCTAAGTAAGAGCCAGGAGGCAGGATCAGTCACAAACTAGAAAGAGGACATTCAAGTATGTTGAACCAGGGTGCCAGAGGAGATAGAAATGAGAAAATAAGGGGTCTAAATAGACAGTGGGGAAAAGGCAGGCACAAGTAGGTTTTGGAGTTTGTAAATTTAAATGTTGATTTCATTTGTTTCCTTGGGTCATATCTGTTGGATTTGCCTAGCTCCTGACCTGTCACACACTTGTGTCAAGCATGGGCTCCGAGGATCCCAGTCTTGTCGTGTCCTAGAGCCCATTTTCTGAGTTATATGTGATGGCCACTGGAAAAAGAGAAGTTGAATCACACAGGTAATTCCTAATTTCTGCATGATTTACCAGATCCTATCTCACAGGTATAAATCTTGCTTAGAATCTCAGATTGGATTTATTAGCTAGTGCTCTTTGAAAAAGAAGTTATATAAAGTCACTCCAAACAGGTTTTAAATTTTATAGTGAATAGAGAAGTAGATCAATTGTCATAGAATCAGAATCTTAGTAACTGATGTGAAGTTAATGTTCCTTTAATAAACATTAGGTAGTGAAATACATACTGTTACAAAACAGGTCCAATATAACAGTCTCCTCTTGAATCTATCTCCAACATCAACATTTATCATAAATGATAAATTTGTGCTTCATTCTCATTAACAATTTCTTTGGGACTGCACTGGGATCTTTGCTATGACCAGTGCTAAATGTGAGAGGAGCAGCCCAGTAAAAGATTATTTCTTCTATATCGTGCAGAATGCTCCGGGAGAGTTTATGGGAATGAGTACAGTGCCTCTTAGATGAAGGCAGGATTAAGGGATTTCTTAAAAGAAGGAGCCTCCTGTACTTTTGAAATGTGTGATGCCAGGGTCAGAAAAGGAAGGGTGTTTCTTTTGATGAAGCAATATCCTCTCTAATAAACATCAATTCTGTGCATGTAAAATAATAAAACAGTAGGAATCATACCTGTTTCTAAGAATTAAAGTGGTTCCTGCAAAGCTAAACACAAAATACAAAACTAATGCCTATTGTGGAGGAAAAAGGTTTCTTCTGCCTACTTATCAACTATATATCATCTATCCAATCAATCATTCTCTCTCTCTCTCTAGTCATTTATGTATAGCTATCTTTCAGACATGCTTTCCAGGTGGTGCAGTGGTAAATAATCCACCTGCCAAGCAGAAGACTTGGGTTTGATCCCTGGATCAGGAGGATCCCCTGGAAAAGGGGATGGCAACCCACTCCAGTATTCTTGCCTGGGAAATCCCATGGACAAAGAAGCCTGGAGAGCTACAGTCCATGCGATTGCAAGAGTCAGACATGACTTAGATACTAAACAAAAATATCTTTCAGACAAATCTCTACTGAACATCCCAGGATTAATTTCCATGTTTGTGAATATCTCATTTCTACTTTCCTTTGCACCTTTTCCTGTGAACATGGAGCATGATGTATAGCAGGTGTTTGGTAAGTGCTGTTTGTGATAATTTAATTTGTTTTCTTGAACTGAAATTATTTTCTTTCTCAAATGACCCCTAAACACTAGCCAGACTCCTTACTATTTCATCAATCACTACCATACCAGGCACTTACATTCTCTCCCAAACAAAACACCGTAATGATGATGATGGTTCTGATAACGATGATGACAATGACAATGTCACAATACCCTTTCCTCTTGATCTGATTTGCAAGGGAAGTACTGTTAGTGAGAAAGTATTCATGACACAGGATCTCCGAAAGATTCTTTCCCACTAATACAAAGCTTCTGCTGTATTGCTTTGCATAACTTTACCACCTCTTAGAAGTTACACTGAGATCTGTCACTGTGGGCCATGTTGAGGCTCTGTAGGAAAGAAAACTGTTTCAATAGGCTCCACTCAAAGTGACATTTTTCTCTTGAACATTGCTGTTGTGGTAGTGACCCTGGCAAAAAAGGAGAATTATTTTCTTTTGTGTTCTTTTTAATGAGGTGTAGGTGGAATAACTTATGGAGACTAGGACACAGGAATTAAGATCTTTTTCCTCTCGATCGGTCTTTGTAGTCAGAGAAGGTAGATATTTGGTGAATGAGAAACTTAAAAAGTTCTCACTAATAATTTATTTGATATGATATTAGTACTTATATTGTTCCTGCTCTCCCCCTACATCTAAGCACAAAAACTTACTTGTTCAAATTATTTTTAACTGGACAGGAAATTAAAAAAAAATTCTGTAGTAATGGATTGCAAAATGTATGATGAAGCATTTTGAAAGAAGCTCTGAAGACAAGTGATTATTTATGCGTGTGTGTGTGTGTGTATGTGTGTGTGTGTGTGTTGCTCAGTCGTGTTGGACTCTTTGTGACCCCCATGGACTGTAGACTGCCAGAATCCTCTGTCCCTGGAATTTTCCCAGCATGATACTGGAGTAGGTTGCCATTTTCTCCTCCAAGGGATCTTCCCCACCTAGATATTGAACCAGTGTCTCCTGCATTACCAGGCAGATTCTTTACCACTGAGTCACCCGGGAAACTGTGATTATTTGCACTTGACTATAAATGCTGATCTTCTAAAAATTCAAGTATCCGCTGATCCTCAAGAAGGAAATAATTACTTCTATTTGGAATTAACATGACTAACTTTGCTTGGAAAATTCTATTCCCTAGATTTTTCAGGAAGCACAAGTTGTAAGCTTCTATAAATTAGGCCTTCTGAGATGTTTAGGGTCCTTATAAAAAATATTTTTGTGTTGAAACCATTAAATGTATTTCTTAAAGCTGGGAGTTTTAATGTACTTTATGTTAGAGTATTTTAAAGAAAGAAAGAAAGAAAGCTCTCTCCTTTCAATTTTTCATTATTCCTTTCTGTAGATGTCACTGTAGTATAGGAAAAAGAAACAGCACTTTTCTTCTGAAAATATGTGACTTCTATATGCAAATAAAAGAAAGTAGTGATTTGATTTATTATGCTGGCGTTGTCATATCAACAATAAGGTTTCCAAGCAACCAGCAGAATAAATTATTTTATAGATTTGTTTGCTTTGCCTCATAAAATGGACCAAATGGAAGATACTTTTTTTTTCCACCTGTGATTATGTGGTAATTAAAAAATGTCATTATAAAGAAATTATGCATTAAATTCACATTATTAAGGAGAGTTCAAAATGAATCATGTGAATGCAATCAATGCCAAAAGACTTAATGAAGATTTGCTACTTACAAGGAAGCATTGTTGGCTTATGTTTATGTATTTTCAATAATTGGTTTCTAGCGTCTATAACCACGATTTGTATAAAGTTGTTCTGAGTTTACTCTTCAAAGGGTCTAACACATGCAGCCTTGGCTCATTCAGTGCACCCTTTAACTACTCCTTAGAATGACCTCCTCACAGAACCCTGAGCTCCTTCTACTAGACAGAGTGCCTTAGAATCCTCTACTTATGCAAACAGCCTGTGTCAGTTCTTTGAAAGACTTCCAAAAAGTTACTTGAACATACTAGAAAATGAGCCATCACTCTGGGGAATGTTAGAAACTTGTTAGACATTCACAATCTGTATTTCCTAAACATCCTTGTGTCGTTAAAGCATTTTCATTGATATTTTTGAGTTTGCTTAGGGATCTACTTGAGAAAAGCTTGACCTCTATGTGATAGATCAGGTCTTCCTCCAGCATCTTAACTTTTATCAAAATTTTATCCAAAATTTTTAGTTTGTTCAAATTGCTTATGTTGTTGGGCTTCCCAGGCAGCACTAGTGGTAAAAAAAAATCTGCATGCCAATGCAAGCGATGCCAGAGATGCAAGTTTGATCCCTGGGTCAGGAATATCCCCTGGAGAAGGAAATGTCAACCCATTCCAGTATTCTTGCCTGGAGAATCCCAAGGACAAAGGAGCCTGGTGGGCTACAGTCTATGGAGTCTCAAAAGAATCAGACATGACTGAGCATGCCCACACATACACCACCTATGGGGGGGAACAATAAAGACACACCAAACTTCTCAGCTTAGGCAAGTGAGGCAAAAATCTACCATGCTATTAGTCCCAGGATATGGTATTTTGTATTTGTATCCATCTACTGCAGATGCTTACTCCTTGGAAGGAAAGTTATGACCAACCTAGAGAGCATATTCAAAAGCAGAGACATCACTTTGCCAACAGAGGTCCATCTAGTCAAGGCTATGGTTTTTCCAGTGGTCATGTATGGATATGAGAGTTGGACTGTGAAGAAACCTGAGCACCAAACAATTGATGTTTTTCAACTGTGGTGTTGGAGAAGACTCTTGAGAATCCCTTGGACTGCAAGGAGATCCAACTAGTTCACCCGTGGTGGATTCATGTCAATGTATGGGAAAACCAATACAGTATTGTAAAGTAAAATAAAGTAAAAAAAAAAAAAAAAAAAGGAGATCAGTCCTGGGATTTCTTTGGAAGGAATGATGCTAAAGCTGAAACTCCAATACTTTGGCCACCTCATGTGAAGAGTTGACTCATTGGAAAAGACTCTGATGCTGGGAGGGATTGGGGGCGGGAGGAGAGGGGGACGACAGAGGGATGAGATGACTAGATGGCATCACCAACTCTATGGACATGAATCTGAGTGAACTCCAGGAGTTGGTGATGGACAGGGAGGCCCGGCGTGCTGTGATTCATGGGGTTGCAAAGAGTCGGACATGACTGAGCGACTGAACTGAACTGCAGATGCATCTGTTGATAGAGAAAATTATTAGTGTTCATAGAAAGTACCCCATTTATTTTATTTACCAAGAATGGGTTTCCTTTCACTTCGGATTCCTCAGGCAATATTATTCTTTTAAAAACTCATAGGCTATATATAGCTAAAGAATTGGGAGGGAAAAGAAAAAACTTATACTGAAAAATTACTAAGTAAACCACAGCATTCAACTAGATTTTTAAATCTGAAACATTTGAGGAAAATACAGCTCTAATTCAGATGCATCTGCTCCATTATTACCCACATCTTTCATACCCTTATAGACATTTCAGAGACTCAGCAAGTGGAAGGAAAATATTTCTCCCTTCAAATGACATTGTCCTAATATTATTAAGCTTGCAACACGGTTGCCAAGTAGTGCTGCTTCAGTCCAACTTTAGACTTCGGGTGTTTTCTTCCTTTTTATTTTGTTGTACTCAAGACACCATTGCTTCAGAAGAAAGGAAAATCAATTTTGAGATTCAAGACAGTGTTACATATACCCAGGCATTACAATAAACAGCCTTCTGTATTGTGCTTGTTTTCTTGTTACCTGTCAATGCTCTTCTTTACTGCATCTGTATCTTATTTTCAATAGCACGCTCTTAGGCAAATTTTCCCTATTATCTTTCTGGAGAAGTCAATCTATGTTCTCCTGTCACAAAAAACAAACAGACAAATTTTCAAAGAAACTTACTCAGTCTAGTCCTTTTTTTCCCTTTACTTTTTCTATAAAATTTTTGTTTGTAAAACCATGCCTTTGTTTTCTTAATTGAACTCACAAGTGGCTGCATGTGCTTTCCCAGGAACAGACAACCTGGGGCTATAATTATTTCTGTAAAATAGGTGAGAGATTGTAAAGTGCAGAGGGAAAGTTTCACTCTTTTTCTCTTTTTTTCCCCCGTACGATTTCCTTTGAGTCTTGGGGAAAAGCCATCATGATCAATGCTTGTCAAACTTGACTGTAAGGAGCGATCACCTGGGGACCTTATTACAAGGTAAGCTCTGGTTCTGCGAGTCTCTGGAGGGTGGGAGCCTGAGTGTCTCTGCTTCTAAACAGCTTCCGGATAATGCCCATGGTGCCGATTTACAGACTGCATATCGCGTAGCTGCATCCTGGAACATTCCTGTCCTTCAGGTGAAGAAGCTGAAGCCTAACAGCTGAACAGATGTACCAAATGTCATTTCTTGGTTTGTTACTTGATCTGCTTAGAATTTCAGTGTCCCCAAACAAGAAAAGATGTATTTTCCTGTGCAGGTTACATGAGGAAATGGATGCCAATTTCCCTGTGCTGGGAACCCTTTCTTTTTCCCTTCTCTGTATCTGTGGTTTAGGATTCTTTCCTCAGCATGAATGTTTCCATGTTTAGTCATCAGTAAAACTGACATAGAAGAAAATCAAATTATAATATATTTGGAACTCAGTGTTATCATTTCTTTTAATCTGAGAGACAGAGGTTTGGGAAAAATAAGCAAATTTATCTTCAAGTAATCAAGAACCACTTGATAGCAAAGGTAGAAATATTTTAACACTAAGACTTCATCGTTATGTTTTAGTATAAGCTTTTTTATTTTTGATATGAGCTTTCCAACAGTAAAATAAGTGCAATAAAATAGTTGAAATAAAACACTGATGATGAAGCAATTAATTTTCTTTGATGATTCATTTTGTTATCAAGGAAAAAACAGTAATTTAAAGGCATGGATATTGCTCCGGATGTCAATTAAAAGAAACCTTGCCTTTTTGAAAAAATAAACTGAACTGAAAAGAATCTGCTCTTGGCCCCTCCTTCCATCTCTAATGTTTTCTGCTCTGATTACTTAGACAAAGCTTTCTTATTCTCATTTTATTCAATGAGTATCCCCTTTAGAATGTTATGGTTGGTCAATAGGGACAGTTTTTTCAAATGAAGTAAAAATTCCCATTTTGGCTCTGTTTCATTGGTTACGTTGGAACTTTGCACCCAGGGAAATTTGGTAGTGTGCATATGTCCATTCATCCATTATTAACATACAATTGCAGTTCTAAAAATGGAAAATAATAAGATATCACCATTGCCAAGGTGAATAATTTGTCATAGTGAATAAAAGTTCATGCACCTAGATCCTGTGGGACCATGAGCAAAGATGGAAGAAAAAGAGGATTTTGGTTAGTGGAAACCAAGACCTAAAGATAAAGACTATGAATGGAGTGCGATTCAAAGTTGAGTTGACAGCCTAGCAACAGTGCTAAAGCAGAGAAGTAGGGAACAGGATAACAGAGAAAACTCAAAAATGGGGCCTGTTTGAGCCTCCAACGGATTGTGTTGAAACCTGCTTATTTAGCATTACAAATAAATGGCTTCCTAAGGTGGAGCTCAGGTCTTGACTTGAATATCAACTAGATCAGAAAGTGTCCTGTAACTGTATAAAAATTGTGTGTATATGTGTGGTTTGCCTTGGAGAAATCTATAATTTTCAATAGATCTTTAAAAGGACTCATGACTACCAGAAATGAAGTTCCAATGCTTCAGAGTAAAATACATTAACTCACAGCATGTGGTGAAGAAACTCTCCTTGGCCTCAAATTCTTTTAAACTCCGTGTTTTATATTATTCATCTGTGCAAAGAATGCAGACAGACATATCTTCTTTTACAAAGGTAAGTTTTACTTTGTGTCTGAGGCCTTGGGCCTTTTCTATTTAACTTAAGATAAGCCAGGTCAACTTTTAAGAAACTCTATTTAAAAATGTTTTCTGCAGAAACTGTGGGAGTGTGAATTTTAGAAATGTAGAGAGAAATAATTACTACTATGACCAAGTTCTGTGAATATGAGACATTTTACTAGTTGTCCTTGTAAGTTTACCGCAGTCAAGAAGGAAAGCTTTTTTTAAATTCATATACAATATTAACATAGAAAAATTAAAGCAGAGTAAAATATGATTTTGACTAGTCTTTTCTAATTATAATTAATTATCTTGATTTAGTTGAAAAATTTAATTGCAAAAAAAAAAAAAATAGAGCTCTTTCTCAATCGTAACAGTTTTTTTTTTGGACTATCTGCTCCATGATTTCTGTTTCTTTTTGCCTGGTTCAACCCAGTACAGTCCATTTATAGACAATAGACAAAGAAAAAGAATAATAGACAAAGAAAAAGTGACCATCTGGCCTAAGAAATCCTTTTGTACACTGGTGAATAAATGTCAACATGAAATATATTTACTCTTTCAATGCACGTTATGTTAATTATCTTTACGTTTGATTGGATGTTTTTTGTAGACTCAGGTTATGGTTGCCGTTTGGAGTGTTTGCCTGCTGATACAACATGATTTTTGGTGCATATTGTTTCATTGCAGTGGATTTTATAGTAGTTATTGACAAATTACATCATGTCTGACAGGACAGATGATCTTCAAGACACTCAAGAGGACACTACTATGTCTTTTTGTAATATCAAAAGTTTTCTACTTGGGGAAGTTGGACAGAAAGAAACAGAAGATTATGGAAAGTCACATATTGAAATCTTTGCACAGAATAATGGAAAGATACAATGACTGCTAGATTACCCAGATTTTATGGATAACAATATTTCTAAGGGATTAAGGAATATGTAACATTTATATTTAAAACATAACTTTGCATTATGTACTCAATTTATGCTAGATTTTTTTGGTTGAGCCATAGAGATTCAAGGAACTTGATTTTCCTATTTCCTGAAAGCAGCAGAAAAATGAATAGTTATACATACTTACTTTATCTCTGTTCATTCCACCAAGGCATTTAATACTAGTCAGCTTAGAGTCAGTAATCAGAAATATAAGTTTATTCTTGGAAAAATCTAACTAGCTATCATTTCTAGGATCATGTTTAGTGTTTGTGTTAAATGCTTTTTCTAAAGAGATAAAATAAAATGTAGTAGTTAATAACAGCTTTTCTGGAAACACATGAAGTAGTACTAGATACAAAGGTAGAGTATTAGTTTGAAAGATTATCTGCCTGTATGGGGTCAATACAGTGATACCCCTCTGTATGTTTTCATACAGAGACATGCTACTCACAACAACAAAAGTGAAGACACCTTTAGAACATTCCTGCTATGTTTCATCAGATGTAACACCAAATTTTATCATTTAAAAGCGAATCCCTATTGAATGGACAAATATGGCCACAGGATCAAGTCTATTTTGATCATTTCACTAAGACAATTCTTTATTTTAGGGGCAGTAAAAATTGAACATCTTTATTTGAACATTTCATTGGGACAATAAAGGGTTTTTGTTTCTCTAGGAATTCTCTGTAGATTAAAATACCACACCAAATTCTGCTTATATAATAGAGTGCTTTTAATCTGTTGTTGAACACCTCTGAGATCCAAGGTTTTTTTTTTTTTTTTTAATTTTAAAATAAGAAGATTAAATTCCTTTACTGCCCCAAAGTGCTACAAAACTATAAATATCAACTGAAAGTAATGGTAATTTTTATCAATATTACCAAGGAAAAAATTTAAATCAATACTTTTAAAATGCCTATATTCCCTTATAAACTCATTGAAAGATGCATAAAATAAAACATTAGAGAAATTGTTGCTTTTCCAAAAAATTTTTTTTTTCTAGGTGGAAAGAATTTTCTATGAATTCTTAGGTAATTGTGATGTTTATTGTAAGTTATTCTAAAATTCTTTGTATGATCTTGGCTTATTTAAAAGTCTGATTTAAAATTTTGGTAGGATATGTCCTGTCATGGTTGATTGAACTGGAAGTGTTCCTCACACATATTCTGTTGTGGCAATAGTTCTAAGAGGAATTCATGTCCTGATATTGATAGTAGGTTATCAAAGCTTGGGGAGGTTAAGGGACTGCCCATGGTCATTTAAGGGGCTTTCCCGGTGGCTCTGATGGTAAAGATTCTACCTGCAATCCAGGAGACCTGAGTTCAGTCCCTGGGTCGGGAAGATCCCCTGGAGAAGGGAATGGCTACCCACTCCAGTACTCTTGTCTGGAGAATCTCATGGAGAGAGATTCTGGTAGGCTACAGTCCATGGAGTTGCAAAGAGTCAGACATGACTTAGTAACTAAACAACAACAACATGGTCACTTTAAATGAAGATGAGGAAAGAGAGAATTTTGGCTGCCTGATTTGATGTTCCACCTGTCAGCCAGACTGTCTCTCATAATGAATAATTTATTTGCATTAAGAAGAGCAGATAGTTTGTATAAATGCTGAGAAAAGGAACTGAAGAACCCAATAATAACATTCTTAATTCAAATACTTAAGTTACATATATTTGATAAGAACATAACTTGATTGAGCAGCAGCCCTGTTTGGAGAGGAAGGCTACCATTAACTGACTGAAGAGGAGTGCAGCTATAAGTGCTGTTACTTTCTGCAACTGAATATGTAGTCCTGGTTTGGTAGTAAACAGTCAGTCCTTGAGAAGATGTATGCAAATATTACAGAGACATAACAGTCAGGTACAAAGACTTTAAAATGATGATAGAACTGATATACGCCAAATGGTACACATTTGAATTATGGAATTTAACATGTTTTGAATTATGTATACCTCATAAAACCATCACGACAATAAGGATAGTAAACACACTGATCATCACCAAAAGTTTCCCATGCTCCTTTGTAATCCTTGCCTCCTCCTGCTCTGTCAGCTAGGCAGCTGCTGGTCTGCTCTCCATCATGAAAAAGTAGCTTGCACTTTCTAGAATATCAAATAAATGGAATAATAGAGTGTGTGTTCTTTTTTTCCCTTTAAAAATTTTAGCATAGTTATATGAGATTCATTTACATTGGAGGTATGGATAGTTCATCACTTTTTATTTTTGAGTAGTATTCCATTGTATAGATACACTACAATTTTTTAATTCATTCATCTATTAATATTAATGGGCATTTAGGTCATTTCCAGTTTGGGATGTTTTACTAATAAAGTTTCTGTAAGCATTTGTGTGTAAGTCTATGTATGAACATATGATTGCCTTTCTCTTAGGTAAATAAATACCCTAGAAGAAAGCCAGCTGGGTCATGAAGTTTAATTTTTTTTAAGAAAGTGCCATGCAGCTGTGTCAATATACATTCTCAGGAGCAATAGTGCATGAGTATTTCATTTGCTTCACATACTAACCAGTGTTGTATATATATTTAACTTTATTTATTTATTTTCGGCTGTGTGGGTCTAAGCTGTGCAGGCTTTTCTCTAGTTGCAATGAGTAGGGGCTACTCTCTAGTTGTGATGTGTGGTCTTCTCATTGCAGAGGCTCATCTTGCTGTGAAGCACAGGCTCTAGGAGTGGGGGCCCAGTAGTTACAGCTCCCAGGCTCTAGAACACAGCCTCAATAGTTGGGGTGCATGGGCTTAGTTGCTCTGAGGTGTGTGGGATCTTGTCAGATCAGGGATAGATCCTGATCCTGTCTCCTGCATAGGCAGGCAGATTCTTGACCACTGAGCCAACAAGGAAGCCCATCAGAGTTTTTAATGTAAATATGTAGTTCAGTTCAGTTCAGTTGCTTAGTCGTGTCCGACTCCTTGTGACCCCATGAATCGTAGCACGCCAGGCCTCCCTGTCCATCACCATCTCCCGGAGTTCACTCAGACTCATGTCCATCAAGTCCGTGATGCCATCCAGCCATCTCATCCTGGGTCATCCCCTTCTCCTCCTACCCCCATTCTCTCCCAGCATCAGGGTCTTTTCCAATGAGTCAATTCTTCGCATGACGTGTCCAAAGTACTGGAGCTTCAGCTTTAGCATCATTAGTTCCAAAGAAATTCCAGGGTTGATCTCCTTCAGAAGACTCCTCAGGAGTCTTCTCCAACACCACAGTTCAAACGCATCAATTCTACGGCGCTCAGCCTTCTTCACAGTCCAACTCTCACATCCATACATGACCATAGGAAAAACCATAGTCTTGACTAGACGGACCTTAGTTGGCAAAATAATGTCTCTGCTTTTGAGAAATCCATAATAGGTGTACAGTGATATTTCAATATGGTTTTAATTTGCCTTTCCCTAATAACTAATGACTTTGAACATTTTTATATACATATTTGTTGTCAGTATATGATGACTCAGATGGTGAAGAATCTGCCTGAAGTGCTGGAGACCCAGGGCCAATCCCTCGGTTGGGAAGATCCTTTGGAGAAGGGAATGGCAACCTAGTCCAGTATTCTTGCTTGGAGAATCCCATGGACAGAGGAACATTCAAGGGGTCGCAAAGAGTTGGACATGACTAAGTGACACACACACACACACACACACACACACACACACACCTTCTTTGGTGAGTTGTTTAACTCTTTTGGGGGTCATTTTTTTGTTGTTGCTATTAAATTAGTTTTTCTGTTGTTAGTATTGAGTTCTAAAACTTCTTTATATACTCTAGAAACAAACCAAATTTTAGATATACAGGTTTTGAAAATATTGTTTCCCTTTCTGTGAGAATCAAGAGTCTCTTACTAGTGTCTTTCGAAGAGCAAAAATTTTTAAATTTTTTTGTAGTACTGTTTAACAATTATTTTCTTTTAGGGATTGTGTTTTTTGTATCTAACCCAAACTCACAAGAGTTTTATCATATATTTTATTTGGAAGTTATGCAGTTTTGTTTTTTATTTTGGATTATGGTCAGTTTTAAGTTAAATTTTTTTAATGTGAGATGAGAAATGACCCAAAGTAATTTTTTAGCATGTGTAGATACAATTATTCCAGCATCATTTGTTAAAAAGGAAAAAAAGAGACCTATCCTTCACTGAATTGTCTTTGTTTATTGGTCAGAAATTGGTTGATTGCACATGCTCAAGTCTACTTTTAAACACTATTTTTTTCCTTTGATATATTGGATGACAAACATCTATCTTTATGCCAGTACAGTACTTCTTGATTTTTTATTGGGATTATAATAATATAGTTGACTTGGGAAAAATTGACTCTAATATTGATTGCTACTGCTGCTGCTAAGTTGCTTCAGTCGTGTTTTGACTCTGTGCGACCCCACAGATGGCAGCCCACCAGGCTCCCCCATCCCTGGGATTCTCCAGGCAAAAACACTGGAGTGGGTTGCCATTTCCTTCTCCAAGGCAAGAAAGTGAAAAGTGAAAGTGAAGTTGCTCAGTTGTGTCCAACTCTTAGCGACCCCATGGACTGCAGCCCACCAGGCTCCTCTATCCATGGGATTTTCCAGGCAAGAGTACTGGAGTAGGGTGCCATTGCCTTCTCCCTAATATTGATTATATTAATGTAGTTAATCTTGACATTGACATTGAGATATACCCTCAGAACAGGTATATCTCTCCATTTACTTAGGTTTTTAATTTCTCTCAGCAATATTTTGTAGTTTTTACTATACAGACCTTTATCCCTAAGTATTTCATATTTTTGGTGCTATTTTTAATGCAACTACTTTTGCTTTTAATTTCAATTTCTAATTGCTCATTTTTAGTATATAGAAATGCCGGTCAATTTTGTATATTGATCTTGCATCTGGAAGCAAGAAGCCCAGTGACACTTGCTAAATAATTATTACTGAACTCACTTACTAGTTTGAGTAGCATTTTGGGATATGCCTGTGTGTGTGAGTACTCAGTGACTTCAGTCATTTATGACTGTTTGTGACCCCATGGACTGTAGCCTGCCAGTCTCCTCTGTCCATGGGATTCTCCATGCAAGAATATTGGAGAGGGTTGCCATGCTCTCCTCCAGAGGATCTTCCTGACCCAGGGAGTGAACCTTCCTCTCCTGTGTCTCCTGCATTGCAGGAAGATTATTTACCACTGAGTCGCTGGGGAAGCTCTGCATTTTGTGGTAGTTTTTATCAAGTTTTCCATACACATAATCATGTCATCTATGAATAAAGACATTTTGAATTCTGTCTTTATTACATAATAGGGTCTTATATTTTTATTTCTTCCCCTATTGTACTGACTAGACCCCCTAGTACAATGTTGACTAGAAGTGTGATAGCAAGAATATTTACCATGTTCCTAATCTTAGGGGGAAAGTTTTTAGTCTCTCATCAAGTGTAATGTTAGCATTAGGTTGATCACAGATGCCTTTTAAATATCAGACTGAGAAAGTTTTCTTCTATTCCTAGCTTTCTGACTGTTTTTAACAGAAATGGATGTTAGGTATTGTCAAGCACGCTTTCTAGTGGTAGGTTCAGGATTTATGGAATACGTCTTTAACCTATCACAAACTACCTTGGAGTGATATACCATTACGCATGTAATGTAAAAACTGTATTTTATTTCCCAGGGCTTTTGTAACAGTGCCATTAACTGTGTGACTTTAAACGAGATAAATTTCTTCTTTCACAGTTCTAGGGGTTATAAGTTCAAAATCAAGGTGTCAGCAGGGCCATGCTCCTTCTGACTCAGTACAATTTTTCCTTGCCTGTCCTTAGCTTCTGGTGGTGGTTGCCAATTTTTCATGTTCCTTGCTTATAGCTGTCTCACTCCAGTTTCTGTCTCTCTTGTCACATGTATCTTTTCTGTTTGCTTGTCTGTGAGGCCCTTCTCCTCTTCTTGTGAAGGCAAAAGTCGTATTAGATTAAGATCCCACTTACCTTACTTATTTCGGTATGATCTCATCCTAATTAATTAAATATGTAACCACCTTATTTCCAAACATATTCATATTCAGATCCAGGAAGAACATGAAAATTTGAAGGACACTATCCAATCCAATACAAGAAACTATCAAGAGGGTACTTCCATTTCTTTCCTCTAGAACTATATAGGGCTATTGTTTATATACTGGTAGCTCTCAGTACATAAAGATAGTAGCTGTCTTACTCTTGGTACCTCCCCTGCTGACTAGTCTCTGCCTTGCCCACACCCTACTCACCCTACTGATATTTCCTTTTAATCACAGAACCTAATAGGTAAAAGCTTACATACTTGCCCCAAGCTCCAGCTAGTGATTGTTCTAATCTTTATATCAGAACTATTTCTACTGTGATAGTATATCAAAGGGGTGTGCCTATCTGCTGGTTTTCCTGATATTGGTGAGCAAACCTGATGTTAACTCCCTCTGTAACTAGTAATCTTCCCTCCCCATCATACTGCCACATCCTGCCAGTCATCTGCATTGTGGGGTGTATTAGAGAAGATCCTGATGCTGGAAAAGATTGAGGACAGGAAAAGAAGGGAGCGACAGAGGATAAGATGATTGGATGGCATCATCAACTCAAATGGACATGAGTTTCAGCAAACTCCTGGAGATAGTGAAGGACAGGGAAGCCTGGCATACTGAAGTATATGGGATCACAAAGAGTTGGACATGACTTAGCAACTAAAAAACAACAACAATATACATACACATATGTGCTACATATAGACTCTTTGTTACTTATATGTATTGCAAATGTTTTCTGCACTCTGTGGTTTAACATTTTCTCTTTCTTAAAAATAATGCTTTTAGGTGAAGATGTTCTGACAAGGTAATTTAATTATCAGTTTTTCCTATTATAGTTAGTGATAATGAAAAAAGATATTCTTACCTATTTTGAGTTTATGAAAATATTCTCTGCTACTTTCTGGAAGACTTAATGTTTGTTAGAGTAAAAATCCACCTGGAATTAATTTTTGAGCATGTATGACAGTAGGAATCAATTTCTTTCCTTTTATATATGGATGTATAACCTTTTAAAAAGAGATCATATTTTTTGTCATTTCCTTTTCAATCAAGCATTTTCTTTGTCATCTATCAACCATCTATATATGGGAAAGGAGAAAGTGAAAGATATACCTAACTAAATGCAGAGTTCCAGAGAATAGCAAAGAAAGCTAAGAAGGCCTTCTTAAATGAACAGTGCAAGGAAATAGAGGAAAACAATGGAATGGGAAAGATGAGCGATCTCTTCAAGTAAATTGGAGATATCAAGGAAATATTTCATGCAAGGATGGGCACAATAAAGGAAAGAAAATGTAACAACCTAACAGAAATAGAAGAAGGCAATGGCACCTCACTCCAGTACTCTTGCCTGGAAAGTCCCACGGATGGATGAGCCTGGTAGGCTGTAGTCCATGGGGTTACTAAGAGTCAGACACGACTGAGCAGCTTCACTTTCACTTTTCACTTTAATGCATTGGAGAAGGAAATGGCAACCTACTCCAGTGTTCTTGCCTGGAGAATCCCAGGGACAGGGGAGCCTGGTGGGCTGCCGTCTATAGAGTCGCTCAGAGTCAGACACGACTGAAGCGACTTAGCAGCAGCCGCAGCAGCAACAGAAACAGAAAATATTAAGAAGAGGTGACAAGAATACACAGAAGAACTATACAGAATAATGGTCTTAATTACCTGGATAACCACAACCATGTGATCACACACTTAGAGACAGACATCCTGGAGTGTGAAGTTGAGTGGGCCTTAGGAAGCATTATGACAAACAGAGCTAGTGAAAGTGAGGGAATTCCAGCTGAGCTATTTCAAATATTAAAAGATAATGCTGTTAAAGTGCTGCACTCAATATGCAAGCAAATTTGGAAAATACAGCAGTGGCCACAAGACTAGAATAGTTCAGTTTTCATTCCAATCCCTAAGAAGGGCAATGCCAAAGAATGATCAAACTACCATACCATTGTGCTCATTTCACATCCTAGAAAGATTATGATCAAAATTCTTCAACAAGTTTTTCAGTACATGAAATGAGAACGTCCAGATTTACAAGCTGAGTTTAGAAAAGGCAGAGGAAACAGAGATCAAGTTGTCAACATTCATTGAGTCATGGAGAAAGCAAAGGAATTCCAGAAAAACTTCTACCTCTGCTTCATTGTCTGTGCTAAAGCTTTTGCTAAAAGCTAAAGCTTTTCACAACAAATTGTAGAAAATTCTTAAAGAAATAGGTGTACTAGACCACCTTACCTGCCTTCTGAGAAACCTGTATGCTAGTCAGGACATGGAACAATGGGCTGGTTCAAAATTGGGAAAAGAGTACATCAAGGCTGTACATTGTTACCCTGCTTATTGAACTTGTATGCAGAGTATATCATGTGAAACGCTGGGCTGGATGAATCTCAAGCTGAAATCAAGATTGCCAGAAGAAATATCAGCAACCTCAGATATGTAGATGACATCGGACTGTTATGGCAGAAAATGAAGAGGAACTGCGGAGTCTCTTGATGAGGGGAAAGAGGAGATTGAAAAAGCTGGCTTGAAACTCAACATTCAGTAAACTAAGATCATGGCATCTGGTCCCATCACTTCATGGCAAATAGAAGGGGAAAAAGTGGAAACAGTGAAGATTTTTTTGGGGGGAGGTCTCCAAAATCCCTGCAGACAATGACAGCAGCCTTGAAATTAAAAGATGCTTGTTCCTTGTAAAGAAAGCTATGAAAAAACTAAACAGCACTTTAAAAAACAGAGACATCACATTTTCTGCAAAGGTCCATATAGTCAAAGCCATGGTTTTTCCAGTAGTCATGTATGGATGTGAGAATTGGACCATAAAGAAATCTTAGCACAAAAGAACTGATGCTTTTGAACTGTGGTGTTAGAGAAGACTCTTGAGAGTCCCTTGAACAGCAAGGAGATCAAACAAGTCAATCCTAAAGAATATCAACCCTGAATATTCATTGGAAGGACTGATGCTGAAACTGAAGCTCCACTACTTTGGCCATCTGATCCCAAGAGCCGAGTTATTGGAAAAGATCCTGATGCTCGGAAAGATTGAGGAAGGGAGAAGTGGTTGGCAGAGCATGAGATTGGTGGATGGCATCACAGGCTAAATCAATGTGAGTCTGAGCAAATGCCAGGAGATAGTGAAGGATGGGGAAGCCTGGTGTGCTGCAGTCCTCTGGGTTGCAAACAGTTGGACACAACTTGGCAACTGAACAACAACAAATATATGTATGTCAGTTGTTGAACCTACTTTTTGTTTCACAGGCTTATTTATCTATTTTGCAACAATGCCACACATATTGCTTTAGATTTATAATCAATCTTGATATCTGGTAAAGTCCTCTGTTTCTTCTTAATGCTAATGGCTTACAGCCAAATCATTACTTTTTGCAGAAGCATCACATTGATTGTATACCACTTTTTGAAACTAAGCAATAGCATTTAAACTCATATTGAAAATGTTTTTTCTTCTTAAAATATTTTTCTAAACTTCTGAAGGTTAATCTTTGTTTCTTTTCTCACCAAGAATGTATCAATAAAATTCTTGAACATTGAAGATTGAAAAATTATCTATTTTTGTCCCATGTTGCTCATGGCATATTATAAGTAATTAATCTTCTCAACAATTTTTACTTTAGCAATTGCTATTAGCATAATTTCTTATTAGAATATTCATAAGAAATATCTATTTATTCAAGTACCTTTTGTGGATTTAAAAATCCATTATTTCAAAAGTAAATGGGCTCTAAATTCTTAATCTTTGGCAGTAAGTTATGTATTAGGAAGATAATTAAATCTTTTAGATGACTTTGCCAATTAGCATAGGAGTAATAGCAATAGCGATCTGTGCACCCTCATGCAAACAAGGCCATACACAGGTTTATAAGTTCACAGTAATATGTGGAAATTGCTTAGAGACAAGCATTGGTGACTGTTTTCTCAGTCTCTGACATATTCCAGTGGATTCATAGTAAATCCTAGTTCTGAGGAAAAGGAGAGCCACATGTCTGAGAAAAATGAATGGAGGTGATGCCAAGTCATCATACATCCTCAAACTCTGCCTCATAGTCTCTGCTCACTGTCTTGTGGGTGAATTCACATATAGAAACACAGGAAAAATTGAATAAGGACATATCTGGGAAGTTCCAAAACAGAACTGTCTAGAAGATAAGAGTCTGGAATGTATGTGGTTTAGTCGCCAAGTCGTGCCTGACTCTTTTCTCCTGCATTTCAGGAGAATTCTGTACCACAGAGCCACCAGGGAAGTCCTCTGGAATGTGTGTATGCAGGTGTGCATACAAGCATGTGTGCTAAGTTGCTTCAGTTGTGTCCAACTTTTTGCGACCCATGGACTGTAGCCTGCCAGGCTTCCCTGTCCGTGGGATTCTCCAGGCAAGAATACTGGAGTGGGTTGCCATTTCCTACTCTAGGAGAATCCTCTTGACCCAGGGATAGAACCTGGGTCTCATGTTTCCTGCATTGGCAAGCGGATTCTTTACCACTAGTGCCAATACTAAATAGTAAATCAAGACTATTGTCCATGAATGTAAAGATTTTAAGTATGTCTCATTACAAAAATGGAGCTGCCTATTAAGACATTCCCAAGCTATAAACTGCCCTATGGTGGCTTTCTTATTCCTTCAAGATTTTGCGTGTATGTGTGTGTGTTTGTCTGCTGGAATCCGTGTCTGTCTACGTGTGTTTGGCTAGAACCTCACGCTGTGATCTATGTTCCCAGGTGACCCTTGCTCCATCACTTACCTAGAGAGAGCCTTGCCAGATTCCTACATATAATGCAGATTGTTGCTAACTATTTTTCCAAATCTTCCAATCAGTTATTTATGCCATACTCAAAATTCCGTGAATAAAAAGGAACTATATAGGAATTCAAATATGTAATACGAAAATTTGTAAATGTGTAAAAATCATTTTGGGCTACAAAGAGTTATTGTTTTTATTAAAGAGTAAAAGAGGATGTTATCCCAGAAACATATTTAGGATCACTGAATGTCTTCTTATACATGGAAAATACAGTTATTATAATCTTGCATATACCAGGGCTTTCAATTGCACTTTGTGACAAAGATCATCTGTCCTTTGTTTTACTTTGTAAATAATTTCCTCAATAAATCCATATATAGCATGTTTCAAATGAAGCACTTTATTTACATAGTATAGAATAAAGCTAATTAATTACAGAATAAGAGCAGCATTAAATTTTAACCATGTAATCTAAAATAGCCAAGCAGTTGTTCATGCTTTTGTTTCTTTATGAATAAACAAATTTTATATTTACCATTTTTGAAGGTGCGAATGATCATATTTACCATATGAAATCACATCAATGGTTGCAAGGCTATTTTAGGTTAGGAAAATAACTGATAGGATGAGTACACAAAGTCTTATTTAGGAATAGTCTATATATTTCCAGATTTTTTTAAATATTACAGAGTAGTATGACTTTAATTAAAAATTGATTTATATAACGAGAAGACTCTTGAGAGTCCCTTGGAATGCAAGGAAAGCCAACCAGTCCATTCTAAAGGAGATCAGTCCTGGGTGTTCATTGGAAGGACTGATGCTGAGGTTGAAACTCCAATACTTTGTCCACCTCATGCAAAGAGTTGACTCATTGGAAAAGACCCTGATGCTGGGAGGGATGGGGGGCAGGAGGAGAAGGGGACAACAGATGATGAGATGGCTGGATGGCATCACAGACTCGATGCGCATGAGTTTGGGTGAACTCTGGGAGTTGGGTGATGGACAGGGAGGCCTGGCGTGCTGCAATTCATGGGGTCACAAAGAGTCGGACACGGCTGAGCGACTGAACTGAACTGAAACACACTTAAAGAATTTGCCCAGGAAAATAAAGGGAACATATAGGCATTGAAAGGGAAAAATAGAATGCCATTTGTTCTCACTATAATTTCATAAGAAAAATGATATTTTAATAGCAAAAACACAGGACAGAGATAACTTCAAATTATAATTATTGAACCCAATTTTTATAAATCTTACACAAATATGAAATTATCAATTATTCTTCTTCTGCCACATATTAATAAAATCTTAGTTGTAGACCAGCTTTCATCTATATAACAACATCTGGGAACTGATGCCTTAGGGAAGAATCTTTGCATTTGGTGTCAGCCTTTGTACAAAACTCTTCTCCCTTTTGATAAAGTTAGACTGTCTGCTAAGTCAGTGATATGTTCAAAATGCTTGAGTATTCTCAAATAAACTATAACATATTTATTCAATGTTAGTTCTATGCTACCTTATAGAAATAAAGAACAAGATATGGATTCTGCTTACAAGGAATGCCACCATTTAGTTGGGAGTTTGGAGCAGAGTCCCACACATATGTTCTTGGCACCACCATTCTGTTCTTTGCGGGCTCAACTTCCGATGGAAGCTACTGAAACCTGCTTGATTTGCAAGGCTAGCAGAAAAGGCCAAGTAATAAAAGTCTTCAACCTATCACTCCTTACCAAGGGCATTTGTGTTTAGTTGCTCAGTCCTGTCCGACTCTTTGTGACCCCATGGATGCTAGCCCACCAGGCTCCTCTGTCCTTGGAATTCTCCAGGCAAGAATACTGGACTGGATTGCCATGCCCTTCTCTAGGGGATCTTCCCAATCCAGGGATTGAACCTGGGTCTCCCACATTGCAGGCAGACTCTTTACAGTCTGAGCCACCAGGAAAGACCACCAGGGGCATTTAGTAATTAAATATTTGGACTTCTTTGCTCACTGCTGAAGTACTCTAAGGTTTGTATTCTACACCATTTCCTGGGTCCCCCAAGGACCCATTCCAGTTTTCTGTGGTGGCAACTTTCTGATGTACACATCTTTTACTTTTCTGGGTTCTTTCCCCTGTCTCAGCACTGCTGCTGAGGACTACTGTTTTCTATTTCCTCTCTAAGAAACTACTTCTACTTGAAACCTTGTTTCAGCATCTGGTTTTGGGAGAATTTGAATAAGACAAAATTGTTACGAATTATGCTGTGAATTAGAAACAAAACAATGGAAACAATAAAATCTGGTTAGATTAATATTAAAATTGCAAAAAAATAATTGACAACAAGAGACTTTAGCATTATCATCTAATAGCTGTGTGACTGGGCAAGTCAATGATATATATTTTTTTCCTAATCTTTTTTTCCCATGTCTTCGTTTTCCTTTTTAATTATTGTTATTATATTTTGCTTGTTAAGAATACAACATGAGATTTACCCCCTTAACAAATTTATACATAATGATACAGTATTGTTAACTATAGGCACAATGTTGTGCAGCAGATTTCTAGAATTTATTCATCTGCATGACTGAAACTATATTTTTTGAATAGCAACTGTCCTTTCCCCCTCCTTACAGCTCTCACTAACTGCCATTCTATTCTCTATTCCTGTTTTACTATTTTAAATTTCTCACACAAGTAGGATCCTGCATTATTTGTTCTTCTGTATCCGACCTATTTCACTTAGCATGTTGTCCTATGGATTCATCCATGTTGTATATAGCAAGGTTTTTTTTTAAGCTGAATAATATTCCATTGTGATTATGCACCACATTTTCTTTATCCATTCATTGCACGGTGAACACTTAAATTTCCATGCCTTGGCTACTGTGAGTAATGCTGCTGTGAACTAGAGAGTGCATATATATCTCTTTGAGATACTTATCTTAGTTCATTTGAATGTATGCCCAGGAATGAGATTGCTGGATCACACAGTTGCATCATTTTATATTCCCATCAACAGTCTACAAGCATTCCAGTTTTGCCATATCTTCACCAACAATTGCTATTTTTTCCCTCACTTGTACGTAAGAATAACAACTTTTTCTTGACATTGTGATTTATAATGTTATATAGCTTATTATCATGCAAAGCACCATTGCATTAGAAAAGACCCTGATGCTGGGAAAGACTGAAGGCAATTTGTAGATTCTAAAAACAGAAAACCCCAATACCTTGTTTGCAATTTATGATTACATAAATATAACACTATAGTAGAACAGTCAGAACAATGCCTAAGAAAATAAATTCTTGTGTTACTAATTCTTTTTCTTCAAAATAATACTCTACGCATTTTTCTTTTTTTATGATTTCACTTTATGTATTTGTTTATTTTTGGCTGTGCTGGGTCTTGTTCCATGGCTTTCCTCTAGTTGTGGTGAACAGGGGCTGCTCTTCATGGCAGTGTGAGGGCTTCTCATTGATGTGGCTTCTCACATTGCACAGCATGGCTCTAGGGCTCACAAGCTTCAGTAGCTGTAGTTCCTGGGCTCTAGAGTACAAGCTCAATAGTTGTGGCACACAGGCTGAGTTGTTCCGAGTCATGTGAAATCTTCCCAAACTAAGGATCAAGCCTGTGTCTCCTGCATTGGCAGGCGGATTCTTTACCACTGAGCCACCAAGGAAGCCCTCTAAACATTTTTCTAATAGAATCTGTTGATCAGGAAAAACATTTCAAAGAAATGAAACTTTCTGCAGTTCTTCAGTGTCATACTGCCACTGATTTTTATGCCTTATATTGTACCTATTTCTAGATTCCTTATTCTTATCCTGGAACATCTCTTCAAATAATTTATTGCTACAGGGGATTTTAGGATTATTTTACATGCCTGTAAACACCTTTGTATGTATCTGATAATTTCCCTGGTATAGATTTCTAGTGATGTAAGATGATTTATGTATCATTTTGAATGTTATTTTGGGGATATACAATAAAGTTAGTTAATTATTTAAAAAAAAATATTTTTTGTACTTTGAATTGTGAAATTTTACCCGAAAATTTCCTGTTATGATTTTGTTTTTACTGTTGTTTTCCTCATTTAGTCTGCCTGGTACTAGGCAAGCTAAGCAGGAGAAGGAAATGGCAACCCACTCCAGTATTCTTGCCTGGAGAATCCCTTGTACCAAAGAACCTGGTGGGTTGTTGTCCATGGGGTTGCACAGAGTTGGACACGACTGAAGCGACTAAGCATGCATGCATACATTGGAGAAGGAAATGGCAACCCACTCCAGTATTCTTGCCTGAAAAATCCCAGGGACAGAGGAGCCTGGTGGGCTGCCATCTATGGGGTCACACAGAGTCGGACACGACTAAAGCAACTTAGCAGCAGTAGCAGCAGGTAAGCTAATAAATCTGAATATTTGAGCCATTTTTTTTGGCTTTGGACATTTAAAAAAATTATTTGATTAACATTATTAAATATTTACTTATTTCTCATTATAGATTAAACTTTTGCTGCATGCTGGGGTTAGAGATAGAAGCTGAGGTAAAATGATACCAGGAAAAACATCCCTGGACTTTGATACCAAGTAAGGATTTAAGATACATACACCAAATTTTCAAATAGGTAAAAAAGTAATAGTTTGGGGAGTGGGGAGATGGAAGAAAGTAATTATCTTCTTTAATACGTTTTTTATTTTATATATAATGTCCTTTTGAAAACATTATGCTTTTGTCAATAGAATATTATCTCTAATATCTTTAAGTCCATTAAACTAAGATTCATGAGAATCTTCTTCTGCTCCCTAAATTAGCATTGCTTCCTTCAGTATCATGAATTGTATTGTTTATTCATCTTGATTTTTGACTAACCTGATACAGATTTTTTTTAATGTCCAGTGATCTCTTTTGGGTCTGTCATGATGAATTAGTTTGAGATTTTCCTGTGGACCATGATGATGTGTTTCTCTGCTGGGTCTTTCCACCAAATGTGAGGGGAATTGTAGCCTTGGTGTGAGTGAATGGGTAGATTTTTCTGAAGGATACATGGAAGAAGAGCGGACTGGTAGCAGTTGTTTATTCTCAGGTGGTAAAATAGCTAGACTTTTTAGGTCTTGTTTACTCCTAGAAACATCATCTGTTTCTGCTGCATCAATTTTTTCACTGCTTGTATTTTGGATACAGAAAGAGCTTCAGTGAAATTTCCTTATTTTACAGGTCAGGAAACAGTGCTGGAAGTTGAATGACTTGCATTAAACTCAGAGAATAAATGGTGGCAAAGTTGAGTTAAATTAAAGAATTTAGAATTCCTGATTATAAATCCTAATATTTCCCATAATCTCAAGACTTCAACTCCATTTGGGAAGTATATGTTTTCATTCATATATAATCTTCTAGGGAAGCTTGACAATAGCAGAATTATTGCTCCAATGTCAGTTAGGTATTCAAAGCTATTTAAGAAGTGAAACCATCTGTATAGGATAGGGAGATGTTAAAATGTATTTGACCTAAGAGGCTGAATGTCTATCTTGTTCTTGAACAATTTTTTATCAGTCTGAGAAGTCCCAGAGAGAAACATATAGACAGAGTTTAAGTCTATCTTGAACAGTTATTCAAAAATAAAACATTTGGTAAGGATAGTAACCTTCCGAAAGGCATTGTATATCAGCATCCTTAAAATCTGAAGAAAATTGGGAAGAGAGAGCTCAGAAAAGCAATAATATCTGATATGAACACTGAATAGATATATAAACTGAATAGATAGAAGAGGGAATTTCTACTATGTGTTAAATGCATTTTATACCTTATGCCAAGTTATACCATCTTCAGGCAGCCTTATGTAATATTCACCTCAAAGAACTTCAAAGAGAACATTCTAATGACCTTTCCACTGCTCATCCCGTCTTCTTACCTGCAGGTGATACTAATTTACTATTTGGCATGCTGAAGTTTTAAAAAGAGTTTGGGGAATAAGGAAATTTCTGTTTGTCTTTGAAAATAAAACTAATTCAGGGTAGTCCTGCAAATTGTAAAATGATGTTCTTTGTAAACATTGTGAAAAATGCCTCTAATACCATGAGAGAATAAAATCTACTAGTTTTCAAGAAATTTAATTAACTTCTCAAGTTAATTCTTTATCTATATTTAACTTAAAAGTAAGGAAGTTAGTTAAATTAAAATTAACTTTTAGCATGCTAAAAGTAGTTCCGGCTCATGAGATGTATAGAGAGAGTCAGAGACTTTTGCTGAGCCAATTGGGTCCGAAAAGTGTCTCCCAAAGTAAAAGGATCAAAAAACAAACAAACAAAAAACTATTTTGTTTAAGTATTCTAAAGGGACTGATTTATAAACTAGAATGTGAAGTTATTATTGTAATGAGAGATACAGCTTAGAAGGTTACCAACATTTGGCATTTGCAAAGGAAATCTACCTTCTGTTGGGGCAGTATACTCAGTACTCCTTGAGTCCGTGAGTTCAGATGGACAAATTTCAAGCTAGGATTTTTTGAAAGGAATATTTCTCTCAAACTACAGTAGCTGAAAAATTATTCTTTATGCTAGCAGTATTATAATTAATAACAAATGTTATTATTATTTTTTTTTTGGAATCAGCTCCCTTTTTCACATGGAGAAAGTAACATGTAGGAACTTCTTAAATGTTTAATAATTACACTAAGTGAAGGAAAGAAATTTAAAAAGCTCAAATCTTTTGTTTCCTTATTATTATTATTTTTTGGCCTCTAAATTCTTTGGCTGTGATTACCCAATTGTTTCACAATGTTATGATACGCTTGAGCAGAATAGAACTTTATTTCCTTTAGTTACTTTCCAGTTACCTTTTCGTTGTGTTGTTTTTGTTTCTGGTTTGAGACTACAGAGACAGTCTGATCCCAGAAGCAGTGTGTTGAGCTTGGATTCAGAGCGCTTGGATTCAAATCCCCTTCGTATTTCTTGCTAATTGCCTATGTCTCATTTTTTTCTCATCTGCAAACCAGAGATAAGGCAAAGGAGCCTGTGGTGGAATGGGATAACATATGTAAAAACAAGTGGCATTACTCCTGGCACATAATGGGCATTCAGTAAAGTGCTGATTGAATCCGAGTTCATGCTGATCACCTTTACAGGATGTGGAAACATCCTTTTTCATTTTGAGTGTATTTAAGAAAACTTCATCAATTCTCTATCTCAAATGGAACACACATTTATAACTTCTCAGTTCGCTACACAGTGTTACCTGTGTAGATGTCTATGTTCAAGTCTATGTTGAATATTTTTTACTTCAATTTTATAGCGCAATATTTTCTGCCTCTGCCTCTCTAAATCATAGGTATGTCTTCTTTTAGAGCTTATTGTGTGTTCTAGACACGTTGTATACTGGTTGAGAGTCATTCTGCTCACGTCTTCCTATAATCACCATTCAGTAACTTCATGTTAACAGCTTGAAATCAGCCGTGCCGACAATATTCACAACATGGAAATTCAGTTCCGTTCAGTTGCTCTGTTGTGTCCGACTTTTTCCGACCCCATGAATCGCTGCACACCAGGCCCCCCGACCATCACCATCTCCCGGAGTTCACTCAGATTCATGTCCATCGAGTCAATGATGCCATCCAGCCATCTCATCCTCTGTCGTCCCCTTCTCCTCCTGCCCCCAATCCCTCCCAGCATCAGAGTCTTTTCCAGTGAGTCAACTCTTCGCATGAGGTGGCCAAAGTACTGGAGTTTCAGCTTTAGCATCATTCCTTCCAAAGAAATCCTAGGGCTGATCTCCTTCAGAATGGACTGGTTGGATCTCCTTGCAGTCTAAGGGACTCTCAAGAGTCTTCTCCAACACCACAGTTCAAAAGCATTAATTCTTCGGCACTTAGCCCTCTTCACAGTCCAACTGTCACATCCGTACATAACTACTGGAAAAACTATAGCCTTGAGTAGACGGACCTTAGTCGGCAAAGTAATGTCTCTGCTTTCGAATAGGCTATCTAGGTTGATCATAACTTCCCTTCCAAGGAGTAAGCATCTTTTAATATCATGGCTGCAGTCACCATCTGCAGTGATTTCGGAGCCCTCAAAAATAAAGTCTGACACTGTTTTCACTGTTTCCCCATCTATTTGCCATGAAGTGATGGGACCAGATACCACGATCTTCGTTTTCTGAATGTTGAGCTTTAGGCCAACCTTTTCACTATCCTCTTTCACTTTCATCAAGAGGCTTTTTGGTTCGTCTTCACTTTCTGCCATAAGGGTGGTGTCATCTGCATATCTGTGGTTATTGATATTTCTCCTGGCAGTCTTGATTCCAGCTTGTATTTCTTCCAGTCCAGGATTTCTCATGATGTACTCTGCATATAAGTTAAATAAGCAGGATGACAATATACAGCCTTGATGTACTCCTTTTCCTATTTGGAACCAGTCTGTTGTTCCATGTCCAGTTCTAATGGTTGCTTCCTGACCTGCATACAGATTTCTCAAGAGGCAGGTTAGGTGGTCTGGTATTCCCATCTCTTTCAGAATTATCCACAATTTATTGGGATCCACACAGTCAAAGGCTTTGGCATAGTCAATAAAGCAGAAATAGATGTTTTTTCTGGAACTCTCTTGCTTTTTTGATGATCCAGTGGATGTTGGCAATTTGATCTCTGGTTCCTCTGCCTTTTCTAAAACCAGCTTGAACATCTGGAAGTTCACGGTTCACATATTGCTGAAGCCTGGCTTGGAGAATTTTGAGCATTTCTTTACTAGGGTGTGAGATGAGTGCAGTTGTGCAGTAGTTTGAGCATTCTTTGGCATTGCCTTTCTTTGGGATTGGATGAAAACTGCCCTTTTCCAGTCCTGTGGCCACTGCTGAGTTTTCCAATTTTGCTGGCATATTGAGTGCAATACTTTCACAGCATCATCTTTCAGGATTTGAAATAGCTCAACTGGAATTCCATCACCTCCACTAGCTTTGTTCATAGCAAACACAAGTCAAGATTTCAGGCTGATCAAAGTTCTGTCATCTTGTATCTGCTTCATGCTACCTTAATCATGGCAGAGAAAGAACAACTGGGAGGTTGTGTGTTCCTTTTCTATGCCTTGACTTCCATCATAGCCATTGTCCAGAATTAAGAAAATGGTTGAGCTTAAATGAAAGCGAGCAAGGGGATAATGAGGATTACATGATAAGTTTTGTCAGCACCAATACAGAATATTAATGCATATGTATGGAATTTAGAAAGATGGTAACGATGACCCTTATATGCAAGACAGCAAGAAGCACAGATGTAAAGAACAGACTTTTGGACTATGTGGGAGAAGGCAAGGGTGTGACCTTATGAGAGAATAGCATTGAAACATGTATATTACCATATGTAAAATAGATGACCAGTGCAAGTTCGATTCACGAAGCAGGGCACTCAAAGCTGATGCTCTGGGACAACCCAGAGGAATGGGGTGGGGAGGGAGGGTGGAGGGGGTTTCAGGATTGGGGGACAATATACACCCATGGCTGATTTATGTCAATGTATGGCAAATACCACCACAATATTGTAATGTAATTAGCCTCCAATTAAAATAAATAAATTGTTTTTAAAAAAGCAGATAAAGCACACATTGTTAATACAAACTGCAATGATAAAATGAGGACAAAGTTGCTAAGATGTAAAGCCTAGAAATTTGATAATGTCAAATGAAACACTTAGTAGAACAACAATGCCTATATATGATTTAGAAATGTAGATGATTGATCGTCTCTTCTCCTTTATAAAATTGCTAAGTCTTCTTCTGTGACATTTGATTAAAATAAATTATTTTTTTCTGCACACACACACACACACACACACACACACACAGAATCTGCCTACCAATGCAAGAGATGCAGGAGATATGGGTTCAGTCCCTGGGTTGGGAAGATCTCCTGGAGTAGGAAATGACAATCTATTTCAGTATTCTCGTCTGGAAAATCTCATGGACAGAGAGGCCTGGTGGGCTACAGTCCATGGGGTTGCAGAGAGCTGTACATGACTGAGCAGACAGACAGAGAGATATTGTTATGAGCTCTCAAGTGTTTCACCAACAATGAAATTTGAGTGGGAAACTCTAGAAGATCTGTAGTACCAACCTTATAGAAATAAATGAGTTAATATATATGTAAAAGGCTTATATAAATGCCTGGCACATAGTAAATGGTACATAAGTGTTAGTTGCTATATTATTACTGTTTTATTTCCTGTACCATAATCATCTTATTCCTATGTATTTTAAAATTAAACAGCATTCTGTTTAGAAGTAAAATAAAAACAGAATGAATAAGGTTTTGGAGTTTAGGGCACCATGGATGTTCATGAATGATTACTAGTAATAAGGAAATTAGTACAGAGAAGTAATGCTAAGGTCATTTTTTCTTCCTGCAAGTGTAAAGTAGAAAATAAGGATATACATTTTACATTTCAGTTCTTTAAGTCTAACTTTACACCTTATCTATATGAGAGTTAGATTCCTATAAAATTTCAAGCTGTAATTAATGTATACATTGGAGAAGAATTTAGAAAATACAGACATTACCCTTCCCCATAATGATGAGATGGAAGACAGTACAAGGCACATGCCATTAGATACTGAGCATGGAACGATGCAGGGGAGCTTATGTTAGTCATCTTGAATAAATAATGCTATTAAATGTAGTGCATATTTTCTCCACAGATGTTACTAGAACAAGGAAATTTTGAAAGCAGTTGCCTTTAAGTAAATCATTTCTGCTTTTTTGGAACATTCTGATATTAAGTCATTGATGGTGCAGCATGATGCAATTGCATTTTCATACACTTTGCAATGTATGAGAGGTGGTGTGACCATAAAAACAAAAGAAAATATCATCTAGGTCTTTGTGTGTGTGTGTGTGGTAATAAGCATGTCCCATCATGTCTGAAGGATAAAACTGGCTTTTGACTATCATGCTTACCCACTGAAGAATGCCATGATTTATAAATTTGAAAGCAATTTTGGAAAGCGAGCATATTGAAAATGGAAAATTAAAAGCAGAAATTTAAACTCAGAAGAGATAAAAAAGTAGGAAAAACTTGAAAATGTAATAAGAATACAAAGGTAAGTGGTAAAATAACAGAAAATCAAGTAATATCATCCTGCCATTGAATGTTAATTTGCCAGATTTATTTACATTATACAAGTTCAAAGTAAAGATGAAATGGGTAATGAAGAGGGGTTGTTCCCTTTTCTTGCCTTTCCCATAATGTCCCTGGGGATGATATGAACATTCTCATATATATTCTCATATATTAAGTTTTGTACTTAAAGTACAAAACTAATGAGGAACAACTTTTCTTTCACATTTCAATTTGATATGAAATAAAATCATGCATTAGTATGCATAGACTTTCATGGAGTATATTTACAGCAGTTTTTTTTTTTTTTTTACGGTGTTATTCAATTGTATATCCACATTCCTAACTCTAGAAGAGTTTATCTAGTTGGAATTATTTACTTGGAGAGGATTAAGAAGCTGAGAAATCTTGCATGTATGATCTAACATTTTTTGTTTTTTTTTAAATGACCTAGTCCTTCGTTTTGTTTTTTTTTGTATTGATACACACAGAGATGACTCTTATAGCTGGCTGCTTATAACAGAGACTGTGGAGGGAGTCTTTCACTGTCTGCTGAGTTCAGCTATTTTGGGTAATTGGAGGGAGCTGTGGCTGTCTCATCCTGACCCTTTAGAATCACCGAACCAGCATAAATGCCAATATGTCACTTCCAGTGGGAAAGGAAGGAATAACTCTGAAATCTTCTGTTATACATACAGGGAGAAGATAGGCACACAGGAGACTGAGGTGGCTGACTTCTGGTTAATTTTCTCTCATTGGCCTAGAAAGGGAGCACTCAGGTGTTTCTCCTGAGAAATGCTGGCCCAAATCAGACTGGTGCCAACTCAATTAAGGAAACAGGGGTGTTTTCTCCTGAGGAAGAGATGTAGGGGAAAATGAGAAGCAGGTCTCTTAAATTTATTTGGTGGTTATAGTGTTTTGATTTCAAATGCCTTGGCTTGCTAATTTGCATACCCTCTCTTCAGGAGTTCACTACTCCTTTCTTCCCTCTTTGCCTTCCTTTCTCCCTCTAACCATGCAAAAAATTTAACTGGATCTATGGTAGAAAACGGCAAACCAACTACATAAACATAGAAGAGCAAAGGGGGTGACTGGCTCCAGAAGTTCGGTCTTTCCAAAAGGATAATTGTTGCTTAGAAATATGCCGGTTAAACTCCTTCAGGGGGTTGTGTAGGTTGAGAATTACAGGTGAGGGGGGGCAGCCTGTGCAAAGGCACAGAGACCATACCTCACTGTTGTATCACATGTATTGAGCATCAGTTCAGTTCAGTTCAGTCGCTCAGTCGTGTCCGACTATTTGCGACCCCATGAAATGCAGCACACCAGGCCTCCCTGTCCATCATCAACTCCTGGAGTTCACTCAGACACATGTCCATCGAGTCTGTGTTGCCATCCAGCCATCTCATCCTTCGTTATCCCCTTCTCCTCCTGCTCCCAATCCCTCCCAGCATCAGAGTCTTTTCCAGTGAGCCAAATCTTTGGATGAGGTGGCCAAAGTACTGGAGTTTCAGCTTTAGCATCATTCCTTCCAGAGAACACCCAGGACTGATCTCCTTTAGAATGGACTGGTTCAATCTCCTTGCCATCGAAGGGACTCTCAAGAGTGTTCTCCAACACCACAGTTCAAAAGCATCAATTCCTTGGCTCTCAGCTTTCTTGAAAGTCCAACTCTCACATCCAAACATGACCACTGGAAAAACCATAGCCTTGACTAGATGCACCTTTGTTGGCAAAGTAATGTCTCTGCTTTTGAATATGCTATCTAGGTTGGTCATAACTTTCCTTCCAAGGAGTAAGCATCTTTTAATTTCCTGGCTGCAATCACCATCTGCAGTGATTTCAGAGCCCACAAAAATAAAGTCTGACACTGTTTCTACTGTTTCCCCATCTATTTGCCATGAAGTGATGGGACCAGATGCCATGATCTTCATTTTCTGAATATTGAGCTTTAAGCCAACTTTTTCACTCTCCTCTCTCACTTTCATCAAGAGGCTTTTTAGTTCCTCTTCACTTTCTTCCATAAAGGAGGTGTCATCTGCATGTCTGTGGTTATTGATATTTCTCCTGGCAATCTTGATTCCAGCTTGTGTTTCTTCCAGCCCAGCATTTGTCATGATGTACTCTGCATAGATGTTAAATAAGCAGGGTGACAATAGACAGCCTTGACATACTCCTTTTCCTATTTGGAACCAGTCTGTTGTTCCATGTCCAGTTCTACTGTTGCTTCCTGGCCTGCATACAGATTTCTCAAGAGGCAGTTCTGGTGGTCTGGTATTCCCATCTCTTTCAGAATTATCCACAGTTTATTGGGATCCACACAGTCAAAGGCTTTGGCATAGTCAATAAAGCAGAAATAGATATTTTTCTGGAACTCTCTTGCTTTTTCGATGATCCATTGGATGTTGGCAATTTGATCTCTGGTTCCTCTGCCTTTTCTAAAACCAGCTTGAACATCTGGAAGTTCATAGCTTATGTATTGCTGAAGCCTGGCTTGGAGAATTTTGAGCATTTCTTTACTAGGGTGTGAGATGAGTGCAGTTGTGCAGTAGTTTGAGCATTCTTTGGCATTGCCTTTCTTTGGGATTGGAATGAAAACTGACTTTTTCCAGTCCTGTGGCCACTGCTGAGTTTTCCATATTTGCTGGCATATTGAGTGCAATACTTTCACAGCATCATCTTTCAGGATTTGAAATAGCTTAATTGGAATTTCATCACCTCCACTAGCTTTGTTCGTAGTGATGCTTTCTAAGGCCCACTTGACTTCACATTCCAGAGTGTCTGGCTCTAGATGAGTGATCACACCATCATGATTATCTGGGTCATGAAGATCTTTTTTGTATCGTTCTTCTGTGTGTTCTTGCCACCTCTTCTTAATATCTTCTGCTTCTGTTAGGTCCATACCATTTCTGTCCTTTATCGAGCCCATCTTTGCATGAAATGTTCCCTTGGTATCTCTAATTTTCTTAAAGAGATCTCTAGTCTTTCCCATTCTGTTCTTTTCCTCTATTTCTTTGCATTGATCGCTGAGGAATGCTTTCTTATCTCTCCTTGCTATTCTTTGGAACTCTGCATTCAGATGCTTGTATCTTTCCTTTTCTCTTTGCTTTTCGCTTCTCTTCTTTTCACAGCTATTTGTAAGGCCTCTCCAGACAGCCATTCTGCTTTTTTGCATTTCTTTTGCATGGGGATGGTCTTGATCCCTGTCTCCTGTACAAGGTCATGAACCTCCATCCATAGTTCATGAGGGACTCTATCTCTCAGATCTAGTCCCTTAAATCTATTTCTCACTTCCACTGTATAATCATAAGGAATTTGATTTAGGTCATACCTGAATGGTCTAGTGGTTTTCCCTACTTTCTTCAACTTAAGTCTGAATTTGGCAATAAAGAGTTCATGATCTGAGCCACAGTCAGCTCCTGGTCTTGTTTTTGCTGACTGTATAGAGCTTCTCCATCTTTGGCTGCAAAGAATAGAATTGATCTGATTTCAGTGTTGACCATCTGGTGATGTCCATGTATAGAGTCTTCTCTTGTGTTGTTGGAAGAAGGCGTTTGCTATGACCAGTGTGTTCTCTTGGCAAAACTCTGTTAGCATTTGTCCTGCTTCATTTCGTATCCAAGGCCAAATTTGCCTGTTACCCCAGGTGTTTCTTGACTTCCTACTTTTGCTTCCTAAAAGTTGAGATTTTATCTGATCTCATGTCCCTACAAGAAGGAGTAAGTTTTACTTCTAAAGTGGAACATTGAGAAATATATCGATTCCAAGGGTGAGTTCAAATTCTAGATGGCCCAATATATTAAAAATAACAATAATAAAATCTCATGCTAAATCTGGATGTGCATGGGGCCAGAAGTGAGGAAGTCCAACCAGGAGTCCTAGACCTGGATATCATGTAGGCAGAGACTGTGAGAAGAAGAGAAGAGATAAAGGGAGAACATCAGGGATTTCCGAACCTCTCCCTGTCAGTTGCCATCTTCTGTCCTTCTCAGACTGTCTACTGTGTCTATTGCCCAGAATGTTCTTTCCCCTATTCTCCGTTAACTCTTTAACTCTTATTTGCCTTTTTCTGTTTTTTAATTTTATTATTGGGGTATAATAGCTTTACAATGCTCTGTTGTTTTCTGCTATACAACAACATGAATCAGCTACATTGTTGTTCAGTTGCTCAGTCCTGTCCAACTCTTTGCAACCCCATGGACTTCAGCACACCAGGATTCCCTGTCCTTTACTATCACCCAGAGCTTGTTCAAACTCATGACCATTGAATCAGAAATGTCATCCAACCATCTCATCTTCTGTCGTCCCCTTCTCCTGCCTTCAATCTTTCCCAGCATCAGGGTCTTTTCTAATGAGTTGATTTTTTGCATCAGATGATCAAAGTATTGGAGCCTCAGCTTCAGCATCAGTCCTTCCAGTGAATATTCAGGACTGATTTCCTTTAGGATTGACTGGTTTGATCCCCTTGCATTCCAAGTGTCTCTCAAGAGGCTTCTCCAACACCACAGTTCAAAAGCATCTATTCTTCAGTGCTCAACTTTTCTTATGGTCCAAATCTCACATCCATACATGACTACTGGAAAAACCATAGCTTTGACTAGATGGACCTTTATTGGCAAAGTAAAGTCTCTGCTTTTAACATGCTGTCTAGGTTTGTCATAGCTTTTCTTCCAAGGAACAAACATCTTTTATTTTCGTGGCTGCAGTCACCATCTGTAGTGATTTGGGAGCCCAAGAATATAAAGTCTGTCACTGTTTTCATTGTCATCCCATTTATTTGTGATGAAGTGATGGGACTGGATGCCATAATCTTAGTTTTTTGAATGTTGAGTTTCAAGCCAGCTTTTTCACTCTCCTGTTTCACTTTCATCAAGAAGCTATTCAGTTCCTCTTCACTTTCTGCCATAAGGATGGTGTCACCTGCATATCTGAGGTTATTGATATATCTCCCAGAAATCTTGATTCCAGCTCATGCTTCATCCAGCCCAATATTTCACATGATGTACTCTGCATATAAGTTTAATAAGCAGGGTGACAATATATGGCCTTGACGTTCTTCTTTCCCAATTTGTAATCAGTCCATTGTTTCATGTCCAGTTCTAGCTGTTGCTTCTTGACCTGCACACAGGTTTCTCAGGAGGCAGGTAAGGTGGTCTGGTATTCCCATCTCTTTATGAATTTTTCACAGTTTGCTGTGATCCACATGGTCAAAAGCTTTAGCATAGTCAATAAAGCAGAAGTAGATATTTTTCTGAAATTCCCTTGCTATTTCTACGATCCAGTGTGTGTTGGCAATTTGATCTCTGGTTCCTCTATCTTTTCTAAATCCAGCTTGAATGTGTGGGATTTCTTGGTTCACATACTGTTACAGTCTGGCTTAGTGAATTTTGAGCATTTCTTTCCCAGCATGTGAAATGAGTGCAATTGTGCAGCAGTTTAAATATTTTTTAGTATTGCCTTTCTTTGGGACAGGAATGAAAACATCTTTTTGAGTCCCATGGCCACTGGTGAGTTTTCTATATTTGCTGGCATACTGAGTATAGCACTTACACAGCATCATCTTTTAGGATTGTAAATTGCTCAGCTGGAATTCTGTCACCTCCATTAGCTTTGTTCATAGTGATGTTTCCTAAGGGCCACTTGACTTAGTACTCTAGGATGTCTGGCTCTAGGTAAGTGATCACACCATCATGGTTATATGGGTCATAAAGATCTTTTTTGTATAGTTCTTCTGTGTATTCTTGCCATCTCTTCTTAATATCTTCTGCTTCTGTTAGGTCCATACCATTTCTATCCTTTATTGTGCCCTTCTTTGCATGAAATGTTCCCTTGGTATCTCTAACTTTCTTGAAAAGATCTCTAGTCTTTCCCATTCCATTGTTTTCCTCTATTTCTTTGCATTGTTCACTTAGAAAGGCTTTCTTATCTCTCTTTTGTTCTTCTTTGGAACTCTGCATTCAGATGGGTATATCTTTCCTTTTCTCAATTGCCTTTAGCTTCTCTTTTTTTTTCTCAGCTAATTGTAAGTTCTCCTCAGACAGCCATTTTGCTTTTTTGTATTTCTTTTTCTTGGGGATCGTCTTGATCACTGCCTCTTGTACAATGTCATGAACCTCCCTCCATAGTTCTTCAGGCACTCTGTCTATCCGGTCTAATCACTTGAATCTATATGTAAACATATATCCCTTCCCTCTTGAGCCTCCCTCCCATTTCCCCACCCTCCAATCCCACCCCTCTGTGTCATCACAGAGTGCTGAGCTGAGCACCCTGTGTTATACAGCAACGTCTCATTAGCTATCTACTTCACACATAGTAAGGCATATATGTCAGTCCTACTC